>NC_092016.1:16990000-17340625 GCF_042242105.1 Pempheris klunzingeri | reverse complement strand
AGAGGGAAGGGGCTTAATGTGAAGGCAAAGCACAAGAAAAATGAGGGGAAGGGAGACACATCAGATACAAAACTAAAGCTTTTAATTAATGCTACAGTAATAAAGCTGAAAATGTAAATCTAGAATGCAGGGCAGTAGATAGTGTGCAAAACAGGCATACTTATGGCACCGCGTTCAAAAGGACACACTATTTCACATGGAGCAGTGCTTAATTAAATATTTTTATTTTCACATTTAAAATGTTGTCCTTCAACTTATTTTTGTACACTAGTGAAGGTTCTGTATATAGTGCCTCATAATTAAATAAAAAGTTTGATTAGGTCCTGTAATCAGCCTTTGAAAGGCTGTGGAACTAAATAAACTACACAAACAATCTTAATTATCTACATAAAGTTGATTATCTTGGCATGTCAGCTATTAGAAAATGGCCTGGTGTGAGGGTGGAACCACAGTTGCTTTCTGCATCAGTTTACATAATAACTAAGATAGCATGGTTAAGTGGTGGTGTGTTTTGTGAACATCACTAATTTAGTTTTGGCTCATGAAGTTGGTAAATGTGTTCCACAGAGGGGTGTTATTTTGCCAGAAATAACTTTCATAAACTTGAATGATTAAGTTTGTCTGACAGGCTTTATAGCACAAAGACACACACACAGTGGCTTTCTGTGTATTTGTATTGTCCTCTTAAAAATTCACATCAGAGGTGTGTCTTGTTATGGCAAGAAAATGAATGAATACTACTTTGTTGGACTAATTCAAAACATTTTGTCATCACGCATTTCCTCCACAATGTAGGTCAGTTTTCCCACCTTGGAACACTTTATATTATTTATCACTTCAGTGAAGCTAATTTTGGTTGCATGTAACACAATCTATTCATTTAATGTAAAAATCTGTTTTTTATTTAAATAAAAGAAAGCAATGTGATGAAGCAGACAAAGGAGTGTCCCTTTTTTGTTTGCATCTGATGTTTAAACTTGTTCAACTACTGCAGAAAAAAAACAGATGATGCATCGACACAGTTCTGAATTTATTTTACATAAAGTATTTTACAGATTACGATTGTTGAACAGACAATAGCCTGTTGCACTCTCTAATATCCAGTGATATCATTGAACTGACTCAGTAAATGCATTCAGGCTGCACACCTGCCAGTGAGCAGCAGTCACAGACTGTTAACCTCAAGATCTGGAAGTATTTTGGAGTCAACGAAGCTTCACAAACTGTCACCGTCTGCCTTTGTCAAAGTTTGGTTTATCCTATTGATTATTAGATTCACACAAAGTGAGCTGAAGCACTGCCTCCTGGCCCTGGTCATAAGGTAAGCAAAGTAAAATTTTGATTCTAAATTTAAGGACTAATTAACAGTTCTCAGGCTTTTTAAATCAATATTGTACCACTGCTACTCTACGGCAATTTTTATGTAACCTCCTGCAAAATATAATGTAGTCAAATACTGTCTGTATTGAAGTGATTTATACTGTATACACAGCAGTATTATTATTTCTGTTTAAGCTATATTGTTGTGCAACTCAGTTAAAGTAAGGATAGCACAACAGCCAGACCCGAACTCTGAAATTTAAGGATAATTCTAAAACATATTTTACATCATTCATTAATTTGGAAAATTAATTTTGTAATTTTGTTCTTTCTACCATTGAAATCCTCCTTTCAAATGTAGTATACACAATACCAATAGCTAATACGCAAAGTCCATGGTGTGCCATTTTCCAACAATTTCCTAATCGTACAGGCTCTAGAAAGTGTAGGACATTTCCATAAAAAAATCATGCAGAGGAGTGTCACTATGTTAATCGTATAAAGGCACAGTGTTTCTTTGTGCCGTATGCTGCAACTACCCTGTTTAAGGTTCTGATTCAAATATAGAAAGCTTAAATACAAGGTTTTGTTTGTGGTTGGAAATGATAAAGTGACCTCATGAAGAGGTCATTTTTCTTGGTGGGTGTGTCTGGGAATAATAATAATAATACGTTTGTTAAGTTTGTCACTGGTATTAATCTCATGTCACTCCATTAATATTTCCATTATCATTCCTTATTCCTTGACTATCTAAATCTTGTGAAGAGGCTGAATAACTTTATGCCCTTCATACATTTTCAGTCTATAATGCATATTCTGATTAAAGGGATTATGGTGGTCCAGGTGTCACAATAATAAACAGGAAGTAAAATTTAAAACCCCAAGTGAAAACATTCAACAGCTGACTGACATTGTGTTTGCGTGTTTGTGTGCTGTTTTGACAGAGGCACCTGCTGGAAAATGACCCTGCAACCATTAACTCCAGTGAACTGTGCAGGCCTTCTCCAGCCCGGCTGCTCTCTGCTACAGCTGGATGGTGAAGTTCTCCTTTTTGGCCAGAAAGGTTGGCCCAAGCGCTCATGTCCAACAGGAGTGTTTGGGGTTCGGCTTAAAAGTAATGAGATGAAATTGAGGCCCATTTCCTTCTCCAATGACTCATGCTACCTTCCTCCATTACGTTGTCCTGCTGTTTGCCGTCTCGACCCCTATGATGGGCTTCCAGAGAGTTACCTCATCCACGGTGGCCGCACCCCTAATAATGAGATCTCATCAAGCCTGTACCTACTGACCATGGACAGCCGCGGCTGCAATCGTAAACTTACCCTGTGCTGCAAAGAGAAAGAACTGGTTGGAGAAGTGCCTGGGCCCAGATACGGCCACACAATGAGCATGGTTCAAAGCCGTGGGAAGACAGCTTGTGTACTGTTTGGGGGCAGATCTTACATGCCTGCAAGAGAGCGGACCACAGAGAGCTGGAACAGCGTCATCGACTGTCCCCCTCAGGTGTTCCTGTTTGACTTGGAGTTTGGTTGCTCCTCTGCTCACACTTTACCTGAGCTCAGTGATGGACAGTCCTTTCATTTGGCCCTCGCCAGAGACGACTGTGTCTACTTCCTTGGGGGTCACTCACTCATCTCTGACTCCCGCCCCCCTAAACTCTTTCGCCTGCGTGTTGAGCTTCTGCAGGGCAGCCCTTTGCTTTCCTGTGAGACATTAGATACTGGCATGTCCATCTCTAGTCCCATATTCACCCGCACAGGTCCCACTCACAGATATATCATCTTAGGTGGGTATCAGTCCGATTCTCAGAAGAGGATGGAGTGCAGCACTGTGATTCTGGATGATAAAGGGATCCACTTTGAGCCCTTGGAACAACCGAATTGGACTCCAGATATCACCCATAGTCGCACTTGGTTTGGCGGCAGCTCAGGGGAGGGAAGCGTTCTGCTTGCTGTGCCTACTGAGGGAAGGTCATCCCAACCAGATACATATTACTTTTATCAGGTGAAATTCCAGATAGAGGGAGTAGGCAAAGACAACGAAGGACTCCTGGGCTGCAGCCAGGAATCAACAGATTATGACGACTCCACTCCTCTTGAAGACTCTGAGGAGCTCTATTTCGGCCGTGAGCCACATGAGCTGGAGGACAGTAGTGATGGAGAAGAGCATACTTACAATGAGGAGGATGAGGAGGATGAATCACAAGCAGGCTACTGGATCAAATGCTGCCTGGGCTGTCAGGTGGACCCCAACACGTGGGAGCCATACTACTCCACCGAGCTGCACCGGCCAGCCATGATCTTCTGCTCCAGAGGGGAGGGGGGGCACTGGGTCCATGCCCAGTGCATGGAGCTGTCCGAGACCCTGCTCCTCAGGCTCTCTCAGGGCAGCAAAAAGTACTTCTGCCAGGACCACGGAGGACTGCCCTACCAGGAGTTGACCCCACCTCGACAAGTCATGCCTCTGAAACGTACCCCCATGAAAATTAAGGACAGGAAAACTCCTCTGACAATCAAGATGTCCCCTGCCAAAAAAAGCTTTTTCAGAAGGCTTTTTGACTGAATTCAGTTTTAATTAGGGTGTAGATGCTCCGTGTTGAGAATGCTAGTAAGTTAAGGACGTGTCTCTGTTGCATTCAGTGAATAAATTGTTGATGAAATATACATAATATGTATCTGTACTCAATGTGAAAACTTTGTGAATAAAATTGCAGCCTCACATTTCATGTCAAAAATATGTTGCATCTTAGCAAGTTTGTCTACAGTGTTTCTACAGTAGGCTTATTATAGTTGTATACAAAGTAATTGTAATGCAAATTGTAATTTAATTGCAAAAAAAGTTTATTGCATTAAGATTTTACTTCCCCCTTTCCATGGTCAAATGGAGCTGAATTCTTTTTACAATTCTTTCTTGAAAATTAATGATCATTGAATAGCAAATAAGCAATATGATGATTTGTACTCAATGACATTTGTGATGACTATTAACAATAAACAAATTGTGTCTTCATACCTGTTTATTTCTGATGTCAGTGTTTCTATTTTGCATTTGTATTTTCATTTGCGTCTTAATGAGTACTTATTTTGTAGTCTTTCAATGATTACAATGAAAATAAGAGGTTAAATTGACACTTTCTAACATGGCTTCCAGGGCCAAATGTATCTTAATTGTTTTACAATTAAATATATTAAAAATAATATCTAATATACAAATCTGTAGTCAGTTAAAACTGAAATTAGGTTAAATTGGATTAAATTAGATAATAATTTTAAAGGGTTTACACAATCGTTGTCACAGAAAATATCAATATTTGAATATATCTCTCCGCAGTTTTTCTAGTTTGTGTTTTCATTAGTTGTATAACAACTCATTGTTTCATTGTTTCATTTGTATTCCAGGATCACATTGAAAATAGTCAGTTATGAGTGCTGTCCTTCAGGACCTAAATTATGTACCTGAATTATGTGCTATTAATGCAATATCAAAACAAAAACTAAATATATATATAAATGATAATATATAATATATAAATATAATATAAACTATTTAACAAAAACAGACCAGAAGATCAAGTCAGATTTGAACTTTATTTATTCTTTGGATGAAGGACAAAACGGTACAAACTTTCCCCTCCATAAAGACAACTGCGTCTGTGAAAACACAGCAGAAATGCATGAATACTGTACAGCATTTAACAAAACAAAAATGTATAACCAAACAATGGAACTTCAGTGAATGCAAAATAAATCGCCACCAAAAGTCTTCTGCAACCCCAATAAGGGTTTACTGCATAGTTAGTGTGACATGGAAACAAAACATGAGGAAATACATGGTGAAAAGTGAACAAGTGGAATTCCCTGAATCATCCATCATCCATTACTTTGGAAATGCAATTCATTATGGTATAAAACAACTATGAGGCAAGTTGCAATATAATGCACTCCAAAACATGATGTTATTGTAGGACTGTGACAACTGTCAAACGAAATATGAATATTTCACAGCTGTCATATGGTTAAACTTATGACAGTAAAATAAAATCAAACATTCAATCAAATAAGAATACAAAATTGCCTGTCACAATTCAAATTGTGAGGGCAGAAAAATAAAATATAATCAATCAATCAAACAAACAAAGTTGCCAACAAATCAGTTTACATCAGGCCCTTCTACCTCCTGCTCATCCCTCTCTTCTGTCAACCATGGCAATGAAGAAATATCAGCAGAGAAAAAGACCCAGGTTATATACAGAATTTAAGAAAAATCCCTGCCTGCTGGAGAGTCCAAGGGGTATTAAGCTTTGTAATGGACCATACTGTATTTTTATGATATCAACAAAAAGGTCAGTATATTCTTTATTTTATGTGAAGAATTTGAAAACGTATCATCTATTCACCACTGTGCAAAAACTAAAAGAGATAAAAATTGGTTCAAAGTGACCTGGCATCTATTCTGCCCCTCAGGGATCGCAAGATAAAGCACTAAAGTAATCTTTTTGAGAGGGCACTCGTGAAACAAAGAACATTTCGGTCTCTGTGATTGCATTTTGCTCCAGCTCAAATGATATATTAATACAGTAGCCACAAATGTGGTCTTTTTAACACAATTTCCCTCCATGACTTACAGCGCTTTCAACTGTTTCCATAAATATCCTCTCTATATAAATTCATAAATGTGTCATACCCTTGCAATACAATAAACTGCATCATATTTCACAGACAGTGAAGATAAAAAAAGAACTTTCCTGAGCAAGAGAAAAGAAACCTGTGTGTTACTTCTATATTCCTCTCGATGCCCATCTTTGCGCTGTAGTACTAACAGTGAAAAAAGCATGCCAAGGCCAATGCATATGTATAGAACCTTTCAACGGCAAGGCAGTACATATCCAAGTAACCATTCAAAATAAGTAAAATGTATAAAAATGAGGTGGGAAAATAATGTCATCTCCCATTAAATTTTGGAAAGTTACTCTGTTGATTTTGATTTTAAAAAAGTATTGTAAAATCTGACACCAAACAATAATGCTGTTTAAATTTGCACACAAAAGATACACAACAAAATATGAAAAACTGTAGAAATTTTGGATTTAAGTTCAACCTCCAGCCCCAAGTATTATAACACTGGCTTCATTCCTCTGTCATCCTAAATATTAATCAATGGGTATAGAAAGAAAATTAAGAATTTGAAAACAAATCCATATTATTGATAGATGAAATTAAAATATGCGTCTTGAAAACAATAAAATATTGACACATATGATTCACATCAAAAGACAAATTAAACACCATTAACTTCCAGAGACATGTCCTCATCATCCAGGCTCTCCACTGGGTCAATGGTAGCTTGTAGAGCTTTGGCAGAGTCTTTGTGAGCCTCCATAAACTTCTGCAGGTACTTAGAGGTGTAAAGCCAGTGATGTTTCAACACGTCCTCTAGCTCAAAGGCCTTTGACTGACGTGCATTCATCTTCCGGAAACGCCTGAACAGTTTGTTTGCCGACTCGTTCCCCTCACTGGCCCAGGCTCCTATGGATCCATCTCTCTCGATGATTTCAGGCACATGGGCCAGGGTCTTGTGCAGGTAATTGGTTATCTTTCCATTGTACCTATATTTGAAGGTAGTGGAGAGGAGGTCAGCAAAGTGCTGGGAGTTAAAACTGTAGCGGCACAGCTGGTCGGGGCACTCCTTGGCTGGGCAGGTGGCCCGCCACACAGGCTTCATCTGGAGGTATAGCCTCATAAGCTCCCTCAGGGCCTCACTCCTCTCCTCTGAGGGCACCAGCTCACACACCACCTCCACAGTCTCCTGGGTCATTAGCTTGCGGGCATAGTTCCCATTCATCCTCATTACCGGTTTAAGCTTTATCTTCTTCCTCAGCTGTTTATCTAGGGCTGCCCTCCAGCTGCGTCGTTCCTCCCGGCTGGGGTTGACCTTTTTGTAAACCTCCCCGATCTCATCCTGGAAGATTTTGTAGAACTCAACGGCATTGCCAATGTCACAGTGTAATGCATCTAACGTGGGATGGGTCTCCATGAAGGGCTTGGCAGAGACCCCTTTGACTCTGTCTCGCAGCTCATCTACAGACTCAGAAAAGGGGTTGGTTCTCCATATTTCGTAGCGCTCTAGGTTCTCTTCATGACTGCGGGTGACGGAGTGAAGCACCATGTTTTCAGAGGCCTCTGCCCGACTGGAGTCACAGAGAGTGCAAATATGGGAAGACCCTGAGGCCTCGAGGCCTTCCATCTCACGCACCATCTTCTCATCGTATCCCGTGCCTCTGAAGTGAAAGCGGAGGGAGCGAGGTAGTCCGCCCAAGGACAGGATGAGTCTGCTCTCTTTCATTGCATTACGCTCTGCAACTATAGGCCCCAAGACGGCTGTGAGTGTCTCACGGTCTGACTCATCTACAAACATTAGGCAAAGGGGCTTACAGGACAGTTCAGAGTTTGGCTTTGGCTCGGTGAAGATGGCAACCTCTTCCTCTTCATCGTCTGCCAGGACAGAAACTGACATAACAGTGAAAGAGAAACGTACGGCCTTCTCAGGAACAGCTGGTCCTCCACCATGCTTCTCGCTGACATCGCCCATGCCATCGCAAGATTCCTTGATCATGACACTGAAGCCTGAGGAGATGTCTTCCATCCCACTCTCTCTCAGCCCCTCCAGGATGTCCTCCTCCAGATCCTTTATTGCTGACACCAGTGCCACATCATAGCGAAACCGCCGAGTGATGGTGTCAGCGGGGGAGTCATCGACAGAGGAAGCCCATCCAGACACCCCATTAATAATGCCTACATTGCAAGATGTAGACACATTCCTGAGCGCTGGCTGCCATTCAAACTGGTGAAAGCCAGGGAGAAGCTCCTTCTCTGCAGCTCGCAGGGTGTGCAGAGGCTGAAAGATCTGGCGGCCACTGGTGGCTTTGACAGTTCGGTACATCTTGTGATATTGGCTGCAGCTCAGGAAAGTGTTGACCCGAATGGCCAAGCACACAGCAGGATGCAACCCAAAGCCTCTTCCTGCAGAGAGAGACAAAATGAAAAGAGAGAAAGTTTCAGACAGACAGAAAGAGGAAAAAAAAAAGTGAAAAAGAGGATTGAGACATGAAAAGAATTATTCAACGCCGAACCGTGGAAGCCCATTTCTTGTGCTTTGAAAAGAACTGCAGTATCTAACATTTCTTCATTTGATACCCTGCATTCAGAGTCATTTATACTATGAGACAGAGAGAATCGCAAATTTAACACCCGAATGTGAATGTATCATTGTCAAAAGCCCAGAAGCCCATGATTACAAAATCCAATATTTCCTAATTTCCAAATGTTATAAGGGGACAGAGGGTGTATCAGTAAAGCTGGCAAAAGTGATGTATTGGCTGCAGATGAAAACAGACACCAGCTGGCTTCTATTCCCCAGAGAGGAGCATGGTGCTGTCTGTGTAATTTGCAGATACAAGAGCTGCTGATGTTGTTTTGATTCTAACAGCCCCTCACAAGAGTTGTTATTGTGCATTAAAGGGAGCGTGAGACTGAGAGACTGACAGACAAGCAGACAGAGAGTGAGAGTGGGGGAGATTTAGAGAGCGGTTGAGCATGCAACAGCAGTGCCTCAATAAACAGAGATGGACAATAATGAAACGCTTTCAATCAAAATCCCAGAAAAGTTTTTTTTTATCTCTCTCCTCTATAGTGAACTTTTCAGCTCATTGTTATTTATGAGATGACTGTTTACCTCAGAGGGATGCAGAAATATTAATGAGCAAACACTCCCATAATTTTCATTTGTTTGTGTCCCTATTTTTTGGCAATGGAGGGTCATGT
This sequence comes from Pempheris klunzingeri, assembly GCF_042242105.1. Lineage (NCBI taxonomy): Eukaryota > Metazoa > Chordata > Actinopteri > Acropomatiformes > Pempheridae > Pempheris > Pempheris klunzingeri. The sequence continues at coordinate 17,331,485 of NC_092016.1, read as the reverse complement.
TTATTGAACAAAAGTCTTAAAATAGCCTCTTACCTTGCATCAAGGCCTCTAGCTCATCAGCCTGCCGATGTTCATTCCCTGATCTCAGTGCGAGCAGAAACAGAGTCAGACACACAGACTTCATGTCACCACCTTCCTCTTTGTCGGCGAACACCTTCACCTGGGTCTTCAGATCCCTCAGCCGATGTTTCTGGGCACGGCGGGTTAGCGATAGCAAGTGCTGACGGGGTCTCCCCCCTTTATTGATTAGCAGGTAGTTGTCAAGTTCTGATGACCACTGGTTTGCATCCTGTTCTTCCAGCTCATGGTCGAGACAATGAGCTTTAAATGAGTCTAGCCTTACCTGCTTGCCGCAGCCGCTTTTAGGGCAGAGCAGAGGCAGGGAATGTAGGGCTGATAAGAAAGCTTTGGCAGGTGGGGTGAGATCATCAGGGACGCAGGATAAATTGCAGGCAGGGCAGTGAGGTCCCAGAACATAGCTATATTTTATGATACAGCTGCGGCAGTAGAGGTGCCCACACGAGGACTGGACTGGATCAGACAGCAGGTGGTCACACACCAGGCACGTGAAAGAAAAGAGGAATTCTACAGGGAGCTTTTCAGAGATCAGCTTGGTGCTCAGATGGTCTTTCTGGCAGTGGGTGATGTTCTTCACCCATTGCTCTCTCTGAGTGTTGGGTTTCCTCCAGGCCCTGAGCACAGGACCATGATAGTGGCCTCCAAATGGTCTCAGAGCCCTCCTCTCACCAACATTAATGATGTTGCCATGGTCCCACCTGGTTCTTTTTGCCAGGCTCTGGGCTCTTGGAATGACTTTGCGCCTCTTCCTCCCACTCCGCTGGAATGAAGGTTTCCTCGGGGAGCAAAGGTGGCAGAGAGAAGAGTGGGGTTTCCACTCGGGGACTCTTGTTTTGGAGAAGCTGCAGATGCCCCCTCCTCGTATGGCAGCCATCCAGCAGCGATGGCAGAAGGAAACAGGGTGGACAGCTTCTGTGTCCTCCGCCACATTCACTTTGAAGACTTTGAGGATGACCTCTGCCCAGCGTGTAAACTTACAGCCCATTTTTCGCAGGGAACCTTTGCTTGCTTCATCCAGATCCCCATGAATGTCGTGCACTGGTCCTTTGACTTTTCTCAGGGCTATTCCACAGAGACGGCACAAGCCCCTTCAAAGAGGAAAAACAATGCTGTCAAATTCTTAGAAATAAATGCATATGATATAGTGTATTTATATAGTATGATGACATTTGATCACCTGAGGTGAGTCATGTGGGTATCCATCTCCTGTAGCTTCCTGTCTACCCTCCGGCCTGGGCCCTCCACATTTTCCTTGCTTTTTCCCCCTAGGCATAATTTCATAACACTCCCTAGGCCCACACCATTATCTAACTCTATATTTGGAGCTGCAGGAGGTGAGATCCCTAACAAGGCTCCTTTCTCAGGCTGTGTCTCACTAGGCTGAGGGGCTTTCTCCATGGACCTAACCCTAAAGAGTTTCAACTTCCACTGAGAGTACTTGGAGTGAGGATGGTGAAGCTCAGCCGGCATGGAGGATCTGGGGTCATCTGTCTCCAGGTTCTCCTGCACCATGATGCAACTTATACCTTGCCCCCTGGAGAGGAGAGGAGAGGAGAGGAAAGGAGAGGAGAGGAGAGGAGAGGAGAGCTTAGTTTGATGTATCACAAAAGTATGAAATAATTTCAGCTGTCCATGAGAGGACCATTAATGGATACGGAGAAAGGATTTGAAGGTTCAAATGCTCAGATATCCCCAGTGCCTTCTCAGCGTTGAGCCCATGAGACAATCTAACAGCTTTACTTGATTCCTGTTGAATTTATACACCAAGTACCCCGAAATCCCACTGAACAGAGAGTAGTGAGCCCTGACCTAGAGCGCTGTATTATACCATAAGTGGCATTTAGATCTTGTGTAAAATGCATGAGACAAGCATTGGGGGATCGATACGGCACCAAAATCTTCATTTCTCTCATCTCCAATCCCATCGCTCAGGGAGCCTTTGTGACTTTTTTCCTTTGACACAGCGAGTTTGCTAAATGGGCAACCTTATCCCTGCAAGGCTGTCAATCATTTATATTAGTCATTTTCTTGGCTGGAAAGAGAATTGGAGCCCCAGGAGCCTCAAACTGGCATTTTAAATGCAGGGAAAAATCAGAGACACAGGAAACTTATTTCATAAAACATATATATTGACCAAACAGGAGGGAAAAGAAAACAAGAAACCATCATATTGAATAAAGATCATAAAGAATTATTCCAAACACAACATTATTCAATTTAGGAGTCGTATTTCAACAGCCAAGTGCTTTTATGATATGACACAGGTAAGATCAATGATACTGCTGCACTGAATTTATTTCATCTTCTTCCATGCTATCTAGGTTCCATTACCAGCTCAGACAATAAAGCAGTCAAACAATCTTACCATTGTGCGCCTATAGTGCACACACTCTTGCATCTTGCGTCTATCCATCTTTCAGTTTTCCCACTACATTTTCACCCTGGGAGGCTTGAATCTGGCCGTCTCCTTCATTTCTTAGCTCTCCGTGCACTTCACATGCTGAGTTCTCCTTTGAGACAAACAGCTGAGCCTGTGTACATGTGTGTCAGCTGGGCTCTTACCTTGTTTTTCAGTCTCAGCTGGCATCAGCTCCCCCGGGGGTCCTCTCTGCATGGGAGCACAAGGGAAGCCCTAGAGCCAGGCCCTACACACTGCATATACTGTATAGGTTTGAGTCTGTCACAGCTTGGAGCATCTGTTACCAGGAGTTGTGGCTCCGTACAGTGGGATTGCTCCCGACTGTCTCCTTGTGTCTCGTATTTATACCCTTCCTTTGGTGGGATTCCAACAGTCAATTTGTGGCACCTGATGGAGGCAGCTGATTTGAAAAAAACAAGGTCAACCCCAAAGCACAGTTGCAAACATGTATATGTACAGAATCCAACAGTATACCACACAACACTGATCCTCAGCTGGGAGCACTTCTGTGTCACCTTTATCTCCCCTTTCTCATATCCATCTGCAGGCTCACCTCATCCAGGTGGCCTCTCTCTGACAGAAAGACAGATACTGTTAAACTCGACCAGTACGGAGACACAACAGATCTTACAATAAATGCATTTTCCTGTTGCACAAATATAAGGTCTTTCTATCCTATCAGTGTGATCTGTGAAAGTATATTTAAAAGTGACATTTTGTTAATGCTGTAAACAGATGTGATGTCTACAGACGCAGACAGGAGAACCAATGTGTCTAATAATATGCATCTATAATAAGTGTCTTATGTATATGTGTGGCGGCAACATTGACAAAGAGACATGTGTTAGTATGTGTAAGGGTGGGAACAGGGTTATATATGATGTATGACAGAGGGAAAGTGGATTCTAATTTAAAGAGAAATAGAAGTCAGTGAAACAAAACTAATATTAATTGTTGTGAAGATAATCACTATTATCATACAATTTCTATTAAGATTTTTCCCTTTGCCACTTCACATCTTCTGTCAGTGTTTGCGACTGATGCACCAGCAATTCATGTGGTGACTGCTGTGAATCCAAATGACAAAGGCAGTGAAAACAGTGAGTCATATTAGGTTGAACACCAAATTAGCAGTGTGTGCTTGCTGGTGGAATCTGAGGGCTCATCTGGCAATTACCATTTTAATAAGTGAGTTTTCAAAGCTACCTAAGACAACTGAAAGAGGTGCATAGAGGCCATGCCCACAACCTGACTTCATGTATCTGTCAATAAACCAGAAAATATACGTTAGGTCTTCCAAATTGTTCTTTTTTTTTTTTTAATTCCAAGGCAACTGCATTGTGTGGTATGTATTGTGTGACTGTTATCTGTCAGACCGCCCCTTGTGGTTTTTATCTGCAGTTCTTCTCTCTATACAACATCAGCACATTTCATTTATTTCTCCAAATGCTGCCTGTCTGTCACCATTCAGAATGAGTTTTAATTAGACAGCGTCATTTGATGTAATTTCTCAGTAGGTATGGGGAGTATTTGCCCAGGATCACTCTTGTTTGTAATTATCCAGGGGATTAATCTGGTGTATTCGCCACAGGAGCCTGTTGCTGTTGCATTGGATTTGCCAGCCAAATCATTAGATACACAGTCAGTGGGCACCAAACAACAGTTGGGTCTCTCCCACTCTTGTCGGCTTAACAGGGGAGCAGGAAGAATGCTGGCAGGCTTGGCAGTGTATATTTGGTGCGTATGGTCAACTGTGACCTTAGACAGTAATAGTAGTTGTTGTTTTTTTTGTTGTTGTTTTGTTTCTTTAAGAGAGGCATACTAGTTCACAAGAGCAAATACACAGAAAAGATAGTGGAAAAAAGCTCTCTTTTCTAGGCCTATTCAAATCCATCAGACACAGCTGGGAGATTCAAAGTACACAATGTTTGATACATTGCATATCCAAGAACAAGAAAATGATGGATTGTAGCAAGATGTCCCAAGCCTATTTATAGTTGATATTTAGATTTATGATAGCCAGGTAGCCACATGTTTCCAAGGTAAACGACACACCTAGCACCGTGGCAGACAGGGACGGAGCTGCAGATGTCTGCCTGACAAACAAGCAGTGACCCCCTGAGACCCTCATCTTTCAGCGCCTGCTAATTGACTTGTTATTGATCAACTCAAAGACAGTCTGATTTATGGGAAAGAGGACTTGTGGAGACAGCCACCTGGCATGGAGCAGAGTGTTATGAATGTGAGGAGCAGATCCTGGGGAACTAGAGGCTGCAGTTTAGGAGGACATACAGGAGTTTGCAATGCACCAGTGAACTGACACCTTGCGCTTGGAGGTTTTTTTTTTTTTTTCCTAACATGATGAATCCAAACAGCATCCGTGAGCAATGTGTGTGTATACTGTATGAGCGTGTTGCAGGTGTGTGCAGTGGGAAGGATGAGTGGGAATGTGGCAGGGGCAGCGCATGTGAATGGGGAGAGGAGGAGGTGGAGAGAAAGCGAAGTTGGGAGGGGCTCTGTGTGTCTGCGTTAGTGAGCCCATGTCGGTGTGTAGGTGAAACCCGGGAACAAGACTAAATAAATATAAAGCAGTCCCACTAATCCATCCTTGAGAAACTTCAGAATCATTACTTTTGGGTGTGTGTGCGTAAAACAAAGAGACAGACAGAGAAAGGCAACAAGAGGGAAGGTGTAAGAGGTGAAAGAAAGAGAAGAGGGATAAAGTAGTGATCTTGTGTAAAGGAGTTGCACAGGATAACAGGCTTAGCTCAGAGTGGAGAACACAAAGGGGCTTAAGGCTGATTGCGAGCTGTGACAAGGAAAGGGGGGAAGAGATCAAGCCTAGCAGACAGAACTATGTAAGCCAAAGGTCCAAAAAAGACCATCTGACAGCTCAAGTCACATAGCAGCTTAAGAAAAAGTGTCAATAGCAGAAATGGGCAATGAATGAATTCCACAGTAGCGTCGGTATCTTCCTCACAGGGAATAAAATGTCAGTATCATTCACATTTGAATAGACCCACCAAAATTGCTGCATGATATTTCTAAATGTCATCAGGAATGTAGGCATTGCTGTGATTGTATTCAGGGTAAAGAGGGCATTTCACTCTCATAGTTCCACTGAGTGTTATGCAATATATTGGGCATTCAGTATGCAAATTTTTAATTGCATTTTCATAGCACGTTCAACAACTTCTTCAGCCTCGCCCAGCCAATTCTCAGCGAGTCGCCTCCCACTGTCCACCTCTTCCATCCCTCATCCAGAGACATGATTTGGTAGATTAATACTCAGAGGGGTAGACTTTAATGCAGAGCTATTCGTCAGAGCTACCTGCCAGAACAAACCCTTTACCCCACTACTCAAATCCCCACTCATTCATCTCCCCCTGTCTCTCCCTCTCAAAGTCTTGTTTCCCTCATCTCGCCCCTCTCCTCTCACCCTCACCTTAGGTTTTGTTAAGAATCAATTATGTGATTATTCCAATGAGGTGATTAATTACTGGCTCTCCCTCCCTCTGTACCGTAGGTTAGCGTGCTAATAATCACACAGTGACAGCCAGGGGACAGCTGTGTTGAGTGATGCTGTCTTGAGGCCTCGCATGACCCTGTATGACTCGGCTGCGTTTATTGTCGGCTCATCCTGACTGATGGAGCTTTAACAGAGAGCAGAGACACACCACAACATCACAGCTTCTACAAATAACATCCCCCACAAGCTTCTGACAGCCTGACACCACAATATCTTCCATGTCCAGCTATCCAAATATTCATTTTATTGGATAGTCTAGTCATGGGACCACATTAATTCGTTCCAAGTCTTGCATTAAAACTCTCCCTGAGGCGCTGCAGAGTTATTTTGGTTTTGGACCGGTTCCATTCATCTCTTCTGAGTTAGACAATATGGAGAACAACTTAAACTACAGCAACTGCAAGTGTCCGCTTTAAGAATCTTTTTATTAAAAAAACAAATCCTGTTACCATAGCAAGATGGGCCACATAGAGGTCAATACCATGCAGAGATTGCAGTGAATACGTGGTGTAACTGTGCTGGAGTTTACAATATAGCCCTCCAAAGAGCGAGACCTGCTTCTGAGTAGACAATCCAGATGGATGTTGATCCACTCACGGTAAACCAAATGAAATTAAACCCTAAGCCGGATTCAGGAGCAGTAGAGTAGAGTGGGGATTCAAGACCAGTGTCTTTAATCAAAATAACAATGCTCTTTAATTCTGTGTTAATTAAATGTAGATTTCCCTGATTGAGGAGCAGTTTCCTTGATGCCAGGGGGACCTCCAGTCACATAAACATCCACTCACAGGATTTGTCTTGTGTTTAACTACGTATTAGCCCTCTTCTCCCGAACTGTCTGGTGCTAGTTTACACAGAAGGTCTGTCAGCTGAGGGATAGTAGCTTGCAAACAACTTTGAACGTCCTGCATCCTTGAAGGGAGGATTTCAAGGGGAGTTGTTAAACACCTTAATAAGTGGGTTACATCCTTACAGTTCTCAAATTAAATGAGAGTTATAGCGTATTCTAAGCACTAAATTTCCTGCTATTTGTCTCTTGACTGGTCATTCTCAGTCTTTCCCCTCCTCAATCCCTCCCTCAGTCCCCCTCCATCAATGTAATGAGCAAATCATGGCCACTAGGGAGAGATGTAGAGAGAAAGATTGGTCCCATTATGTGTCAAGGAGTGTGAAAACAGCAGCAGTGTTGTCTGTCAACTCTAACCCCCAACTGTCCCTGGTCTTAACTTCCCACCAAACACAAAGAGCCCTTTTCCCACACGTAGATCTGCTTATTATTTCCCTGTCTTTTAACTACAAAGTCCATTATAAGAAATGCCAGGACAGCCATGCCCTTTTCTGCACTAGCCCTGCCAGAGCTCAGACAAGAGAACAATGGACACAGTAACACGCTGCGATTCAAGGCTGATTTAGAGTGGCTGGTCTTAAACCCGACTTATAGAGTACAGTAATTATAGGAGGTGAAGGAAGGGGCTGTGAGGGATGCTGTGCATAGGTGGGGGATTGGGGAGGGAGGTTGTTGTCATTTGGCAGCCAGTCCAGTTGGAGAGAGAAATTACTACTGGAGCCAGAGCCTGGGTGGTGGAGCATTTATCAACCAGTCATCGCTATGATTCACACGATCCAGTGGGGAGCCATTATTTTACCAACCCGGTCTCTCACAGCAACCTGCTGGTGGCGAGGATGATGATAGCTGTGGGCTTTATGAGCGCAGGAGCAGACATATACAGTAATTGTTTAAGAACAATAGTTTGGAAAGTCCTATCTCTTTTCAGAATTCACAGTCAAATGTATTCTGTGGATCCGACTACGCTGAGAGAGAATGGAGCAGTTGAGCCTAACTCAGGGGCATATGGCGTTTGTTCACCGCAGCAAAACAGAGAGATGCCTCAGGAAGGTAGATGGAGGGGAGAGTAACTAGCAGTGAATACATAAAGATCACAAATAAATACACCATCCACCTGCTCGCCGAGTGCTTTGGGACCGGGTAGATCCAAAGGCATTGATACAGTTTTGCATTTGCTGGTCTGCCTGTACAAGCAAGTATAACAGTTTCTGCATAAGCAAATGAATTCCTAACTGAATAGGGAATAAGGGAAAGAGGCGAGGGAGGCCTGTGATGGCCTTCTCATAATAACAATGATAAAAATGCTATTCTTCTATTCATACTCCCCGTCACTCTTCCTTTAAGAACTTTCCCGTTTGGCTCCCGTGGGATGCACATCATTCTAATATACACAGGTTTTCATCCCTTCACTTTTTGTGAAAGACCTGCAAGAGAGGCAGAAACAGGGCGAGAGGGAGAGAGATGGGGACTGTTTATTCAGTCAGATGGTCTAACGTGTGTGGAATAGATTTGAGCTGAAGAGGAAGCTGTCTACACAATGGCGGTTGGCATGCGTGAGAGACTGAATGGTGCTGTATCCGAAACCACTTCCTCTGTCACTCATTCACTTTACTCTATAGTGAGTGAGCAGTGGACACAAATGAGTCCTCTTCATCACTGACAACTGTAGTGTTGCATAATGGCACATCTATCAAGGCAAAATATTGCATTCTGGTTTATTTAACAATAAGACTACAGATATGCCGATGGCTCTGTGAGGCTGTACTTCAGCATAGCAGTCTTTTGAGGTAAATATTAACATCAGCATGCTAATCTGCTCACAAAGACAATACTAACATGCTGATGTTTAGCAAGTATAATGTTCACCATAATCACAAGTCCAGGGTATTAGCATTCTAACATTTGTTAATTTGCATTAAACACAAAGTACATCTGAGAATGATAGAATTGTCATTAGCTTTGCAGGTATTTAGTGATAAAGCAAAAAAGACGAGATATTGTTGAGAAGTTGAAGTTAAAGTTGAGATATTTATGTTTTTGATGGTGCTAAATGAGAAGTCAGGGGATCACTTAAGTCATTAGGATTCTGAGGAGTGACAAACTGACATTGCCGTCCTTGGAGCAGCGTCATTAATGTGGCAAAAAAAAAGTAGTGCATGTGCTGTGAAAACAACATTTCATAGCAAATTATTTTCACACATCCCTGTGTTGCTTTTTAGATTATTCACCCATGCAAAAGTATTTTCCCAAGATGGCTGCAACCACGTCTCCATGTCCCTCTTTTCTTTTTGTTCCAGCCTCCACTGGCTTCACCTCCTCGTGCCATTCACTGTCATTGGGAAAAGGTGTGTGTGTGAGACTCCACCAGTAGAGCAGAGCCCATTATCGTAAATAGGCCAATAAGTAACTTCACACAACGTGTCTGCAAAGCAAGCACACTCTATATGCAAAGCAGAGGCACTCTGTTAAAGAAACTGGCGCCAAGTGATTATATTTGTAATTTAATTTCCTTGGTCACATAGAGATAAGAGAGGGGAGCGGCTACAGTTGGCCAGGGATGAATAGAGTGACGAGAATGGGACTACGGCTTCATTGTCTGGACTGAGATGTCCGAGACGACACCACTTACGAACAAGGGTACCGGCGGGCAGATATGGTAGCCTACATAGAAGTCTCAACTCAATGACGCAAAAACAATGTTGGTAGCAGAGACAGCACAGGGAGAGTTCTACCATGCAAAAACACCTGCACTCTGAAATCAAATGGATGAATGGAAGTGCAGAACAACCGAGAAAGTGTTTTTCTCTGATGCAAGTTCTGTTTCTCTTTTTTCTGTCTGTCTTCTTCGCACTCGGTTCTTCTGAACAAATGTAATCAGGAGGGTGGACTGGGTGGCATGTCTGTCGCAAAGAGCAATGACTCATTGCAGATTCTACCGGCGAGATGAACTGGGTCCCTGCAAGAAAGACAATTGAAGGACACGAGGTGTACTCTCACCACATGCTCTCTCTGCCTCACTCCCACTGTCGGCTTTTTCTAAGATTGTAGGCCTGCAGACATCAAATTTCCTGACTTTTCCATTTTCAAAGAGTCCACTTACTTACTGATGACAATGCAGTGGGGGGCACAGGAGTGCAGTGGTCAAACTCGGATTTTGACTACATCAGAACATTCGGGGCTTTGGAGAGCTGGCGGTGAGCGGGGAAGGTTTCAAAGTTCATCAAAATCTGACACCACACATTGCTGTACGGAATTCAGGGACAGTGTGAAACTATTTTGTGACATCTCAAATCCTCTCTCACCCTTTGTTCTCAGTTCTCTCCTCCTCTCATCTCTATGTCTGTTTCCCCCTGCTGTCTTGTCTTTCTGCGTATTTCCTCAGTGTCTTCACTTTGAACTCAACAGCATTAACCTGTCAGGAAAGTTACAAATGTTCTGAGTGAATTATGTAAACCACAGAGAAATAAAACTGCAAAAAGCATGGAGTTCTCGCTTTATTTCATAATTCATCATGCTCCCAGATCCAGCCAAATAAAACTTGACTTATTAAGTAGTCCGGCATATTCAGGCTCAAAATCCTCTGAAATATGCTTGAGAATATTAATCACACTTTGTCTACCTCACAAATAAAAATCAAACACACACAAGCACATGCATACATGCACAGATTTTTGTGTGTGTGTGTGTGTGTGTGTGCGTGTGTGTGATTTCATTACTCATCCAATGAGAGCAATGTCTCCCACATTTCACCAGATTTCATTGCAAGAGGCAAAGCAATAGGTGTTACACCAGCACCACCAAAAGGTAAAGCAGGAAACAGCAGTTCTCTTTCTTTTTCTTCCCCTCCAAAATGCAAACTTACAGCGCTGAAAATCAGATTAAAGATGCTTCGCCTTGGCAGCCAGCAAGTTTTATTTATTAATGTCAGTGAACACAACCACAGACACACAGGAGAGAAGAGAAACGCAGACCTATAGTGGCAGTGCCGCATAATTAATAGGACATGGTTGTATAATTGGTCTCTAATTGATATGAAGAGCAGTGGTTTAGCCCAGGTTGTGTTCTACACATGCTGCTGGCTGCAGGCAGGAAACGCTGGTGGCCTTCTCAATCTCGGTGCCATCTTCTGATTGATGTCTCTGTAGCAAATGCCCTTCAACAATCAGTACCCGCAATCTCTGTGTGTCTATCAGGCCACCTGTCTATCTGTGTATAACATCTTCTACCATTCATCTGTCATTTCTTTCTTTGTGCTTAAACGCCTGACTATCTCTTTCTTTCTATCTCCACATTGATTTGGCCTGCCTTTCTCAAAAGGCATTCTCAACCTTTGGTCGGACTCTCTCAGGAAGGTGAAAGAGCAGCGTTTGTGGTGGTGGAAGGTGAAAAGTGGAGAGTTTGTTTATGAGACACTGACAGCCATAAAAGACTGCATACTTTCAATGGCCTAGACAGAACCTACCGGGGGAAATAAAAGCAACTTTAGATGAAAAGGGAAATCAATTTTAAAGGTACTTTTATTTACTACAGAAACTGGGTTACCTGCTCTTCCAATTTAGCAAATGAGGTTTGAAGAGGTTTGTTTTGACTGCAGAGAGGCACAGCTGGACACAAGAGATCAGCACTCAGTGAAGTCAATGGATTTTAAAGTTCGGATTGAGAAGCTCTTTACTACAATTCTGTTCATGGATCGCGTGCTGATGCAAGACGACCTTCAAGGACATTCCCCTCATTTACACAGCAATTAAGCACTACCCTGTTGGTAAATTGAAAAAGAGACAAAAATCCTCTGTGGGTTTAATAACAAACTCATAACCAGGGCCCAACAGGGTGGAACTGCCTTTTAATTAGAGCAACACCTGATTAACGCCCAATTAACAGAGCCAGAGCCACTTAATTCTCCCCCACTTTGGCAGGGTGAGAGCATAAACATAAGCAGTCCAGCATCGAAGTGCTTCCTCTCCCCCCGGGAATGTGTGAGAGAAAAGTAAATAACGACTTTGGAGGCAGTCTGTTGTGTGGTGGTCCAAATGCTCCGCAGAGCTGGGAACAGTGCGCAGGAAATGCAAGTGATTCAAAAAAGGAGGCAGATGTAGGACTGGCTGGTAAAAAACTCTGCTTCATTACACATGCAACTCCTGGTGGGCTGATGTAGGACAACTGTCCAAGCAGTGAACCATCAAGCTCCGCCACAAGATATGAGCTCTCCTTCCTCTAAATCTCTTCTGCCTTTAAGACAAATATACTGCAATGGAAGTTTTATTAAGCTGTGGAGGGGTCTGGACAGCTAGAGTGGAACTAAGCTGAGTTGAACATACTGTGCATGCAGTCCCCTCGGATATCCATATATAAAATAAGGGTTGAATAGGAAAAGAAAAATACAACAACAGATATTTGTTGTCTCACTTTATTAATCATCATCAATAAACAAGGCACCTTTTATAAGAAGACAATAAGGGAACACAATGTATATTTGTCATGAGTGTTTTATGAGTAAATGATGATGTCACCATAAATAATTTAGTGAAACCTATAGCTTGACTTTCAACAAACAAAACATAACAATTTAATTCAATTTCCATTTGTTAAAAACTGTCAAAAGTGACAAAACAGTGCTTTGAACATCCACCAGTTACATAGCTGTAACCATTGAAACTTTGCGTTAAAGGTACCAGTTGATTGTTTTATTACAGTTTCTTTTCTTCCAAAAGTTGACCCTGAACTTTAAACGCCACTTTGCTAGAGAAGATTTATCATCTTTCTCCACAAGTATTATTGTCATTTAGTGTGTTTTACAATTTTAAGTTCAGTACATACTGAAAATAAACTGGAGAGTGACCACCACGATCAGCTCTTCAGGAAGCTGAAGCCTTCAGTCCCGCTGACTTTCAGGATTTATGATCTTAATTTCTCCGGCCAACACTTTGAACACGATTAATCAATATTCAGTCTGGCGGCATAGATCTGTAAAGCAGCAAGGAATTGCTGGTTTCTCATTGAGTCAGGGTGCGTTAATGTGTATCTTACACATCACATTCATTTTCTCTGTCATGTCCTTATTTCTGCACTCCGCTCACGATGCTGACATATACCTCTTTGGAGCAATGCTGCATTCGCTGCAAACGGGGTGATAACTATCACTGAAACAGCGTTTGGCCGCCTTAAGTTGAGACGAAATCCGCCACGACTCCACTGCCTTCTCTAAGTCTGGTAGGATGTCTGGCACAACAGCTTGTTCAGCTATAAAGACCACCAGCTCCACGACCAACAGCAGGACCCAACCCAAAGCCCCTAGCCAATAGGAGGAACCAAGGCTGGAGAAGTCTTGTCGAATTTCCTCCCGGTGCTGATAAGTGAAAAAAGACCAACTGAGGAGGAAGAAGAAACCTGTAGATGGAAGAGAAGAATGAGTCAAATCAAGTATCATTGCAAGAAAAAGAAAAAAGTCATTAAGGTCAATTATTACATGCCTGGAGCTTTAGAGAAGAGCATGCATGTTAATGAACTGCAATTCCAAGTGAAGTTAAAAAGTCTCTTTAAAAACTGCTGCCGTGCAGGGTATGTAAATGAGTAGTACATAAAAGAATTTCTGTAGGTGTGGGTTTGACGTGAACTACATAAACCAAAAGGCCATTTGGAAGTTAATTAGAAATTTTTTTTTTACTGTTTTGCTTGGAATTGATATCTTATTCTAAAACTCCCCGAACAATAAACAATCTAATTATAAGCAAAGTGAAACACCAAAACATGATGTGTAGCGTATTTTGAGCGGTGCAGTGGAGTCACCTGTAGAGGCCATGGTGAGCAGCAGCAGCATGGTGGGGTAGAGCGCTTGTCCTGCCATGAGGAGGGAGCGAGTGTTGGAGTAGGAGCGCACCGTCTCAGACGTCCAGCAGAGGGCAAACACCAGACACAGAGCCCCAGTGCTCACAGCCATCAGGAAGGAAAGAACCCCAAACACTCTCTCAGCTTCCAGGGCTGGAGGAGACGAAACAGCACATGTTTACAGAAAGGTCAACTACACTTATTGATGTTCAATTTAGATTTCCACGGCATGTGTCGGTAGGTTTCTACTCGTGAGTAGTCAGCTTGAAGTGAAACATGTTGAGGTGATGAGACACTGCTGAGGATGACCTCATGTCCTACGAGTGAAACCAGAAGAGCAAAATCAAAAGTTTGTGTACTTTTCAGTAGTTTCCCTGCATGCAGGGCTACGTTATCTGTAGGTACATGTGTTCATTTGACAGCAAGTCTGCTAGTAGTTATTCTCTGATTTCAGTTTGTTTACTTTTTACTGTAAAATGTCATTGATTTCTCAGTATCTGTGGTGTATTTTGTTTTTTTCTGGAAATTTTTTTGTCTTGGAATTTAATTTTTTTGGGCAGTTTTTTTCATATTCCGACAATAGTGTCCAATAATAACCTGAAAGAAAAAAACTCTCTTCTACCTTTTATTGTGGGAATCATATAAGCTTTTTCCATACCTTTGAGGGTAGAGGGCTTACACATACATACATTTGTTCTGAATATGTGTTTGCATGTAAAAAAAAAAAAAAAAAGTCAGCTGAATACAACAACTAGGAACCTAATCTGTTTTAGTTAACAGAGACACGAAATGTAGCTGCCAAACATCAGGTTTCAGTCGAGCAAGATTTCAGTACATTTGCCTTCAGCCCGGTTTGAGCCTCAGCAGATAGATACAAAGAATGCACTTCTCTGGTACAGGAGCATGCTCAAACTTGTTTACTAATGCTGAGGAGCTCCTCTGGAAGCCAATGTGTTTTCAGATATCCCCTAAGATGTTGATTCCTTTTAGAGATTCAGAGGTGTAAAAAAAAAATCTCCCTAAGGCTGTTCTCTAGCCGAACCCATGCAATTTCAACACAGCCCGCCAAAGACATGTTTATGCCTTATTAAATATGCAGCCCTGCCTCCTACAGAACACTTTATTTAGCACGCTATGCTGTATGTCAGTCAAACTTTAGCCTAACTCTGAGTGACAGCTTTAGACAGATGACAAATTTGATTTGCTGACTGCAGAAAAATGTCAAAGAGGTTGATGCGGCATGTTGCTCACCACTGAAGACAGTGCCATCTTTACGATTCGTCTGGTCACTTTTAGTGTTATTCCACTCTGTCCAAAGTCCCCTATCCTTCAGCCAGAACGGCGTCCAGACTGCGTAACACACACACAGGCAACCTGCCAGCCCCACACAGGACTGAGAAAACCTGAAGCGACTGATGGCGTCCCCCAGTTCCGGCAGCTTCATGTTTCTACACCACTGAGAGGGAGAGGCAGGGTAGAAAAGAAGGTACAGGAGCAAACAGATTCGTAATCAGAGTTTTAAAGTTGAGTAACAGAATGAAAAAACAGCCTTGTAATGCAGTTCATGTAATTGTAATCAAAGTACTGTCTTACCTTTGTTGTTATGGAGAACAGAAAGATGTCAGGAACAAAAGTGTGTGTAAGTGGAGCAAAGTTTAGACTACAGGAGCTACTGTCTGTATAACTACTACTGTACAAACACCCTGGAACATTATTACTTGTACTGCACATGACCACAAGCCCTCACTCGTTGATGAAACCCTTCAGTGTTACTCCGCCTCTGCTGGAATGGAAACTCCCCCCAGCCAGCGGCAAAATTTCCCCGTGAATTCTCCACTGTTACCCTCCAAGCTCACACTGTAGAGAAAGTGAAAATACAACGTAACGGCCATTCAATATTTGAGGAAGCAGATGTTTGTGTGGCTGACATTAAGCAAACAAGGAAGAGAAGAAGAAAAAAACATTAGGCTACTGAACAGTAAAAGGTCAAAGGTTCAAAGTCTAAAATGCCATGATACCTGAGAGAAACTCTAAACCTCTCATTATTTGTTTGTATCAAATGCAGAAACTGTGTGGGGGGTGTCAGCTTGTTATCACGTCTGACATAACCTTTAAGGAAATCCCACTCTCAATTTAGCACTGTGGGGTGCAGTGTGCTGTGGTCAGTGACATCATCAACCTCAGATATCGTCCCCCCTCATAGCATAACTACCTCCTCCTTCACTTTCCTCTTGTTGCAACAGAACGGCACCCACAGCCCACCCAAAAACAAGCTTTAAAGAATGTCACACTGAAATGCCTTCAGAGCCCACATTAACATGAAATGAAATGTATGTTAATAGAAGGATATGTATCACCAGCTGATTCAGATTTACTCTAAATGAAAGATTATAGTCGAATCAAGTCATAATAACTCATTTCTTTATTCACGGATCATTAACTTTACAGAAAGCACCATACATTCTGATAAAATAAAGTGCATATGACCAAATAATAAAGATGTACAATTCAGACTCAGAGACTTAAAACGTTTAAGAAAAGAACATGAATGATTTTGGTTTCACTACATTTGGCATTCACTTAGAATTTTAGTAAATAAACTTTAATCTTTTCAGTCTGAATTACAAAAAAGCGAGGCCGTCTCCTTTATCAGCTTAAAAATAAGGCCTCAAGATGCAGATAGAAAAGTACTTTGTCCTGTTCTTCCATCGTGGCCTTGCCTGCCTTACTTTTCTTTCTCTGTCTTCTTCAGCCTGCTGTCAGCTAGCGTTTACTCCTCACTCAGGAACAGGCATCAGACTTGACCTTGTGTCTGGTGTTTGTGTCGAGCTTTTCACCGTAAACGCAGGGCGTAAGAGGAATGCTGAAGTGCTGCCTCTTGAAATTTGGCAGCAACATTCTGGCCTGTTTACCCTAAGCTTACTTTCTGGCTCTTTGCAGCAGGGCTTTGAATACGTCAAGAATCTCTGGGTCCTCCCCGGCAGACAGCTCCGGAGTATTTTTCTCCAGCCAATCAGAGGAGTGGATCTGGTGCCTGAGAGTCCCAATCAGAGAGTCCAGACTCTCTGCAGGCTTCGATGCCTGGCAGTCCAGCAACACAAATTCCTCAGTGGCGAGCGAGCCTGTGACAGGAACAGGGCTATCCTTCTCCTTCAGCTGGTCGGATGACTTGCTCTGGGGTGATGGCGTTGAATTGACAATCGCAGCGTTGTCTGAATCTGCACTGTCCTCTTTCACTGACTTTTTGCTCTCCTTACTGGCTTCTTTGATATAGTGTGAATCGAGACTGCTGCTTTTCTCTTCAATTTCTTTCAAAGCCCCCTTAATTCGCTTCAGGCCTGAAATAACACAAAAACATTAACAGAACAAGTCGGTAACTATCATCCAATCAATACCTAGTTTAACACACAAAGCAGGAGATGAACTGGGGTAACACAAACCATTGACTGAATAAATGCAATAATAGTCAATCAATGTCTAGTTTAAGACAGATAATGGGACTTAGGGAATAGCATAACACACTATTTGAAAACTTGGAAAACTCCTCAACACAAAATTTAACAGGAGCAATTGAATGGGCATAAAAGGGGTTTTAAAAAGGAGCAAAAAAAGAAGCAAACAGAATAAAAAGCATATATATATACACACACACACACACACACACACACACATATATATATGTATATATATATATGTGTGTATATATATATATATATATATATATATATATATGTGTGTGTGTGTGTGTGTGTGTGTGTGTGTATATATATATACACACACACACACACACACACACATATACATATATATATACATATATATATATATATATACATATACATACATACATATATACATACATACATACATACATACATACATACATACATACATACATACATACATATATACACACACACACACATATATATATATATACATATATATACACACATATATACATACATACATATATATATATGAATGAATGAATGAATGAATGAATGTGTGTGTGTGTATGTATGTTGCTACAGACTCACCCAGCTGAAGGTGGTGCTGTTGGTCTGCGAAGACGATGCGGAACCAGCCGGGTGTGGAGCAGGAGAAGGCCTGACCACAACTCAAAACCACCTTGTGTCTGAGGAAGCACCTCCACAGAGACAACTCCTCCTCAAACGACAACTCAGTGAGGTACTGCCATAATGGAGAGACAGAAGTGACACATCAAGATCATTTTAATGAACTAAAACTAAACTGAAAACTGTCACTAAGTGTAAATAAACATTTTATTTTGTACTACTACTATTGTACTTTTAAATCTTGACACATATTACGATACCAAAAGCCTACATCTAATAATACTAATAACAACTAAACTGAAATGAGCAAACTCACTCTGGAAACTAACTGAAAGTAAACTGTACTGACAGCAAGAATTAAAAATGAAATAAAAATAAAAATGAATGAAAAATACAAACGTTTAATAACTTTGGAATGCACGCATGCAAGAAATAACCATGTGGAGTTATTTAAATATCAGCCCCAACATGTTAGCGTGACCTAGATCTTGGTACCTTTCTGAGGTCGGCCCAGACATACAGTGCAGCAGGCCTGTCCAGGTAGGGGACGCCCATGCTCTGCAGCTCTCCTGTCAGGTAACTGTGAGCAGCCTTCAGTCTGCATCTGTTCTCGGGCAAAAATTCCTTGCTGATCCAATCTAGAATGTGATGGTGTGAAATGAAAATAAGCAAGTGTAAATTAAATGTTACAAGTCTTTGTGCAGCATGGTGAGCAGCAGAGCCCCACGCTGTGCTCCTGTCGTGTCAGGAAAAAGGGGATGATATCTCTCTGAAGCAAGGAAACCGCAAGGAAGCACATGTTTTATTTGTTGAAAAGCCTGCATTCAAAATAATTTGCATTTAATAATTTAAACTCAGCTGAACAGACTGCTTGCCTTGTACAAGGGGAACTGAATGCATTAGTGTGAATTTTGACTGGTCTATACAAAAAAAGCGAGTTGATAGGAGGGTTATTTTCCCAATACATTGCTTTTGCACAACCACATGTGAAGCTTGGATCCATACCTCTGTCCTGAAGCAGCTGTGCTACCTGGTGCTGGGTGGTTCCAGAGACACCGTGGAATGAGCCCAGTTGGGCCAAAGCCTCCACAAGCTCGCTGTTCTCAGTATACAGAGTGCCTATTCTGATTCCTGCCATTGCAAAGTCCTAGACACGAGACAAAGCAAATGGAAAATAACTGTGAGAGCAAACGCCCACCGCAGAAAAGATGAGATTTTACTGTACTGTCTGTGATGATATAAAAAGTCCCACAGTCTCGCACTCTCACACAGCTCAGCACAGTACGTACCTTGCTCAACCCCCACATTACATGTGTCCTCTGTGGGTCGGGCAAACTGAAATAAGAGCACGTCATTAGCAGTTAGGAGGCTGTCGTCAGCCACAATTGTTATGATTGAGGGTCTAATAGAGTAATCACGCAGAGGTTAGGTTCCGGCAGTACCTGTCTATACTGAGGACACTGTGAAAGGTGACAGATTCATCAAAGACTGTCAGCATGTACACTTCATCTACGATGGCGTGGAGTTCATTTCTAAAGCAGGAAATAAAGGAAGAGGATGATCATATAAATAAACTGTATACACATATAATGTGTGGCATTAATAAACCTTGATTTTACATTGTTAATGATTGCTTATGATGATGAAACGTCCTGCGTCAGAGTGAAAGCACTGTGGTTTATGGTTACAACAGCTCTGTGGAGGGAATTACTCTGGATCATTTAGAAAACAATAGATGATGCAGGAGACTCCTCGGCACATGGGTGCACTTGACAATATGCTGATGGTTAAGAGAAGCCATAAAACTCCATCAAGAGCACTTGATATTCCACACACGGGACAGAGCTCTCTACCGTAAAATAGAAGAGTTCATACATGGAACTGTATGTAGGGCCATAGCAATGTGCTTCAAAGAGCCACAGGACTGGAGGAATACATTGCTAGGCCACAGCATAAGATAATAGTGGGGCAAACACACCTTTTGGCAAACTCCAAGAAGGTAATCATTTCCTTTGGGGTGTAGATCTCAGCCAGAGGGTTGTGGGGGTTCATCAGTATAACAGCTCGGATGATCAATCCCTAAAAGAGAGGCCGTAATGTTTTTAAATATGACCTGATACGCTGTATCTTCACATTCTCTAAAGATAAAGCTGAAAAACAAATCACTGAGAAAACAGAGCATCCGAGGTATTTATCTAATCTGAGAACTTTGCCTGAACATTTTCTTTACATATTCATCAAGTGCTTGAGAAAAATTGCATTAATTACCTCTTGCTTAGCCCTTTTCAGACCTTCTTCTAGTTTCCCTACAGTGAGGTGGAAGGGTCGACCGTCTTTGCCATCAGCCTGTAAATAAGAAAATAACTTTTAATGAGGGGAAAAGGAGAAACACATTAACATTCAACTTGGGCAACGGACAATACACCATACAGTATACAATCAGCGAGGCACAATAAGTACATATTGAGCAGACATTTTAAACACAAGCACAGAGTGAGCACTGCAAGTAAATCTGGCTCTTTGTTCCTACCTCACAGTCAAGAGGAACATGAAAGAGCTTTACGTCACTATACAAATGTAGGTCCTCAGTGATAACACCGTAGAAAGGAGTAGGAATGAGAATGGCATCTACAACATGAAAAACACAAAGACTACATGACATTTAAACACAAACACGTGCGTCAGCTTCTTGCAAATTATCACTCATGACACATTGTGCACAAAGACATGTTTAATATATGTATTAATGACACACCTTCAATTAGCCATATAAGCTACTGTTTAGGTTATCATCTTTTTAATCACTAAATTGAAAGCTAATTCAGTGACGAGTACATTTTGCTAATCTATATTTACCAGCCATATTTGTGCAGCTATCAAAGTGATGTATGTTGGTAGTAAATAGATGAACATGGGTGGCTTTTCTTGGCAGTTATTGAGCAAAACAAAACTATGTTGCTTAAAATTGAGCCCCTGACAGTGGCACTAAAGTTAAAATAATTTATGTAGCTGCCTCGATAACTGAAAAATTATGTTTCAGTGATTATGCTACAACTTCCCCATTATCTACCATACTTCATATAATAATCACTATTAATTGTACACACAATAGGTGGCATTATAATATGGTATTCATACAGTATAGATATGGATGTATTGTGTGTGTGTCGGTGCATTCTGAACCTACCTTTGGGGTCGCATATTACCGCAGCAATACATGAGAAGAGGGAACCACAGCCATTCATCACTACAACCTGAACAAACGCACACATCCACTGCGTTATGAAAGACCCAATTAAAGCACAGAAGGAGGTCTGATAAATGTGCTACAAATTCACCCACCTACTAAAACAGCCCTTCATCATGTCGGCAAAATTAAGTTGGCCACCCTAAAAAAAAAAGCTATGCTAGTTCCACTGCAGCATTTGGCATCTTTATAATCATTACCAAGTTAATCAAATAAATCACTTAAATCCACTCGTCATTTTTACAAATGGATAGTTGTAGTCCAGACTGTCTTCTGCAGCAGCCTTGTAAAACATTTTAAAATGGCTTATTTTTCAGTAACGACATAATTTGCTGGACATCTGTATCAGTCATGGAAACAGAAATTTCTTTACACAAATCACTGAAATCCAGAGTGACTATTTAACCAAGAAGGAGACCAAGAAAACTATATGTATTCTGGTGGGAAATGTATTTAAATACTTAACTTAAAAAGTAGCAAGATCATAATGTAACAATACTTTTAACAATTAAAAGTAGAAGTCCTGACAGACAGGTGGTACAGGTGGCTAATTCAGTAGTTTAAACTCTTGGAGATTAATCTTTGATTTTCTGTGCAGAAAGTTGTTTGAGTAAAATATTAATAAGTCCCCACTATCTACTACTACAGTTATATTATGATGTAAAAACTGCTGTGAGTGTAAAGTGTATGAGTAACTGTATGCTGCTACATTTTTCATCTCTGCTATTTATGTGTAATTTATATGCTTTCCACTGACTCTCTTAAGTTTTAATATATTACAAGGTTGAATTTATTTTCATTCTATCATGTACAAGTATATTATATTATATTATATTATATTATATTATCTTATATTATCTTATATTATCTTATATTATGACAGTTGTAGCAGTTGTATTACACATTAAAGGCAATCATTTTCACTCACATTGTCAGCGCTCAGTGGGTTAGGAGAACAGCAGTAGTGAGTCAGGAACTTTGCAACCTCCTCTCTCAGGCTGAAAGAGGGCAAGATGGAAAGGTTGTAAGAGGGTCGGTGTTTACTTTGAAATGCCTTCTTAAAATATAACTTCGCTATGAGCCACGTGACAAATGTTCTTCTCATATAAAATGCATATAATCTCTTACAATTTGTGCCCCCTCCAGTCTGAATACAGCAGCAAGGATGGGTCAATATGTAGCATGTCAGGCTTGGTAAGCTGCAGCAGAAGGGAAAATGAGATTCATTTGTGAATGCAGGCAGAATAATTTAGAGTGATGTAATGTGGCAAACACATATTATAGTCCATTAGACTCTACAGCCTTTCATCGTTATTACCAGGGTGTGATTGCACTGTTAATCTTACCCGTTTATGAAGAAGATCATAGCATAGTTTGTTCTCACTGGTACCCATGTTGATGATGCCCTGGGAGGAGCAGAAAAAGAGAAGAACCTTGTAAATAATCTTTATGATGTGGCATTTGTGACACATCAGAGCTGCCAGACAGCTGTAACAGGTATTTACTGCATGGCCCAAACTCACATCAGGGTTATCTGTGTCGTGGTGTTTGTCCATTCCATATTGGGCATAGCCCTCCTGGAGAATGCCTTGATGCTGTCGGATGCTGTTGCCCCGGTTGGACAGGTACACACTGGGGCCGGGGGTTTCTTCAACTCTCAGTGTTGCCAAAACACTCTGAGACGTTTTGCAGGCCTTGGCAGATGTGGGTAGTGCTGATGTTGTTGTCTGATGAGTGGAAACAACCTGTGCCGTGGAAGCTTCTGAACGTGGCTGAGATAACGATGACGAGACAGACGGGGTGGCCGTGGTCATCAGTGATGCTGACGGATGAGCTGGGGGTGAGAAGGAGGGCTCAGTGGGTGTTGTCACAGCGGTCGGAGCACCCTGTCTGACAGCCACCAGTGCCCCTGTGAGCATGCTGAACAGGCGGAGCTCGTGCTGGCGTTCCTGTTCGGCCCTCCTCTCCTCCCGCTGTTCCCTGCGCTCTTCGGCCTGCAACTCTCTCTCCAGCCGCGCCTCCTCCAGGGAGAGGAGGCGCTCCTCTGCTGACTGCTGCCAGCTGAGGAAGCTGGCCAGGGCTTTATCCAGGCGCCCCTGACTGCTACACCTAGCCCCCCCATGGCCCCATGACGTTTTGCCACCTCGGCGACGTTTCCTCTGTCTCCAGGAGGTTGGGGAACGATAACCCTCCTTACTGGGCTGCTCAGATGCGGCACCACCAGCAGCCTGGGTGGCACCTGTGGCACCACCAGCAATGTTCAGGTCACTGAAACCTGGGGATAGGGAAAAGAGAAATTAGTTCAACCATCACTTTCTAACCTAATGTTAATTACAGAAATAGTACCAACAATATAAATATGCAGATGGACAACCTGAGGGTGAGATTCTTGCATTTGTTGAGCTCTCTGCTCGACCCAGTGTGTCCTCCGGCCCCAGTAAAGAATGCCCATCAGTTTCCTGCTCATCTCCAGATCCATAGTACATCTCAGGGGGCGCAACACCTGAGTTCAGCACGCCGTCATCAACATTTTCACATTTGATATCCAGTGGATCTCCAGTCTTTGGTGGCTGACCAAACAGAAACCCACCTGAGGAAACAGGACCAAAGGAGCCTGCTGGGAGTCCTTGCACGTACGCGTCAGGCCCGCCTGGGCCCTGAAACACCTGTTGAGCTATGACAGCTCCGCCCAGGGAGGAGTAGGTGATAGCCGGCCGGTTCGCCAGCACCCTGTCCATCACATCATAGAACTTCCAAGACCTCATTTTGTGGTTGTCCTTAATGCGGCGGTACTCCAGCTTCATCTTCTTGATCTTCTCCCTGCACTGGTCACCGGTGCGGTAGATGCCCTTTTCACGCAAAATGTGGGCTATGCGGTCAAATACGCGCTGGTTGCGCAACGAGCTCTCTAGTTCAATCTGGACCGACTCGTCGGACCACAGCTGGAGCAGCTCCACTATCTCCGGGTCCGTCCAGTTGCTGCCTCGCTCATGCCTCCTGCCGCGAAAGTCCATCCTTTAAGTTACAGGACGTTTTCTGCAACACGGGATGACACGAAGAAACATTAGCAGGCCCCCTCCAGTCATCCTAACTTCACGGACACCGAGAAACGACGGGGGCTCACAGCTCACGTGTGTTCTTGTATTCTGTCCGTAGTTTATGTAAACAGTAAAAACACGAAGGTGATTTCACCCACTTGCATTCGCTCACCGTAAATCTAAAGTGCAGCTCTTCGGGAACAGACTGATGTGGAGCTGTCACTCAGATGTGACATCCACGTAGGTCCGCACATATCACGGTTGGCTAACCCGGTTTGGACTGGTTTGGAATGGCAACGCTTGGCCGAGCCAGTGCTAAAACATGTAACTCATTCTTAACAGCAAATTTGTCATAACTTGGTGAAATGGTGAATAGACGCGCACAAACATATCTACATCCGGGTTGACGGCACATGCGTGCTGTCCTTATTCCGGGATAACTTTGGTCCGTGCTAACAGGGGAGCTGCCGAAAGCGGGCTGGATTTCACTTATACCAGGCTGTAACGGGGTAGACACAATCATGCGAGTCAGAGTCCGCCTCGGCTCTTTGTGTTATGGCCCCCTCTACCGTACGGTGTCCTGTTTTATACACGAGTGTGAGTTACCCAGGTGTCCAGAAGATGGCGGCCACACACAAGCGGTACAATTCAGTTATGTGAGGAAACTGGGATGCGTGTTTTGGGGACAGGCGTGTCCCGTAAATTCATTTGTGAGGATAAAATAACCACGGCAGCAGTTGAATCCACAGCAAACAACCATTATTCTAACAAAGTCGTTTTGTCTTACCATAAGAAAAGCATTAATTGAGGTTTTGTCTTTACAGATCATTATTTTATGTAATTATTTACCTTTTACTCTTATTTGTCATGAATGTATAATTTCATACGATGCAACAAATAAACGCGCTATGTCTGCTAAAAACGATACACAAATTACGTCAAATCAAAGTGGAATTATGTTGTTTTACTGAAGTTTATTTGTGCTTCGGGTGATATAAACGAGGCTTCCCGCCCCTTTCAGCGCAGGCGATTAAACAAATCAAGCATACCCGTTAGTCCAGTCGGCTCCTAAACGTGACGTATTTCCTGGAGAAAAGGGTTTGTGGCAGTTTGTTGTCATCTCCATGCAGGAGTGGACCGCGACACTATTATGGCATGTAGCCCTTTATTCTCCCCTGGTTCTCTTCGCGTAGTTATTTACTTTGCTGAGTGAATTCACGCTAGCATACTTTAGCCAGCAAACACGCCACCTGAAACAACTGAAACCGTAGGAGAGATATCTGGGTGCGACGGTTGAAGTTAACTGGCAAACAATATAACCATGGTGGTGGTGGTGGCAACTTGGTGGCGGATGACAAGCAAGACGGGATAGTTGAATTCAGCGCCTTTTGAAGGAGGATGGGTGTGTGCGGATAGCATTATTATTCATCTCCTGGACCGAGCAGAGGACGTACGGCGTCAGGTTAGATGTAAAGTTGGAAGTCAAGCCGCAGGAGAAAGGGGAGTCTCCGCTCGGAGGGAGAAGAAGAGGATGAGGAGGCATGGCGCCGCGGCTCTTGTTGGCTTCTTAGTTTTTGTGGCAGCCACAGTTAGTTAGTGAGTTAGATGTGTTCATGCAGGGAGGGGAGCTGTGGAAAAGTGGGTGGGAACAATGGGAGCATTTGCTGAAAGCACGACGGCTATTTCAGCATAAAAGTGTCTGCCAGCGCTGCCTCACCAGTCCTCCCAGTCAGGTGAATCCTACCCCAGTCTGGACAGCAGGCTCCCTCACTCCAGGTGGACCCTTTTTCTTTGTTGAAGGAGACATGACTTAGCCCGATGGTTGGCCAGCGTTGGTCCGGAGCGCTTCCTCTCTGAAGTTTATTGTTGGTAAGATAGCGGCATTCGTGTTGCAACTCTTGTATTTACACATGCTGCAGGAAATAACAGGGTTTCCTGCAGCATATGTCTTACTTGACTCTGTTAATTCAGATTTATGCTCTGCTTTCCTCCCTCCCTTCTGTCTCCACTGCGCCCACACTCTCACATTTTCTTTTTCTCTTACTTATTCACCCTGAAGCCTTAATAGGCTAAACCCCTCATCAAGTACTAGTAAGGTGGGAATTGCTGTAATAAATTACAGTTAGTTCTGCCTCTCAGGCAAGGCAGAAATTGTTTAGACCTAGCTACGCACTATTCCTCCACACAGGAATCAGATGCGTGTGCCTATTTTAAGAAAGGCAAAGTGTGCTCAATTTGAACCAACAAGCTGAAAAACTGAACTTAAAGTGGTCTGACTCATCTTGTTGTGTCCTCTGGTTACCATTGTTATTTTATACCTCCAGTGCAACTCCCACTGGGATCTTAACAAGGGAGGAAGTCAAGGTCATCGGCGGTTGCTCCAAGCTCAATTGGATTACACTACCTCACATCAAAGATTACCCTATGAATGTGATCTTTTGTTTCTCTCTTTGTTAGGCCTACATCTTGCCCGGGCCAGTTTAGAGATCAAAGCTATCAAAAGGGTTTGTCCAGTGCTTATGTTGCCAGAGGATGTCGGACTGGGCGGCTCGCATACACACTTTACTCTGGACGCCACCTCTCCAGCTCTGTTGATTGGTCACCAGCACTGGGTTAAACTGTACCGATAATTCTTCAGACGACAGTTCGCACATTTTATAAGAGGCGTAAACCAGGAATGCAGTGGAGGAGAAAAAAGTAGGAAGACAAACTTGTCAACAGTATAATTCATCTATAAACTAGGGCAGCGCGTGTTGTGGATGAGAGGATGTTTGACACAGGGAACAATGCCAAGATTCAGATGGCTGTTAAAAATTGGGTTGGATCTCTCTGTGGGACATTACTTACAGAATTGATTCTTCCTTCTGGGCACATTGCTGCTGTCCTAGACAACAGTTTATCAGGGTTTTTTTTGTTTTTTTTCCCTCTGCAGCTCGTAGACAGTGGGAGCAAAGATGGATCAGCCTTTAGTGGTACTCACTCACAGCATTCTCGCTCACTTCATACCGTGCAGCTCAGATGATCGCCACACAGCTCACTTCCAGCTGCGCGCTGCTGTCCTGGCAGACCACAACATGCCTGCGCAATGCCTCCGGTTTTCCAACCGCACTCTTACTCGGAGCAAGTTTCCCTCTCAGGAGAGCAAGCTTGGCTGTCCGTGGTACTTCACAAATGTTTCTGTTCTCTCCTGTGCTTTGGTTTTCTATGAGAGGGCAGCCCAGAGCACATGGTGGGTGTTGATTTGGCTGGTGGGCTGCCTGAAATAGAGCTGGAGTGCTGCATATGGTCTGTCACAGCTTCGTGTGCTTGTCATTAGCAATGGAAATCGACTATTCATCCCCATCAAGGGTGGATCTGTTATTCTGTCACATTATGTGTATTGCATCTCTCCGGAGAGATGCTAATGTAGAGAAAGTTTGTTGAATGCATATGCTGTTTGTCAGATACATCACATTTGCATTATTCGACATGTTGATGTAACCGAAGGCTTCTGCTGCTGCTCACCAAAGAGTGTCTGTGGTGAAGCTGATGTGTTTCAGGTCAAGTGCATTATACAGATGGGAATCAAACTGGTCAGTATCTGGTCTCAAGGTCATTTTTTATGAAGTTCAACTCTTAACTGACAGTGCTTTTATAAATGGTAGATCTAGAGCCGGGCTACAAGGTATACATATAAAATCATATATTATAATGTGTTTGACTCAGTGCCGTGATATTGATCATGTGCTGAGATTATCGGCATAACTGTTGCTATTTTAATCAGCAGTGGAACTGATTGCCACAGATAGTCATTCATTAATCATTTCACTCAGCTACAACTGACAGTACTGGATTTATGAGGCCAGTGCCAATGTGGATATCCGAGACTGTTAAAAGAATCAGTGATAGACTGGCTGATCTTAATTTTATATGTAAACTCTTTGGAAAGGGGCCCTGCAAATTGGTTATTGAAGAGTTGGGACCAAAATGTTCTGATAAAAGTTCTGATATTTTACTGTTGAAAAAAAAGCTTTATTATCTAAGATGGCACCAACGGTAAGTATAAGATACCAAGGTAATGAACAGTTTAATTTTATTTCAAAATTGCGCCCAGATCTTGCTAGACATTCTTTGTGCAGTCAGCTTTCAGCAGTCTGGCTCATAACAGATCACAAAAGCTAATGTTCCTTTGTGCAAGTCTGTAGAATTTCCAGAAGTGTGGAGGCTGTTGCCCAAGGCCTTAATGGTGATATCAAGACAATAATGAATGCACAGTGTTTGCGCAATGCTGATCCATCTCCCCCCTCCCCTCAACAGAGTTGACTAGTGAGGGGGTGTCGCAGGACAGGAATTGCTCTGTCGTGAGTTTATATGACATAGTCTTGTTCTGTTGGCCACAGAGCGGCACCACTGGAGCAGCCAGCGGGTGAAGTGTGCTCCTCAAGGACACCTCAGCTGTTATTGCTGAGAGGATTTGCTAATTATGAATTTTCTAGACAGGACATCTAAGCAAAGTGTTTTCTTAGGACAACCTGTTGTTGCTGCTGCTGCTGCCGTTGCTCTGTTCCCTAAGCGAGAAAGTGGCTTTTGAACAGGAATCCATGATCAAAAATTTCGCACCACTTTATCACCACGAGATACCGAAATACATTTGGAGGCTTGTCAATAACTTGCAACAGTAGGTGCTGAATTAATAATTCAAAAGCTGTCGGGTTATTGTAGCATAGCACAGGTCACTTTATCCACCCCAGCATTTCCACCGGCTCACTTACGAGAGTGTTGTACTCATCTCGAAAGAGGTTATGCAACTGATTTTCTATTTTCATTGTAGTTTGGATTCTGAAGTCTTAAGTTCTCCCATGGTTTGAAGGTTGAAGTTTCATTCAGTTTTAGGCCTTTGATGTATATTGTAAGAGTAAGCAGCCTCTTGTTAACTCCTCTCCAGGCTGTGTTTTGAGAGAAGGTGCTTTGGGCGTTGTGTTATTATGTGCTCGTTATTTTCCGCAATGCTGTATGGGGGAAGGATACCACCCCTCTCTCTACATTTATTCCTCCTTCTCTCAGCCCTCTTAGTGACAACAGACCCCCTGCTCCTGTTTTTGTGTCTCCAGCATAGCATCTAATGAGCTCAGAAGAATTGCTCCACGGGAAGAGTGACAGCCCCTGGTCATGTTTCCACCACCTCTCCTGCTGCGCTCAAATCACACCCACTCCCTAAATGTATCTGTGAAGACACAGATGTATTCAGTGAGCTTAGTTTGGACACGCATAACTCCCCAGAAGAAGGAGATCTTTTTTTTTGGGGGGGGGGGGGGGGGGGGGGGGGGGGGTGTTTGAAGGGCGAGGGCATCCTCTGTGTTGGTCAAACGCTCTGAAATGTTTCAGCACCGCCACCTACTGCCAAGGGAACCACCACTTAATTGGAATTTTGCTGTGAGAATACATCATTTTGTTCTTTCACCTTTTAATACCCGTGAAGAGTCTGAACACGCTCAGCCACAGTCAGCAGAACAGTGTGCTCTACTGCAGGTTTGCCTTACCTTGCAGAAGACATAGGTTTCCAGTGTTTTTCAAAAATCCATTAAGCCCCATAGGATCCCCAGAAGCCTGCAATGTTCATTACATTCCACAATTTGAAAGTGTTAAAACAGAAGAACATCCTGCCATAACGATGAGTAGAACAAGCAGTTCATGAGCTGTTTTCTCCCATCGTGTCTATCTTTCTATACCTGCTCAGATGGTGGATGTTGGAAGTCCTGAGAATTGGTAAACCTCCCAGAAAAACCAGCAAAAAGTCATTAGTGAACACAACAGGCCCAGATTCAAAAAGAAGATTGGATCAAATTCAAAAAGAAGATTGGACACTTAGCGTTGCTCCTATTTCCTCTCACATCAGTTCATGGCGTAGCAGGGATTGACTCACCGAATAGCACATTGACGCCACGTTGGTGGGATCAGCAGTGGGACTGGCCAGGCATTTAGACATGCATCACCTCCTCCTCTTCATCTTCCTGAGGTTGAACTGATATACTTAGTGGATTCCCACTCCTTATCGTTTTTCTTCTCAGTCAGAGTCGGTTAACTTACCACAGCTTTCCCTTTTATGTGTGACTTACGGGCTTCTTTCCTATGACTCAAAGAGCTTCAAATCAAAAACCAGCAGAATGTCCCGGACTGAAAACCTTTTTTATTTGATCATCGGCTCAAAAAGCGGTCCTTTTCATCACTCGTGTTATTTTATCATTCAATTTGAATATGTTGCACAGTACCTTCTCTGACCTGATAAGTGGTTTGTTGAATTTCAATTTTGGAATATCCTAATATTGAGAACAGTCTCTGAGCGAGCATTTGCATGCCCTCTCCCGCAGATGTCTTGCTTTTGTAGTTGCCATAACTGACTGTGTACCGGTTTGCTTTGAGCTCGTCCTGTTTTGCAATAACATGTATACTGTATATCATTATCATACATTACCATTTCAGGTCTAAGAAAGATGAGGGTGGATTGAAAAATAATTCTGTTTTTGGCAGAGCCCTTGTCGGTTTTGACCTAATATTTATGCCTTGCACAGTTATGAAGGAGGTTTTTTTTTTTCTTTTTTCATCTGGGTTTGACAGTTGACAGTGAACTAAGTATGATGAGGTCTCTGGATGTGCAGTTTATTTTTGCTGCAGTTTCGGATTTGTTCTCTGAAAGGTATCTGCACTCAGTAATTCAGACCCAAGAGTGACCCAGTTAAGAAGGCCATGTTTGTGTTTATAACCGGCTCTGTCCTCTCATCTCTAGGCCACTGTTCTACTTTGCTGCTGTAAGGTTGAGCAGCCCCACTCTGCCCGGGAAGCAGCGACAGACGGACGGATAGACTGCCCTGTGAAGTGCTCTCCTTTTCATGGATGCCAAGGTGGCCCTGTTGCACTTATGGACAGTCCTTGTCCTCCTGACAGCAGAACGGAAGTGGATCGACGGCGCAGAGGTCTACACAAACACTTGGGCCGTACAGATCAAAGGGGGGCCAGAGGAGGCTGACCGCATAGCCAGGGAACATGGTTTCATCAACCACGGCAATGTAAGGTCTACTTCCAGTGTATTGTATGCGTGTGAGAATGCATGAGTACATAAACAATAACGAGGTGTCTCTCACATAACTACATGTGACACTGTATCTATACACAGCTGTGGCATGTAGGTGAACGTCGGTGTTGCAAAGCTGTTGTACATCAAAGCTGAACATCAGAGAGCCTGACATGACACCCCCAGGCAATCCTGTTTGTGCAATGGATTGCAAAAGTGTGGCCCCTTCCACTTTTTGTAGTTAAAGTGGGACAGGCAGTTGTGTTTATTGAGGAGTTTTAGGAATAGCCAGGAATAATGAGACTGTTATTTCAGGTTCTCAAGGAAGGTTGTTATACTTAATTATGATGTACGTAGTTCAATTTTATTGCAATGGCTTGAAATTGTGGTTTTTGATTGCCAAGTCATTTTAATTAAGTGGGCAGTTTGCAGATAGGGTAAAGAAAACCAGTTGTCAGAAGAGGTGAAGAATGGGGGTGGGGTGAGGGGTGTGTGTGGAGAAGCAGCAGTAACTTATTGTTCTTTCAGTGGGTTAGGTTCCTTGAATATCAAAACGCTTCTAAGGCTAAGCTTTTCCATATTTGTGCTCAGCAGCTGACAGTGAGTCGCTATTTGGTCCCCTCTCCCCCTGTTGCTCCACTTGAGACTTAACTTCATTTGCATGCGTCTTTGTGGAGCTGCCTGACTGCTACACACACCAGTGAACAGCTTTCTGGATTACTTCTTAGGAAGATGCGTAGGAGGTTCTGCACATTCCCAACCCCACTTCTCCCCACCTCAAATAAAGAGGATTTTCTGAAAGAGAGGTTTGCAAAATTAATTCGGGCTTATCTTTGCTTTCTTTATTTTGTCAGAGATAGAGCTTTGTCTGGAGCGCAGTGCCAGATGTTTTCAGTGTCCCTGTTATCACAGTTGTCACATGGGCTTACGACAATCTGGACAAGATGAGATGTGTGTCATTATTAAATGCTCTTTATCATCCACCCCATTATATCGAATTGTATCCATGTGACTTAACATTGAACTTGTCTGAGAGACTTACATTCTGCTTTAATCTTGAGTTCATTTAGTATTGATCTGGAGAGTTGCAGTTGTTCCAACAGTCTAAAACTATTGTACTGCAGAATGAAAGAAAGCATGCATTAGGTATAATGGCCCCTAACAGACTTTTACTCTTAATTGCTTCTGTGAATTATAAATAGTGAATCAATCTCTAGACTCAGTGAATGGGATATAATGAAATGTTCAACATTCTGCTCACAGAACATACATACATATTCTAGACAATCACCCAGGGACACAATGCTCTAAAGCAAAAAAAAAAAAAGTCTATCTTCCCCGGAACGAGGCAATTCTTCGTTCTTTCACATGCCCCTTCTGTGATCACTTTCCCTAAAAGGCTTTCTTCCCCCTGTTTATTTCTCTCTCCCTCATTTCACCCAACCACAAAGGCATCTCCTAGTCTCTAAAATGTATGGCTTTATTTTTCACTTCTGTTAATTGGTGATTGCATCGAAGGAGCAGAGCTAGAAGCAGTCACAGGAGCGCGTCCTCTAAGACAGCTGCCTGTTCCTGAGTCTCTGACGCCATATGGCAGTCTGTCATTTTAGTGCATGTGACATTAAACTGATTGTGAAAGAGGAATGGAGCCTTTTCACAAGGTGGATGCCTAAAACAACCTACTCACTTCATCCCAGCCATCAACAGTACCTTTCTGTGGTTCTTGGTGCACGACACCGCAGCCCACGAGATGTCTGTCTGCTCTACAGATGTGGCTTTTTTTTTTTTTTTTTTATTCTGATGAAATGCTGTAGCGGAGCTTCCTTTTGCGGTTTTGATGTGAGAGGCATATATTCCAATGGTGGATATAGATGTCTGCAAGTTTAGAAAGGGTGAAGATGGATAATGAAAGAAGAGTAGATAAGAGGGTTGAAAAATTTCGATATGTGACAATTTCCCATTGGAGAAAAGAAGTGAGACATGTGGTGATAGCAGGATGGCTGTGAGGGTGTGTGGGAGACACTAGGAAAAAAAAGAAAAGAAAAATGAAGATAGCTAATGGAGTATGGTATTACGGATGGAAAAGCGTGACTGTTGGATGACTGGAAGGGTGAAATTTACTATTATCCACTGTCTGGAATTAGATTTTGTGGGAGTGCATTTTCAGTCATTGTTTCACAGAGGCACCCAAATAAGTTTTATTTTAGTCTCTAGTCCCTGAGTGGGTGCTATGAGAGAAGGATGTTCTACAGGCTGTGTGCTGGGTCTGTGCTCTGACAGCACAGTGGGTTATGTGACGGTATGGGTTAGGAAGGCTTTGTTGGGCCGGGGGCTTGGAGGGGGAATACTCAGTCATTTTTCCATCATCCTTGGTGATTGTTCTACAAGACACATGATGAGAGCAAGGAGGCTGATGTATTATCGGAAGGTAATGGGATTTTTATCACTAATGTGATTACAGGATCATCATGTAACTGATTATTTGTTCACCGCGATGCTCAGAAATGCCTTATTGTTTTGATGCGTCTTTATGTATTTGCAGATTCCCTTCACTATGCATGAGATTATTAAACTAATTTTCTTTGAGTGGGTGTGAAGTGAAAAAAGTGTGCTTATTTGTGACTCTGCATATGTTTAGCACCAGGGATTAAGTGTAAATGTCATCAAGACTTCCTAGTGTGAATCGGCATTTCACTAGTTCACTAGAGGCGAGTCAGAATCATTGTTTTTAGGAGGACGGGCACACTCTGTAAGCGTTGACAGACTGAATCACTCTGGAATAGACTCCTAATGCTCAAGTCTCCCTCTGTGCCTCTATGTCTTTCTGTCTCTCTCACTACATCTCTCCATCTGGGTCTCTCGGTCGCTTTCTATTTATAGCTAACTTACTCAAAACGTGGCTATAGTGTAATCTGAAATAAACAACATGCAGGTTTTGTCATCCAGCTTTCCACCATCTGCTCCAGCAGCCCCCTTCAAAAACTGCAGGAAAACACTCCGCTGACTTTTGAGTTTGACAGGCAACAAGTTATTTCCAGGAAGTGAGCAAATGTTTGATTGCATTTATCTTATGTCAGTTAATTGTGCTATTATATTCCTTCAAAATTCAATATTCCTGCTGCAATTTCTTGGTTTTGCAGACCACTGTTTTCCAGTCTCATACCATCACATCTCCATGCACATACAAACACACACCCGCTCTGTGCCAGGTAGGATGTAATGCACTCGAAGGCCATTGTCCATTACTCTGCACATGATACCCTGCCAACTGTGTGATGCACCAGTTTACCGGCCAATTCTGTCTTGCTCCCTCTATTTTTCGATTCAATTCAATTCAAATGAGCTGTATTGGCATGAAATGTAACAAAATAAATATGTAATATACATCTCTCATTCACTCCCTTTCTCTCTCTGGTCTACTTATCCGTTGTGTGAGATGGTTACAGCGCATCAGGACTGAATTAATGTTTTATTGCTGAAGAAAAGACACCAATGCTTTTAGGAATGTACATGGGCAGTTTTCTCCATGGGTGAGGAGAGTTTGATTATTTTGCATTTGTATGCAGTTGTAAAAAGAGCTCTGTCAGGCTGATTATATCAGACAGTGCCATTGCTTTTATCTTGCTTCCATTTGCCTTGAGTGCAATCGGGAGGCATTTGTGTTCTTGTGTTTGCGTGGCATTTTGTTTGGCTTGCTGATGTTTTTGTCCTCATTTTAAGGTAATGGTTTAATAAAAAAAACATCAAAAGTATCTCTCTCTGTGGTTCTCTCCAGTGCATACCCATCCGTTCATATCCTCAGACTTTAACACTCCAGTTTCACTCATAAACCCATACTACACTGTTCTGCAGCACACACACAGGCAGTGCCTGCACCTGCAGTATTTGCTGTCTTCTATTTCCCACAGGACTTTGAAGAGAAAGTACGAAGTGCCTCTCTGAGAAAAGCTGTGAAGTCTTGCCGTTGGCACTAACGAAATCTCAATAGAAAGAGTCTGCGGAGGTGCTAATATATTATAATGGTACCAAGAGATTATTATGAGAGAGAGTAAAATTCTCGCTCAGCAGATTCCCAAGCTTATTTGCCCCTTAATGCTATTGTCCCAGGTCATTTCAGGTCATTTTTTGTTGTGTAGCATAATGGGACTACAACTTGCATTTTGTTGTGCAACCTTGTGCTGTGGAGTTAAAGCCAATGAAAACAAATCTTTGCAATCGTTTTGTATTGGATAATTTCTTAACGTCATTGTAGTCACCAAAATGCACACGAACCTGAAAAAATGAACATTTGAAAGACGTTTTCCATAAAGAGCAGGTCTAGACCAAACTCTTTTATTAAGAGAGAGACCCAACGATTCAGGAATTAAAAATGAAGGATCAAGAATCCCCACATGAGCAACATCAGATCTTATATTGGAAAACAGTGGCTGGAAAAACTGCCCTTTAACGGTAAGAAACCTTGAACAGAATCGTTATATCAGGAAACAGTGGCAGGAAAAACTCCCCTTTATAGCTATGAAATACAACACTTCACTTTACTCATGGATGATTACAGTTGTAGTTGTTACTATTGCTGTATTTGGGTAGTTTTTGATCTGTGAAATGTGCAGTGTGCAGCATCGCTCCAGGTGTGTTAACATTTTTAGCAGGCTGGGTAATATATACTGTTAGTGTGCTCATCATTATTAATTCAAAATGTCAATAGATTGATTGACAAACATTGCCCTGATTCATTTCTACCCTTGCAGCACCATTGCCCTCTAAACATTTAAGCTGCATGGCATAATCCAAAACCCCACATATTTTAAGATGAGATGAGATCCTTTATTTTCAGGTCTAAACATTGCTCCTTTTTTCTTGCTCCCTATTTCTTTTCCCTGCCTGCTCCTTTTTTCCTCTTCAAGTTAAAGTTTGCAATCCTTACAAAGTCTAACTGATCGAGATCATTCTCCTGTGGCAACATGTATACACCAACATCTGTAGAGCTTGGACAAATTGCTCTAGAGATTTTATAAAACTGTGTTGTAACAATCGTAGAGAGGCAGTGACTTGGAGACACTATTCAATGTTCACCAATACCCAGTCCATTTATTGCATACCAATCCAACACCAGCACTCAGCTACTTCGTGAAAGGGAACTGGCAGTGAATTTGAATGGTCCTTTTAGTCAAAACCTGTATTAAATATTTTCAGCCTCATTCAGTGTTGAAAAACAGCATGGCTGCAGAGCCGTCATTGGTAGGTCAGTAGCGTAAAAATGCATGACATGTTTATCTGTATCCCTTGAGAATTTTGAAGAAACGTTCACTCTTTTTGTAATTGCCTGATTTTTGCAATTTTTGCATGCCACAGCTTTTTCCCAACACTCAGACGCTGCCTAATTCTGAAGGTGCTTATAAGGAAAAAATTTCTATTTCTATTTTGCCATCAATAGCCACTTGACAATGTTTTCGGAGCTCATAAAACCTTTATAAATGTATTGTTAGAATAACATGTTGCTGTGGCTTTTGTATCACTCTTTACATCACCCTGTATCAAGAGATACGAGGCTTTTTAATCCACTTGTAACATACAAGCATTAATATGGATTCATAGACATTATTCATCTTTGATTTTTAGGCCACGTACCTTGGTAAGTGTTAACATGCCTGCTGGCATCACAAATCTCAAACTTTGATTTATTTAACCTTATGTCCTTCCTTGGTTGTTGCTTCTATTTTTGGTAGCTACATGCCCTTTTCTCTCTCAGTCCTTCTGTTTGTGTGTGTGTGTGTGTGTGTGTTTGTTTATGTGTATTTGTGTACGCTTTTGTTTTTACGATGGTTAGTTATCTCAGGATTTGGTGCAACCTTCTGCTCCTGCTGAGTGCCTCGCAGCCATACTGTAAGCCCTTGTGACTGTCTGCCTGCTGGCACACCAATCTACAGCCTGTTCTGGCATTAGGTTGCCATGGAGAAAATTGCCAGCATATTATTTCCAGTAGATTGACTCCAGTGTTGTGAGGGGGGGGGTCATTTTTTTGTTGGCAATACAGCACTGTGCACTTTCCTAGATCTCAAGGCCACTTGACATTTAAAAAAGTCGCTCTCTTCCTACTGCTATTTGTTCTTAATTAAGAAATTTTAATGAGACTCTTAACAAAGTAATGTCTCGTTTTGTAGGCTTGTCTTCCTTTTTCCCTTTGTTACAGGTAAATGAGGCATTTTATACCCGCATCATCCTCTCACAAGCACAATATCTTATCAAATCCACTGGGAAATGTTTCTCTGCAATCTTCTCATTTCCCTCTGTGGCTCTTTGCCGTTTTTACCGCTTATCCTTTTTAATCTCTTCCTCTCTTAAAACTTCCAATATTTGCAGGATGTTTGCAGGTCTCGTCTCCAGTCAGTGTCCCCTCTTTTTCTCCCTATTTTCTGTCCTCTGTGCTCTCTCTCCTCCCTTTCTTCATCCTCTATTTTCCACTTTATTTCAGTGTTTACTGATCTGAGTGAAGTGTACTTCCTAGTCCCAGTGCTGTCTCTCATTTAAATGCACCACTTCATTATATGGAGCCTGCAGCCACAGACCTTTTAGCTGTTTCCAACTATGTCTCCTAGAAATGAGTTGGTGCTGTGCCAGAGATCCACAGAAATCAAAACGTACTCAGAACTATGTTTTATAACCCAAAAACCTTTGACCTATAAAACAAAGCGTGCATTGGTAACACGTTTTCAATCAGGTTACGGACTGGAAGAGAAGGAAGGTTTGAAATAGGGCTGATGTTGTTTTAGACTTTATCCGTTACCACACACTTTATCTATACTGTCTGGTCTTTGAGTCATCCAACCACCTTTCCTCTATCAGACTGCTCTCTGTTCCTCTGAGATATGGGGCCAGCCATGCGTGTGCATTGTCTGCCTTCATTCAAGTCTCTTTTCTTCAGGGAGGTCTTTTTAAGACTACTGACATTCATAATCTGCCCATTATTGACTTAGGATGGCTTTGAGTAAATTGAACTTTCTTTTTTGTACGGCATTGACTTTTGTTCACAGGAAAAATGTAGCTGTAATATAATTCAGCCTCAGCTGCAATAGCCTCCACTTTGCTAGTTTCTTCTTCAGCTACAATATCGCACTCACACTAGGGCCGTGGTGGTGCGGATTTTTTTTTCTTGCTGTGGTAAAAACGCAACACATCCTGCAGGTTGCCGGTATACCATTTAACCCCCAACCCACCCCACACGAATGGCCTGTTTTTTTTCTGCCAGAAATGCATTGGCAGGGTGCTGGGGAGTGCTGGAATGAAGCACTTGGATGGTGAGAGAAAAAACGTGTGTGTGTGTGTGTAGTTTTGTTTCTATGGCAACATATCACCACTGTATTTTATTATCTATTTGTATCATTCTGTTCTCTGTGACATACAATGGGATCCAAAAGTCTGGGACCACATTGAAAATCTGTAATATTTTGAAGTAAACCTGGACATAATCAGAAAGATTGAGATTTCTTAAAACACAAGACATTATGACATGTGAAATGAAGAATAAGTATTTAATTTATTATTTATTATTGATCATTTATTTATAAGATTCTGCCATATTTCTAGCTGTATCCCTTCCAGTAAAGCATGCGTTCAGATGACACTACTACTTCCCCATTAGTATAAAGGAGTATATTTGATTAATGCCACAGATTTGCTTACATTTGATTGTTAGGGAAAGTGCATAGTCTTAGATATTTCTTCTTCATTATGCATTTCTGAATCTTATTTCCAAGTTTATATGATATTAGAGACTTTCAATGTGGTGTCACTCT
Source organism: Pempheris klunzingeri (assembly GCF_042242105.1). NCBI lineage: Eukaryota > Metazoa > Chordata > Actinopteri > Acropomatiformes > Pempheridae > Pempheris > Pempheris klunzingeri. The sequence continues at coordinate 17,292,582 of NC_092016.1, read as the reverse complement.
TGTATGTTCACCTTTATAGCATGGTACACAGTAAAGTACATGGTGTGTCTGTGTGTCTGTCTGTGTGTCTGTCTGTACATGGCTTAACTCTCGTATTACTGGGATGATCAGCCTAGTATTTTGTTGTGTATAGTCATACCTGTCTGATCAATGAACTCTCGTGGTTGTGCTGATTCACAATTTTTGAAAAACCTATTTTAATAACTGTTTTCTATCCTTATTAACTGCCTGAAACTGAAGTTTCATCTCATTTTGAAGCAGAGCAACAATTAAATTCCATACGAAACACACGAGATGTGACATGAATAAAAAACTGTTTCTGTTATCTTTGCCACCAATCTTTGGTGAGCCGTTGTGTTTAAGTCTGATCCTCCATCAGATAGTGTTTCCTGTAGTGGTGCTCTCTACAGTTGGAGGTAGCAGCTTAGGTGAGGTTACGGTTAGGTGTAACAAAGATCACCTGGTGGTGATCTGCACTCTACTGAATGGACTTTTCTAGTTCATTTGTGCTTCTATTTAAACATTTAAGTCAGTGTCTACAATAATTGTACTTGTAGTTGGACAAAAAAAGCACATGACGACACATTGTCAGATTGGTGCACTTAATTACATACTATCAATATAGGAATGTGACGATACACGTTCAGTATTGTTTAAATTGCAATTCATCCAATTTATTTAAGAGTTCTGTTGTGAATAAGCAAATATTTTCTCATGATCTTGTGAGTTAAGAAAGGATTATCAGAATCCAGAAGAGCTATATCTGTTTGATTTTAAATTGAATATTTCTTCCAGTCTATGTTTATTATTATTCACCTCAAAGATAATAATGCTAATGTAATGCATTTCAGTAAAAGTCAAACTGAACTAAAATAGCATTTATAATGCTTATAATCCTGGTGATTTGTTCAGACTGTGCCTCGGTGGTGTTTATTCACCTGTATGATAATTATGGAGGTTTTAGTTTGTATTGTTGATTTGAAGAGGCAGGTGAGCTTAGCTGTACAAAATAGGTCCTCAAAAGTCATTACACTGTTGAATGCACAGAATGGTAGTACTATTTGTTAGTACAGGATATCAAGGTATAATTTCTATCCCGTTTTTTTTTTTATATATAGATATATATATATATAGGCCATGTGTGTGCAGACCATCAGAGTTGTAGATCAGATGTAATGCATATGTGTGCAGGTCTTGACTGTGTCGTTATTCATACATATCCTTTGATGTTCCACATTTATTTGTAATCTGAGCAATTGTAACTGTCAGGATGTTACCTGTACCGTACATGCAGCACTCTGGTGTAAATTACAGAATAATTTGTTTGACAGTCAACAACAGCACAAATGGCTTAAAAGTAGGCTGATGTGCAGTCAGATATGTGTTGCTCTAGTGGCTTAGGCTTGCGTACTCCACCATGTCACACAGCCTCCAGACATTTACAATATCACTGTGCAACACTTAGAGAAGCACTACCTCTGAATTGCTCTGTAGATGTGTAATGATCACTTAATTGCATTAATGCATCAGTTAGAAATGATATAAATTCATTGCATTGATTTGCTAAAAGAAATAACCAAATTACTCCAGCTTTAGCAAAAATCAATTTGAAACACTTTGAATAGCAGTAATCAAACTGAAATGAAACAACTCACTTCTTTTTCCCTGACTGAAACGTGGAAACTGGCACTTTCACTACTACAGCCACCTCTGCCACTATTACTTCTGTCTCTGACTGTAATATAAATACTAAGACTACCGCTGCCCATGTCACTGGTACTGAGGCTGCTGCTGCTGCTGCTGCTGCTGCCGGTCATCACAAATGTGTGTCAAACCTTGTTTAGGTTGTCAAGTAAATGCATTTCTTTAGCATATGCATATGTTTTTTCATTATTGTGATTAATCAGCAGTTACTGAATCAATTTGTGTTTCCCAAAATTAAACTGAATCACATAAAGAAAGAAAAATTATGATAATCTCTCTTGAAGCGAATTGCCAGTTTGAATAATTAAATTAAATCTCTGTCAAGCCGGTAATCCACACACCTACTAAGCATTTTTTTAATGGCTGAAAAAAGCTTGTCTTTGTTTGCATTTCTACTGTAGAGCTTGGGAGCTCATCGCTTATCCTGCCCACAGCTTAAAAAAAAAAAAAAAACCCTACGCACAGACCTAGAGTCAGCCCTGGGCTCTCCATGTGGGGAATGATCACCAAGCATTCTGCATGCCAAACAACAGGAGTTTTTCAAGCAATACAAGGAGAGTTACTCGCTGCTCAGCCATATTTTTTCCCCCCTCTGTTAACTGCAGTTAGATAATATTTCTCCTCCCTGGCTTTTCTTCTTCATGCCAGCATCCCAATCCTGGCTTTGAGAAAATGTTGTTAGAGATGTAATATGTGTTGGTATCAAGAGGAGTATAAATGAAAATAAGAATCTGAAATAAAACAATACAGGTATAGTTAAGGGGGGAAATTGTTACCCAGAGGTGCGACTGAGAGATCAGATTAGTGCTCAGACAGAATTACATTCTGCTGGGAGAACGCCTCTTTTTATCCCTGCGCCACCAAAGCATGTACCATCACAGACGGTGCAGTCTGAGGTGTGTACAAACATTAAGTAATTTGACTTTGACTGAGTGTATGGATCAAGTTATTAAGACGTTATGAGTTTTTTTTTTTTTTTTCTGCTCTGTTCCTTGATTCTTTCTACCATAACATTTCTTATATCTTGGGATACCTAATAATATTACATTTTATTTGATATTTCAGCATTTCATTTGTCATTCAGTAGGCTAAATTTCATATCCTGTGTGGATTCTTGTATAATACTGTGAATTTTTCTTGTTATTTTCCTAACGTGCAACCAGTCGATTTGCTATGAATATTGTAGGGCCGCTTGAAATGTAAATCAGAGCTCAGTGCACAGAGTAATTTTGATAAAAGGGAGTTATGGACAGAATTTCGGCAGGGGTTCATGGTTGAAAGCCTGCGCTGCATTCATAACACTGAGAGTTTTCGTTTAATTTTGGAGATATTGATTAGAACCACACCAACAGTGATGAAATACTGTAGTTAAATGGTGCATGCACATCAAGCTCACTTGTTAACTTAACACAAGATGGTTTCTCAACTGTGATGCCAAAATGCCAAATGAGACATATAACCTCACAATTACTTTAGAAGAAAAGTGGGTTTTAGCATGTCAGGCCATTTCAATAACAGATTTCCACTGTGCATGTTATTTCTGATTTATGACGTCCACGAGAGACTAGTGCATCCATCAAGGACTGCATCTTTTCTTTATTTTCCTTCAGGGGGTCCTAAGTCGTAAGAGAAGCAAAAAACAATTGAGAGTCATTAAGCATTTCTTTTCTCCGGGAGAATACAAATGGTCGTGTTCCCTGACCTCCCCGCTGTGTTCTGCTGTGTTTCAGGGATTGTGTGGGAGGAATAATGTATTAATTTTCCATTAATAAGTGAAAGACGAATCAAGCCAAGCTTGTATCAACCAGCACCAGCTATCTACAAGGATTCACTGTCATATTCACAGCTAGGACCCAGAATATGGTCCACGAGCCTCTCTTTTTTTCCCTTATCCCAAAGAAAGGTATGACAGGCTGATATGATGCCAGAAAAAGTTGTGCAGAGCAATGTGTACTTTGTGCTGCTGTAAAAGTAAAAAAATGACCTTTTGAGGAAAGCAGAATGGAGGAGTAAAAGGTCTGTGCGGCTCAAGATATCAGACTCCCCTCTGAAGCGTGACACTTGGTCAATTGCAGGCTGATGCGATTTAGCAGAGACAAGACGGAGAGTGATAGTGAAATAACAAGGCAGCTGGGCCTCCCTGGCTCAGGCACTGCTGGTGATCAGGTACTTTCTTGGAGTTTACATACAGTTGGTGGATTACTTTTTCATCAGTAACAGTGGGCAGTGGTTGCTTTGTCACACCATATATTATTGAAATACTAGCCTTAATTACCAACTGTGGTTAGAAGAGACAAAGGCTGGTCCAATAAATGGACTTTTAAGTTTTATTAATATATATATAGCGCGGGATTTATACACAGCATACTTACAAATTAGTTAATCTCTAAAATGTATGGATTTTTATGAACATTTATGTAATTAGTGGTTAACGATCCATGTGGTGCCATTAGAGAGTTCTTATGTATGGATGGATGGGCGTATGCTATCATGCAACTCCTGTAATAGTTGCAGTATAATACAGCCAGATCATTCTCAGCCTGAATAATGTAGAAAGAGTGCCTGCCATGTGGAAAGAATACTGTTCACAGAAGAGGATGAATGCAGAATACTTTGGCAGTGTTCGTTCCATTTTCATTCCCCTTTAGAATCCTTTGTGGGCAAAGACCGAGCGCAGTGCCACATGAGCAGTTCTCTCTTAAATTTAAACGATGCCGAGGTTCTTCAAATTGTGCTCTCTAAAATAAAACTGACATGAAGGAACGGAGCAGTTGACCCAGAACATACCAGGGTTTTTTTCATTCCAATGGTACTAACAACCTTCTGTCTCTTGGCGCTTGATAAAGAGTTTGCCTCAGATATACAGTAATTTAAGTAGGGACTGTGGAAAATGGGATCTATATGGCTTGTTTATCAAATGCAGAACCTTTTTGTCTGTATTCACACAAAGTCTTTAGCCGGTGATGCTCATCCCTTGTGACTTCAAACCTGTTTTCACTTTTGCACACAAGTTTTATTTCAGACTGTTTTCCCTAACTGATAAAAGACAATTTCCATTCATTTTGATTGATGCTGTTATTCCAGAGACTAGACAAGCAAGTTTATTTATTTATACTACGGTCATAATAAGGACTAATGCACCACTACTTAATGCCTCCTCATTAAGAGGTTGGAGCACTGTAAATTTCTAGCTTACATTATACTGTAATGGAAAAGATGACTGCATTATTTATGCCTACTTCTTGTGTACACTTGTAGTTATTGTAAAGCTGCCCCTCATCATAGATCTGTCCTCCATCTGTGCTCCATTACCACTGCAATGGCTTCAGGCTACAGTAGGACTAATTTTCCAAACAGTTTTTGGCAGAGGAGTGGTTTCACTTTTGAGACCGTTGTACATGCTTTGTTTTTGCCTTACTAACGTAATGTCTGAACCCATGTCTAAGCTTGGATGGTGGAGAAAAACTGTTATGGGTTATTTATTAGGCAAACAGTACTATCATCTTTGCAGGCATGGCCACCCTCCTAAAGCAGTGTAGGGGTGGAGTGAATTTAGTCGAGAGATGAGCATACGCAAAGAAGATTCCTTTCAAGCTCTCAACTGAATGCATCACAGAAGCTGTCAAGAATGGCTGAAACTGTTCTCCTCAGCTTTTCATCATAAACCTAATGGCTTTCTGCTACTGGCTCCATTATGGTTGTTTTGTGACGATTGTGAAAAAAACAAACAGCACACACGGCTGTCTTGATGAGAGGAAATTGGAAAACAAAATGAGGTTAAAAATATATAAAGGTTCTACAGGATGTTAATCCCCTTTTCTGTTTTGCACAAAGTGTTCCCACTATGCTCCTGTCCTAAGCGTTAGAGGAAAAAATCCTAAAGGTGCTAGTCATATGATGTAGCTTAGCAGAATGCTTCAGCCATTTATCATTGTTATGAAGGCTATCATGGGACCTTGCACAAGAGTCCTTTATAATAAGTGCCCTGTTCTCTCATATTTTCAGTGCTGCCACACCAATGCATACAACCCCACACAGCAAATATGAGACTTATATACCCTGCCACATGTCTTTACACTCTTTAATCATAAAGAAAATAGTACATTGCTGAACTTTGGTTCCCCCCTCCCACAGATAATTATTTTAATTTTCTCTCCTCCTTTAAAGGGTTTTTTTTTTGTTTGCTTTTGTGAAATGATTATAGAGGCATTTAGTGTGGAAATCCTTGCTTCCTACTGATCACACTGTGTTGTGTTGAGATGAAATAGTTGTAAATGTCATGCCCTTTGCAGCATAGCGATGTAATAACACTATAAAAAAGGAATACCTGCCATGGCTAAATGCCAAGCCTAAAAGCTTGCTTTTATAGCTTAATTTATACTCTGCCGCTTAATACTTTGACCATTGTCATTGTGTACTGTGTTTATGCCTTGCTGACAGCAAATGCAAACACAGAGAAATTATTAAATGGAGTGATTAAACAATTAACATATTCTATCCTGCCAGTGCTTATGTGGGTGGAAGTTGAAGAGCAAGAGTTTATGTATATGCATAGCGATGATTAGAAATTAAATGCATATCGATGTAACACTCGTATATGTGTATTTTCTTTCTGTTTTTCAGTTGAAAAACAGTCATGGCAGAGTGTTTAGTGACCATTAATTGAGATTTAGATTTACTAAATCATAGTATGTGTACTGTATATCTGCTTATGTGGACAATATTTTTTCTGTATCGGCCTTGCCTTTTGTTTCTGATGCATTTGTGCAGTGACTCATTGTAATCCTGCGCTTTAAACTGCTCCCACCATCCCATCAGGTCTGGGCACAAAGCCAACTCCCTTACCAGGGTTATTTCAGGTTCTCATGAAGCTATGCAAAGCTCAAGTCCCCATTCCCAATACACAGAGACCTCAATTCTCAAGCTCTTTCTACTCCATGTTTTGATGTCCTCAACTGTCTGTGGTGGTGAGGTTCAAGGAAGGGGCTTAATGTTCTATGCGTTCAAACGAGGCCTTGTTCAAAGTAGCACACATCTCTCCACTTGTACTCAGCATGCTCATCAACCTCCATGGCCACTGCTTGTTGTGTCTTAGACCCGTCAAGGGAAGTGAACAGAGGGAGCCAAGAAGGATTCACCGTGAAGGATCTACTTTTTTCTGGCGTACACAGGGAATGTAAGAATATGTTTTGTTAGACTGTATCATATAATAAGATTCTTTCAATTCAAATCACGCAATAATTTGAACAGAACACCACACAATGTGTTGTGGAATAGATCTGTTTCATGCTGTGATTTCTGAGCTGAAATGAGATGTTTTTTGGTTTCATCTAGTTTTCAACACAACAAAGCACTGGTTTGTTAACACACATATAATACATATGATATGGAGAAAACCGATTAAAAGTTAAACATCAGACTAAAGTTAAAGAATAGAAATAGAACACATTCTGGACACGATTTATCTTTCAGTGAGGAAAATGAATGAAACAAATTAATTGAACAATGTACCATAGACAAGTTATGAAATATTGTACCTCTAGTGTGCACAGTTGTGCATTTATGTGTCAGTCTCTGATAGCACATGCACAGGTCTGTGTCTGTGAAAAGCTCAAAATTAGTGCTAAATGCATGGTCAGATTAGCAGTCTTGTGTGTTATTCCTTGGTCACATACCTTTATTATATGCTTAGACAAAGTTCTTGTACAGCTTTTCCTTAATATAACATTGAATAATGATTACTACACCTAAACCACACATGGGGTTGGACAAGAAAGAATCCATTATAATACATTGTCAGTGGATGTGTCAGTATTTTGAGCAGTTCGTGGCCAATCATCAGCTTTTCTCGTCTTTGGTTAAAGCAATGCACTCTCAACATGATGCATTGTCGAAAAAAACTAATGTAGTCATATGGGAGATGGAAAGTCACAAGTTCTAATAGACTGCAGCCCAAATATGCTGCCAAGGTTAGATAATGTCTCTCTTTAACATTTTTTGGAAGGTCTGGCGGTAACTATGGATCCTGTGCATGCTGGTAGTTATTTGGAATAGCAGTGATCCACACAGTAACCACATATATCTACATTTGTAAGTAAAATTGTTGGAAAAATTCAAGTTATAAAATGATGATAGTGGTTTGCTGGTGATGTTTACTGTTATGTTTAATTTTGAGGCAGAATCAAACTATAACTTAAACTGTCATTATTTCCATAATTGTAGTAACATATGTTTCTTTGCAACTAAATGTGCCTCCTGGTTGTCTCCTGTATAATGAGGCAGGTGCAGAAATGAAAAGGGCTTGGTGTGGTTTTTGGAGACGTTTATTTGGTGTGTGCATCCATCTATTAAACTGACTAAAAGCCCAAAGAATAGAGGTGTGCCACACACATAGTGCTGTTGACCCTCTCTGAGCAGACAGACAGCAGACAGCACAATCTCGACACCAAAATTGCAGTGTCCTGCCGGATTGCCAGTGACACAAGTAACCTACTGCACCTTTCGACCCACTGCAGGCCATCGGAAGTCACCAAACTGTGTGCAAATAAAAAACAGAACTGAACCTCAGGAAAAGGCTGCGAGCAGAGAATCCACAATGCCCTGAAATTCATATACTGTGGGTAAATGTCATCATTTGTAATACGTTCACATACAGCCTGAATCTGTCAGGTTTTCTACCTAGCTTATATTGAGCAGATAGGAATACATGGATGAATTTGATAAGGGTCTCAACATGAGGGATAAAATGTTAGCATTGAACATGTCAGTATTAATAGATGGAACCAGACGGAAGAGTCACTGGAGGCCGAGTGAAAGACACAGAGAGTAAAGGAATTAAACTGGCGAGTGCTAAATGGAAATGGAAGTAGCCTATTTACTTAAGTTCCCGAAAACTAGGGTGACGGAGCCTGACAGTCTCTTCTGGCACCAGGGAATTCAGCATAGGTGATGTGGAAAAGAGCAGTGGGTTGAGTTACACTCTGCAAATGAATAATCCAGCAGCCTCACAGAATCCCAGTGCTCTTAAACAGGCCACCGTCTGAGGAAGGAGCCTGAGGGGACAGCTGGAGGCTGGAATTGTCTTCTTTTATTGACCTTATCACACACAGAGTGGAAGACAGAGATATAGAGGCGTCAGTACGGGCTGCCGAGTGCATGTGCGCACAGGTGTTTCTTCATTGCTCTGTGATGTTTTTCCACCTTGGATTTTGTGTTTTTATGCGTCCAGGTTGCATTTTCTTGCTTTATGTCGGAAGGTGCCAACAACTTCCATTTTCCTGAGCTGAGCCCTTGAAGACAAGGACACTTACTAGGCAGAGGACATTTTGCACATTTCCTTTTCGGTAGTCCATCACAGCGCCTCTCTCTGTGCTCTTGCCTCCCCTGTCACAACCATTGATAGATTGACTGATCTGAGTCTATGAAAAATCAATAGGACAACCCTTTGAGAGCTCTTGACATTGATTTTTCATGGACTGTAGTTACTGTACTAACAAGTGGCGGGGTTTTCATTCCATGAGAAAGCGTGTTCTTTCATGACTCTATATACAGCTGAAACAAAGTCACTTTGGAGCACAGGGGCACTGGTAACATAAATGAGTGGAGGAGAAGAGAAAGTTTTGTACATGACAGAGTCAAGTGCAGTTTGTGTGTGCTATTCACTTCAGATCCGAATTTCTTTTAAAGTCTTATGGCGTGGCAATCAAGGCGACATGATGCCTCCAGGCATAAAGGCCAACAGCACTCAGGTTCTTCATGTACAACACAATAACTTTGAATACTAAACACTGTAACGTATTCTATTATTTCAGAGGACCTCCAGTTGCAATGAGTTTTTTTTTAATTCACTTTCCAGCATTTTTTTGTCTTTCCACTCATTTGCATGATGATATGCTTCATTGCCTGAGCTCTTTGGTGAATACACTCACCACGGTGCCACATTTGTTTCTATAGCTTCTTGAGATCCAAAAAGCCCTGATCCTGTTCATCTTTTTGAAAATGTCTGTGTACTCTGCCCTTCGCCTGACTGCTTGAAAATTAACCCAGTTTGATCTCCGTCCTTTGCCTTCTGCTAAAGTTTTTTCACATATCATCAAGTCTTCTTCTTCTCCTCGTGGCACGACAGGGAGGACCCTTGTGGCCCCAGTTTCAGCAAAGATTATGTTTACCAATGCGTCATCTTATCCCCTCTCTTCTTTTTTCTCCTCTCCTGCTCTCCATCTCTATTTCTTGCTCAATGAATGGTAACAGCAGCATTACATGGAGAGATGCCTAGCGCCCTTCACCCCTAGGCTTGACAGATCATTGCTCTGTAATATCAGACCAGGTTAACCGTATGATTACTGATGTTACAAATACAAGGAGAAACAGCCCCACCGTAAGAGCACTGCAAAAAGCAATGGATTCAACTCCCTTGACGACATGAATGTTCGACGCTCCGGTGAAGCATAGTCAAAGTTTGGTGTTTACTAATTTGGTAAGCACATTTCTCCGACCAAGACTGAAATGTGAGACTTAAGAATCAGCCCAGTGGGACAAATCTCAAATTAAAAAAAGGAGCGATCTGAAATATTTAATAGGTCTCGCTCTCACACACACTCTCCCTCACATGCAAGGTCTTTTTTATCTGTCTCTATCTCCCTTTCTCAAGTCCATAGCTCCGAATCTTTAGTGCGTGTGTGTGCGTGCTTGCGTGCACATGTGTGAATTACTTTGAACACCAGCATGTCTGTGAGTTAGAGATGTATGCTGGATGTATAACTGCCACTCTGAGGAAGGTTTGGCTGATTGATGATGCACCATTACTGTATGTGTGTGTGTGTGTGCACGTGTGTGGTTTTTGATAAGACCCCTCTCCCTGCTCTGTTCCTTATCTGTTCTCTGAAAAATCACACCACAGCGATAAGTTACATCAGCAATGCTACTTTTTCGACTTTTTTTTTTTTTTAACGTCAAATGCATGAGATTCATATACTCAGGCCATTTAATTTTCTGGTCTAATCTAACAATAAATCCATTGCATCAAGGCATAAGAGATACAGTGAAGATTTGCCATGTTTTATTCAAGCATGGAATCACAGAAGGGTGATACCATCATTGATAAGAATTACAAAGCAGTAGGCACTTAGGGCGACAGAACTGTATAAATTTAGTTTTATGGTAATATTAGCCAAAGGTCAGGCATCAGTAGGGCCTCTATATTTCTGCTCTCTTAGTGTCTTCTGTGACACAGCCATTTCCTACTTAGTTTTCCTCTGTCTCCACTCATCTATTCTCCTGTGATATATTTCTCTCTATAGCCTCACTTTCATTTCCCTCCTTTCTCTCATATTCCACTGTCCTACTCTCTCACAGCAGGAATAAGTCTAACCAGACACACCTTGATTTAGAATCTCTTTGCTTTCGAGGTCTTTGTGCTTTTCCCTCAATTGCTTGAATCGCCCCTTTTTATTTCTATTAAAGAAATGTATTCAGTGGCCCCAAATTGGTTTTCACGCGTTCTATGCTGCCTCTGTGTTGTTCCTTCACCTTCACTGAAGGGATGGCCTTCATAGGCATTTTGTTAAATCTTTGCGATTCAGCCACATAATTAGCCAAAACAGTTTTCTGTGGCTCGGCTTCTCCCAAGACAACAAGTCCCTCGAGCTGGAGAACGCGGCCAAAGCGGGTAACATGCAGAATCAGAGCTAAAATGCAAACAAATAATTACCCCTCATTTGAAAACACTCGATTAGCCTCTATTTCACAGTAAAATAATGAGCTTCTCCCGCTAAGCGAGTTTCAGCTGTAATTAGTCCAAAAGATGGCAGCCCAGTGGCTCAGTGGACGGTAATAACATGACTATTTTATTAGCCCAACAGCAAATATAGCCCCATAACAACTCACAACAACGCATTTGCTGTGTATATAAACTGCAAGCAACAAAGCCAGTTTCTGTAGGATTTTTCATGGATGTGTGTTGTGTGAATAAACAACATAAATAAAAGGAAAGGCAACATATAAAAGGAAAAGCAACAGAGGAGAGAGGGCTGATGGGCTGGGCGGCAATCAATGAGCTCTGCTGTGCTGCTGACATTTCTATCTCAGATGTGCAACAGCCGCTGCCTCTGAGTGCCTCCCCACCGTACAGAGGAGCAGACGAGCACAGTGTGCATTTCTGTGCATCTCATACATTTATGTGCCTACTGTGGCATCTCCCATCAAGGTTAGTAAAATCATATATCACAGGCTGTAAATTAAGACGCTCAGTGTTCAGAGTGAATTACGATTATCGCTGTGCCTTTAACCAACCATTGATGGTAGTGTTTTTCCTTGAAAGATGGCTGTGATTGACATCAATTCCAATAAGGTGGATTTGCTTCTGTGCACTTTGGCTAAGCTTCAGGGAATTCGCTTAATGTGGAACTCTGTCACAGTCAATATAACTATAGAAGACCTTTTAAGCTCCCATGCTGAATATTGAGTATTTGTATTTAGTTCCCATGCTGAATACATACATACACACACGCACGCACGCACGCACGCACACACTGCATTACTGCATTAATCGGCAAGAATCCACACACATATTCTCATTCTCTGCTGCCTCTACACTACCACTTCTCTGGATATTGGAATTCTTTTGAGTCTCCCAGCAGAATTTCAGTTTTGTGATAAGAAAAATTAGATTTTATTATGTACCGTTTGCCCGCTTGAGACACTAACAGCATGACCAGCAAGAACCAAATTTTAGGCACATTTCTCCACAAATGCAATGCTTAATTTTATCCTCACTAGTTTGATGAGAGTGAAAAGAAAACTTTCCCTCGTTTCAAATCAGTTTGCAGCATTGGAGAGTTGCCTAAATACTTGTATGCACATACACTGCAACGTGAAATAACATTAGGTTACAGCCCAGTGAAAGCTTGCTACATTTCTCTTTTCGGCACCACTGATCTGAAGCCAATCCCCTATGGCCAATATTGACTTAACAACTGTGGCGGGAGGCTGGCTGGAGACCAAGGCAGCCACCATAGAAGAGACCACGAGAGGATACAACAGAATATGGGATGTAGGAGAAATACCGTGACATTACTTTCAGTCACCTTGAAGTCTAACAACCACTCTGACTGATAACGTCAGCAGATAGCTTGAATTCCCCAGTGCAGTGTAGAAAAACACTATTAGTATGACCCTTGATATGGAGCATGCTGTGATAAACAGTGTTTTTCAACTTTCACTGCCAAACAACTAAGTGGTAGGAAGGTAAAGGATTATTAGAGAAATAAAAATCAAAAGTGAAACACTGATGTGGTGTGTGGGCTGAAGAAATATTGAAAAATCCAGATTGCAACTGGTTGATGCGTCTTTGATGCTTCACATAGCTCACGAACTGACAGAAAGCTTTTGATAAGCGATCCTAACGCCAGTTGCACTCAAACCCGGCCAAGCGTAGACTGCCCCATCTGTCTGTCTTACACAAGTGCACATTCTTGTAAGTTCAAAGGTGTTCAAATTACAAACTGGAAACACTTAACATTCACATCATGAACCCAATTTAGACAAATCTCAGTCCATAAATAATGTAATTTTAAAAAACAGTCACAGAATTTGAGTTCGTCTTGCGGCTGTGCAGGGAATTCCAACCAAGTGCAGACATAGAGGAATAATTTTCCATGTTAAATGCTCATTACCAGTATAACACAGATTTAAGAGGGGTCAGTCTTGGTGCCTACACTTGCAGACTCACGAATGCACTCCTGTAAAGTCCACTGCAAGAGAGAGCTATCCCCTTGTGGAAGCTACAGCTGCGTTAGGGTTTTTTGAAGGCCTTTATCACAAGTTTGCATTTCAGTGGATGTTTTCTGAATGAATTAACCCAAAATTCAAATCATAATGACATGTTTCACTGATGATCAGCCCAAATGAGCGTCTTTCTCTCTTCCAATATTTACTGAGATAACCCAAATGTTCTCTCAAGGTAAAAATCGTCATTGGTTTAAAACGAGAAAATGAGTAAGCAGCATACCAATGAACAGTCTGTTGTTTGCAAGGACGTTATTGTGAATATGTGATGATATGATTAATTGATGGTATTGTAATCTTATTGAAGTATTTATAAACTAAGTATGAAGTATTTATAAGTATCTGACAGATCTATACAGAGAGCAAAGCAAAAAAGAAAAAAGGCTCAATGTCTCTTCTGTCATTGGGGCTTATTTGAGTGTTTTGCATAGAAATTTGAGAAATATTCTACGTCATACTGCCAACATGTGTTTTATATGCTGTAGCTCAAAACTGATAACTATTGAAAATTAGTTCTTATTTTCAGCTATCAAAGAAACAGGGCAAGACCTCAACTGAATCTCAGTGGATTTCAGACTGTAAGATGTAAAACATAAACTTACGGATGGTTTTACAGTTCCGGTCTTTGACAGACATAAAAAAAAGTTAATTACAGTGCTCCACATGCCATATCTGCATTACAAGGGCTACTTTCACTGGAGTTTGCCCTTTATTGTGTCCTTTTGCTATCTACTGCTTTCACCATCTGAGAACATTAACAATTAAAAATTCTTTTGGATGAAGTAAAAAGGGGACAATGTGTGTATCTTTAAAACCAGAATGCAAGTCTAAGCCATTTATAAGCGAACGTCTTATTAAAGAGGTTATGCTCTTATTATGCTCCTATTTTCTGAATGTATACCCATCATATTCTCTAAAATCCACAGAGATTCTTTTAAATTTCAATTGAGATCTTTTTATCAGCCATTGTTGCCTCGGCCTTGACTTTTGGTTTAGTACAACATTCTTGTCAACTGCCTTATATTTGCTCTGCTTGCACAACTGCCCCTGGAAATACCTTTCTGAGGGATACAGTGTTTCTTCAAATCCACAATGTGCAGATTTAGATTTGGATTTGGCTTGAGGGACATCTGGCCACGAATTTGCCCCCTCTACACTCTGTTCTCTCACAGAGCTGACATAGGTTATTTTAATACATGTAACATTCCTCTGTGTAGATACATATTTTAGAGACAAAACCCTACACAAGTGAAATAATCTTAAATGATTCATTTAAAATTTGAATTTTGAATTATCTGGACTTCTTTTAAAGATTTACCCCCTGGCTACGTGAACATATGGAGATGGGAGCAAAACTGCTAAAGTAAGAAACACATGAGATAGCAACTTCTGGCACTGCCCAGTGAGGAGTGTAAAGGGCAGTATGCCTCTAATGCAGACTCAGAGCATAGTGGCAGGGTGACTAATGACCCCCAGTGCTCTCAATTATTATCGCTGGCATGCATGCACACACATACACACACACCACATGATTCATTCTGGTTCAGACTGTAGAGAGGCATGAGTCAGCCACACTCTTCAGCAGCTACACCAACGTTTCTATCTCCATCTCAATTTCCCAAGACCCATAGACTCTTGGTCTAAATGAGGACATCAGCACTCTAGGAAATAGGTTTGTACCACGGAAAAGCCACCCCGATGCAGCACAAATTAGCTTTCTGCCCTGACGCAATCAATGTAAAAGTGGGTCTCATTAATTTCTTGGGTCACATCCTTCATCACACCCCAATCTTGCATCATTTAGAGGCTATTTCCCTTTGCATGGCTTTGACATTATTTTTGAGACAGGGTGTCTGTAAGGTCAGTCACTGATTGTCTAATTTACTGAAGATGTCACAAAGTCAGCATTAACTGGCACAACAGTGCATCCTAGGAGAGTAGCCTATAAATTTGCTTTTCTGTCCAGTCTTCACTAATTCACTCAAACTATACTGTATCGCCCATTTGGCATCTTTATATCTGGCTGATATCTGAGAGCTTAATGATAATTGTCAAGAATTGCTTGACTTGAACCCATGGCTATATACGCTTAAATCGGTGAAGAAAGATCATATTTTATGTTGATTCCTTTTCTTGCACTCGCCACATTTCCAATCATTTATACCGTAACCCTGAGCCTTTGTAAGCTGTCTCCTCACATACGCAGTCTAATTCATCTTTTCCATACAAACGTATATGATGGTCACTCACTTCATGTGGAAATTATCACAGCAAGTGATTTAAAAATCAAGTCTTAATTACAAATATTTGACAAATGAAGTCAAATTGGCCGGCACTAGGCTGCCAGCTTTACATGAGTGCTGCCAGACTAGGCCTCTGTGCTCCAGCCTCCAGTCTGGTCGGCTTGCAGGCAGCCAGCCGGTAGAATCAGCCTGCAGCCCCGGGAGAGCCTTCCATCCTGCTGCGTGTGCTCTTCTCCCTCCTCACACACATCCATCCTGCCTGGTCGGCCTGTCAGACGCTGCGTCCCCCACCTCCCTCTGTCATTCCCCCCTTCTCCCCTCCCCCCATCTCTTCCTCCGCTCCACTGGGCTTGTGAAGGTGAGCCAGTCCCCAGTGGCACTGCTGTACAGATTGCAATGCTTCCTCTTCAAATGGAGGCTGCTCTCTTGTGAATTCCCATGCAAAGAGTGGCTGGGCCGCACCTCGTCTTCTCTTTCCTCCACCCTTTGTTTGGTTATTTTTGTCTTTTACCGCACACTTATCTCTGGATGTCTGAATTATGTGGTCTATATCTTGCTCTCGGGTCAGCTGTCCTTGACCATGACTAGGCGAGGCACAGACCGCTTCATGTGTCACTTAAGAGCAAGGCTGACAAAAAGAAAGCACTCCCTGAGGTTTAGGGCTAGTCTGGTGACAGCTGTCACCCAACTGCTTGTCCTTAAAAGCTCTTTTGCACATGTCAGCGGCGCAAGAAATGCATCAGTCTAGCTCTGAAGCAACTTCCTCTAATTGATGTGCCCTATCATTTTTCATAGATGGTGTCCATCTGCAGTTGTATGATGAATGTCTTTCTGTTGGTGCACTGTGTGTGTCTGTGTGTGTGTGTGTTTGTGACATTTTCTGTTGAGGTCACCTCACCCCACTTCCAGGTTAGCTTCTGTTTCTCCACATTTTGATGCTCTGCAGAATATACAGGCATTTTCATCACTGTTTCTGAAAGCAGAAACATGAATTAGGAGTCTGTTTGAATCCTAACCTAAATAGACGTATGCAGATATTACACTGTGCTGGCTAGGGAAAATGTATCACCTCATTTAAACACTGATTAATGACCCTGTTTGTCAGCATTCAACTACAGTTCCCATGTGGCTTTTACAGTGCTTTGGCAAATACACATGAGATATGTTACGGATGCTAATAAAATAATGGCCGTTTTAACTGGGATGAAGCGAAGAGATGCTGCTAGTCAATGCAGCAATAGATGCACACTTTTGAATATGGTCAGAAAATTCCAGACTTCGATGTCAAAATAAACTGTTCTGTTATGAAATTAACACAATCTGCACGTTTTCTCATGCGCACATGAATGCTTTTGTGAATATGGAGTGTTATCTGGCCATCCCGTTGCTGCAGGTGAACTCATTGCCTTTTCCTTTGTGTTTGTGCAGGTTTTTGGAGATTATTATCACTTCAGGCATCATGCCGTGGAGAAAAGGGCTTTGTCTGGCCACAGGGGGATGCACATCAGACTGCAAAAGGAACCACAGGTAAGACTGGTGTCAGCTCTCACACAGCTCTTCGCAGCACTCCATGTTGGCAACAAAAGGCCAAAAGACAGATTGGATTAAACATAGAGAGTGTGTATATCACAAGAGAAAAGGATGCCAGCATCAATGACACCTTATCAAACTCTGTATTCTTTTCAGTCCATGCTGGTCCTTCCATCTGTCCCCTTGACCTAGTCTGAGGCACCACGTAGCTGTAAATATGCAAAACAAACCCTCCCAAACAACACCACAGCTGGGAGTGTCTCTGTGTTTGGCCTTGCTTTTTCTCCACACATGCAAAATCATTATCTGCACCCAAATGTTTACTAGAGAGGAAAATTGGCGTTCGTCAGTGTAACATCCAAAAACAACAGTTTCCATCCCTGAATATCATCTTCATTTGGATATGTGGTTCTGAATTTGCACACAGACCATCCACCAAGTTATACCAGGAGTACTAACTCTCAGCTTCTGTATATACCAGATGTTGTTGAAAGAACATGGAAATGTCAACATGATGAAAGGATGTTATTTTTCTTAGTAGGGATTAAGAGATAAGCAGTCTCACATTGCCACCAGTACCTCCATCCATACTATGTTTGGACTGATTCTGCACAAGAAAAAGATCAGGCAGTATTCTCTGCCATTCTGTTGTAGGTATAAAAAAAAAAAAAAACTATTGATTTTATTTGCTTTTTTTCCAGATAGACTTTGACTTTAAGAGAGAGGGTGGTGGGGTTAGAAATCACTTGTTCTGTCTTGCTGTAAATTGGCCTTCATGAATAACAAGAACCTTTTTCTGTATTCAAAAAGGTCTTTGGGTTTCTTTATATATTGGAGTTCATGCATTTGCTGGGAAAAATGTGTTGGTTAATTTTTGTTAGCATTCTTTACTGTGATTAAATTCACATTAAACACATTAATCTTGAATCTTTATTACAACTAAACGCATACAATCCAGCAGCCATCAGAGCAAAGCACATTGACCTGAGCTGCCTCAAACTACAGGAGAAAACATCCTTGAGGAAACACTTGTTGTGATCTGTGATGTGACCTATATGAATAATAAAAATAGTGATTAGATTTAGTAGATTATTATGTGAAGGCAATAGAAGATATGATAATAACGGGCTTATGTGACAAAGACTATTTTGCTCACTATCCAAGCTCACATTATTTGGGGTGTATTATTTAATCAATACACAATGCAAATACACTTTTTTTCTTAATTAACTTTATACTTCTTTAGTTTGTGTGGGGGGCTGCTAGACAAACAAATGTTAATATGGTACATTTTTAAGTCTTAACCTTTTGCAAGCTGTGTTCATGGGCTTTGCAGCTTTTATTCACACCTGAGCTGCTGAGCAAGGGAAATGTTATTCAGACCTGAGTGGGCAAAATGCTGCCAGGTCCCAGTTACAAAAACACAGATGCTCCACAAACCTGAATGGCTAAAATCAAATCTATTTGCATGGCAAGATACAGTGCTGTTTGGGGTCAAATATTTGTGATTTGGACAAACTGACTCTTTAAATCTGCTATACTTAATGTTGAAAGTGTTTTTGACCGCCATGACAATCATACAAGATCACTAGTTTGGTCAATTAGAATTATCACTGACGTCAAAGCCAAACTGATCAGCAAGCTAGCTGAATAACTTTTATGCCAGGCAATAGGGGCAAATTACTTACTTTCAGTGCTGCTGCCACCTGACTCAGCAACACACTGCAGCCATGTTTACACTGGACACACAGGAGGCAGCAGTGGAAATTGCTGCTGTTCAAAAGCATCTTAAGGAGAACCTGAGTGGTGCTAAAAAGGGGGCCGTTGCGAAGTGAGAACAGACTTGGACCATCTGTAGAAAGGCAGGCCTGCCAAGTAGAGCCCAAGGACTACTTTGGCTTTTCCTGAGCCCAAGTCAAGCTGGCTGATGAGAGGACTGATGTGGTCTGACAAGCACTGAGGCCCCAAGACATCATTAGTGAGATATGGTGACATTCGCTGAGGCCAGTGGTGTCCAGGGTCAGCCTGAATGGAGGCTAACAAGGCTCTGAGAGCATATGGGTTCAGAGGTCTTTGGGAGCTAGGAGAGTACTGTGGCCCTCAAACGGTTGTAAAATTTGCTTTGAGATCTCCAACATTAATGACAAATCAGATTTAGTTTGGGCAGTGACAGATTCAAGGATTTTATTATTTAATACTGTACTGTATACTGTGATACTGTATTTCTAAGTAACTGTAGGCAAAACCGCAGGACTAATGAGAAGCAGTCAATGGAAAGTCGATGTCCTCCTGATAAGTGGCTGGCATGAACTAGAATTAATCTGGAAGATAGAAAGTGAGGTTTAGTGTGACTAGATTGCCTATACACTCTCCCTTACACTGTATATGCCATTGGTCGATACCAAATGGGAGGGAAAGCATCTTGAATTTAAAACTGGAGCCCTAACACCAGGGATATGAAGACGTACCTAGAAATTTCATAGGTTCATCTCATGTTAACACCGTGCTTGAACCCGCCGCTTTACACGGCGTCAGGTATCCGGCGAAGGAGCAACAGTTTGTCCTGAGGTTACCTACCCACCCACACAACCAGAAACATACCAAACCCCAGGCAAATCATTACCAGTGCCAAAATGAACCACAGCATAACCGAGTGGGTTTGTGTTTACATGTATTTATTAATGTGTATTTGTACATTCATTTGTGTGTGTGAGACCATCTGATCCCTGGTAAAGGAGAAAGAATTGGTTCTGCTTCACCTGGTTAAAAAAACAAATTTAAAAGGTAGTGGAAACATAATGGTTGGATTTGGATTAGTCATTGCTAAGCTTTGAGCTTGTTACAGTGTTTCGTCCCTGTAATCCGGCGGCTGTCTCTCACTTTACCTCCATTGTCTCTTTTCCTCTGCTCAGTGGTGCTAACATGCCGCTTATCACATCCCCTTTGAATAATCACACAGTGGCAAGATGACATTGGCAGCTGCATAAGCTTTTACCATTATGCTTGCAAGGGTTGTTTGTCATCTCCTCTCCACACCCCACACCTTCTCTGTGAGGGAAAGAATCGATTTGTTTTGGGGTGGCTGCTGTTGGTTTTGTACAAACCGCAGTATAAGGCAGCTTACTGCATGCTGTGTTTTGTGTTTCGGAGGGACCTTACCCTCTCTCTATCTCCCTCCCTCCCTCTCTTCCTCCCTTTCTTTCACACTCTTATTACAGAGTTAGTCTCTGGCTATAAAAGTGCATTTTATCTTTACTGTTCTGAGGCCTTGCTGTTAAAGGATAAGGCTCGCCATACTCCGTATTTTTGCTATTTTCAACAAATCCCATGAAAAGACCAAATGCATCATAGCGCAATACTTTCTGACTTCCCAAGCTTGTCTGTGGCACTCAGCCCCAACCCCACTGGCTTCTACTACTGAAGACATGAAAGTTTAGGGGCCATTCACAGGAGGAAATAACATATTTGTTGTGGACTGTTTTCAGCAACAGGTTTGGTGCACTAGCGAGTGTTTAAAGTAGTGGCTCTTATCACCGGTTTCACATGTCCATGGGTTGTGAAGTGTTCAACTGAATACCAAAAGAGTGGTTCCTTCCTCTCGGATGTTTTATTTGAACTGTTTCATCGGCTCGAAGAAATAAAAGAATCCAGAATTCACAAGTAAAAATCAAGATTATTGGAGTGTCTAAAAAGTAGCACATGTAGTTAAGTGTAGCATAAATATGTTTTTCTGCTTTCCTATTCTGTTTAACATCTCACAGACACTCAAATTTATCAAGTCCAAGTTGGGAAACACTGAGAAACGCTACAGTGGATGTGACGTCAACTCAAAAATAACCTATAATGTTCATCATTTGTGGCTCACTGGTGGGTTTTTATAGTCTTCAGATAACAGGACTATGGCACAAAGGAATAGACTGTATCAGGCTTTGGATACACAAACAGTATTTGACAGTAGAATCTATTCATTGTTGGTTTTGGTATTTTTGTGGGTTTTGTAGATAGTAATAAAAAACTGAACATCACCAAACTGCTCCAATAACATATCTTCTTTCTCCATAAACCGAGGAAATACGGATTTATAGATCAAAGCACAGGTTGTGTCTCTCTACCAGTCTCCCTGCATTACAAACAGTAGCAGCACGACTTCTTAGTCATCAGACAGGAAAGCCCCCAGGACACTGTGCAAGAGATGGAACAAATAGTTTATTGCTCAAGTGGATTATGGACCTAGGCCCCATGGAGACATGGCTATTGTCTCGTGTTTGTTTCTTTGTGTGGTTGTGTCTGGTTACTCTTTGTCCTTGTCCCAGACCTCAGGGTGTTGCTTTACTGTATTACCTCTGTTCTAATTAGTCTCCATCACCGACTTGGTCTCCAAAAAGATATCAATTAGACCTTGTTTTTCTTACTAAGAGTGGATGATCTGACTGAAATGTTGCGGTCCACATTTTTCGCACATCACACAAAATATTCTGCAATTTCCCATAATTGAAAACATCTGTTGCGCTGAAAACCAGTTTCCCGTAGGCAATGTTATATAAGTAAGCTGTGAGTTGAATCTGTGATACGTTTCTGATATTTTTCTGCCGGCTGTACGAGGTCAGCCATGTGCAATTATAAATGTAATGAAATGAACTAAATGTTAATTAGTCTAGGGTCACTTGAAAAAGGTTAATGCCTTCATTCTCTAAGGCCAAGTTTTCGACTAGGTTAGAAGCTACACCAGCCCCGACAGCTGTACGGAGCACATTTTCAGTCACACCATGCACTTTATAAGACCATGAAATCAAGCAAGTAGAGAGGACTGACAGCAGCAAGCAAAAAGAAAAGAAAACTGTTGCAAAGAATTAAGAATTCAAACAAGTTGTACTTTCAGAATCTCATCAGACATCGTTAAGGAAATTCACAATTTAGATGCGCTTGTCATAAGTGTCCTTGATACAAAAGTGGAACCAGTTCAAGCTTTAGAAACAAAAAAATCAGCAAAGGATGCATTTCTTTCTGGCAATGATAAAAGTAATGCAAAATAGCATTTGTTTAAACTGCTGTAGCAGAAGAGAGTTTCTATAATAGTTTTCTCTATGTATGCAAATTCCTTCTGCTGCAGTATCAGTCCAGCCCAAGTTAGCTTTCAAATATTATTGCATTTGTTGCTCCCTAATTTACAATTACAAGAGCAATAGCTGAGTTGCCTTTTCTTTAAGTAGGACAAAGTGTAGTGTTTGTTAAAGCAATACCACAGGTCCTTCACATTAGATCCATCTTTTCTTCCTAATAGGTCCCCTAATTAGTCTTTGGATATTTATGTAAAAATCATTTCATTACATCAAGACACAAAAGCATTGTCATTTTCATCTAGAACAGAAAATCACATAGCACTCCATCCGTAAGAGTGAATGTGTTTTGATGTGTTTTCAAACCTCGCCACTAACAAATCAGATGCCGTCTTTGTTAATGAGCAGCAGACAGGTTTCTTTTGGAAGTGGGAGTATTTTTCACCACAGATTTGACAAGAAGTTCCTTATTATAGTTACAAATCGCCAGCCTTCAGCCTTGATTTTGACTCACGGCTAGAATATGACATGCTCAGTTAAAACACATAGGGAAATGTGCCTTTTTTGATAAAAGGGATGTTGAAGAAAAAGGGTCACATGTGGAGGAGGCACCACTACCTTCGCCCTGAAGTTTGCCATTGTAACATGGCAAACTAGAAGCTCAAACAGTTTGTGGTTTTTCTTTGTGATTTGTTTGCTTACATATCTCGCCATAAAAGAAAACGAATTCTATCGGTGTCTTTGATCATTCTTACTACCGACTCTCATGCTCACAGAGCAAAGTACCTGGCAAAATCTATAGATACAAGCATGAAAGAAGAACATAAAATGCTTAGTTGACCAATTACTTTACCTGGCAATTGGACAGGTATGAAATGGCTTTGCTATTGTGGGGTTTTTGGCAAGGATGTTTGGAACTGTTTTTTGCAACTTCGGAAACAAAACAATAAAATGACATTTACTATGTGTGATATTAGCAATTACTGTCACCCACCCATACCAATCCTGTGCATATCCCAGCCGCCTCCAGGACTTCAAAGGCCCTGTAATCTGGCACACTGTACAGTAGCCACTTTCCCTCTGCATCTCAGGAACGAAATAAATTAGATTTGCTTCACATCTCTGCCTCTCTTTCTAGTTATTACTTTTTGAACACAGCTGGGACCGTGTTTTTCCACGTCTACAGTCCGTAGGACATTGCAACACTTTCTTAAATTAGAACATAGTAAGGCACGTACATTATCGTGAGGAAAACTGTGTACACTGAATTTTCTGTGTGTGTGTGTGTTTGGGCACTCCAGGTCCTGTGGGCGGAGCAGCAAGTGGTGAAAACCAGGAAGAAGAGGGATATCTATGAAGACCCAACAGACCCTGATTTCCCCAAGCAGTGGTACCTGGTGTGTAATGGTCTGTTATCTTTATAGCCTAGACCTCGTTATTGAGGTCTGTCAATATGGTAAAAATGCCAAAGATTCAGCATATCAGTATGATTTCTAAAATCACACATATACTGCAGTAGCATGCTTGTTCTCGTATAAAAGCACATCTGTATAGCATTACCAATGAAGAAATTCAAGTAGGTGCACAGCCAGCAGAATATGTAATGATTTTTCATCTTTTTGTATTCCACACTTAAGATTTTGAAGCCACAGGGAAAGTCCTTCTCTGCTTTCGTATTTTTTAATAGCAAAGTGTTGTCCAAGACATTTTTTAGTTTTTTGCTCTGCAGTTATTTCTGATTTTCTGAATACCTCAAAGACCTCCTTATCCAGCCATGTCTGGGGCAATAAAGCTTTCAATGGTTTCAGTTGTGCAGAAGCTTGTGAGGATACCTGATGTGTTTATTATCATAGTGGCAGAAGTTATTAATTCCCTTATGGTCAGTCAGATAAGCATAAATCAAGTTGTTGTCTTTTTAACCCTGTAGGGCTTAGTTACATCAGCTTCACCACCAACACAAGGTTTCCTCAGCGAAATGTATAATACAATGCATCCCAAGATGCTGAAGTGAATGTAAATTAAAATGCCAGGACAGATCGACTACGAAGCTATATCACCTGTGAAACATTGATAGCAAATGGTCCCATCTTTATGTCTGTGTCATTATTCACAGCTTTTTCCCGGAGATGCTTCAATTTGCCCTAATCTGCCCTTTTTTCTTTTTTATACACACAAAAACCTCTGTCACTGCAACGGATTAATGACAACATTGACTATCCCAGACATAAATCACTAGCGAATAGAAGTTGTGAAACCACCTCTGCCATTCAGCATTAGACCTCTAATCGTCTGAGGACTTAAACCCTTTTGCGCCTTTTTGAAGTATTCTCCAAAGCTCTGACAAAACAAAGACGGCTTAGTTTAAGGCATATGCCACCATTGCTGGCGTTTTGTCTCGATATTGCAACCAATATATTTTATTTAGAGAGCTTTTACTGTATATTGGTTTATTTCAGTTCAAAGCTTACACCCAGGAATTTAAGCTACTTACCTAAGCATCCAGGAATCCTCGCAGAGGTGTACATGCAGGAGTTGTGCCCTGTGGAGAAAAATCAGCAGAAAACCGAGGGGGCCAGAGAAGGTTGTCTGTGATGTCTTTGCTCCTTCTACCTGTGTTTATCTTTAACCATCTCTTTCACCCCTAGCGCTCTCTTCTCTTCATATATCTTATAGGACGAATTCACCGTTATTCATCCAAATCATGCTTTGCTACTTTGTATCCCCTATTTGCCCCCCCTCTTCTCAAAGCTTGCAGAGTGCTATTTCTCAACAAGACTTCTGACCTACAACAGGTTGCCTGTCTATTCTGACAGCATAACTACAGTAGGATGCTCACTCTGGGCAGCCCAGCCTAAGGAATCCGACATGTCGGGGTGATGCTCTAAAACTGAATCTTAAGTGCTCGTGAACCACCTCTGATCTTCCTTTTTATGTCTTGTTGTTTATTTCTGTATTGAGCATTTCTGTTTTCATTTTAACATTCTGCAGC
The DNA here is from genome assembly GCF_042242105.1 of Pempheris klunzingeri. Lineage (NCBI taxonomy): Eukaryota > Metazoa > Chordata > Actinopteri > Acropomatiformes > Pempheridae > Pempheris > Pempheris klunzingeri. The sequence goes on along the minus strand of NC_092016.1, from coordinate 17,267,275 downwards.
GAGTAAAAGGTCTTTGTAGATGATTAAAGCTATTCTCAGACTGGCCTTTCCTCTTGGTTTGTCTGGGAAGTGTCAGTCACAGCTGAATGACAGCTGAAGTCTTGCGTCTCTTCCAGTACAACCCAACACATCAAGACCTGAATACCAAAGTAGCCTGGGCTCAAGGCTACACAGGAAGAGGTGTAGTCGTGACTATCCTGGACGACGGCATTGAGAAAGACCATCCTGATCTCATCAGCAATTATGTAAGTCAAAAGAGGTACAAAGTAGCCTCCCATTTGTAAACAGCATTTACAGTTACAGAATGATCATAAAACTGTCCTATGCAAGGTACGTATGGTGTAATAGAGCACATGACACGAGAGAAGAAGAAGAAGAAGAAAGTTAAATGACATGATTTGTGCCCTAAACCTTTTTCACGTCTCTCTTAGGACCATGAGGCCAGCTATGATGTTAATGATGGAGATGGCGACCCCCAACCAAGATACACACAGCGAAATGAGAACAGGTAATTTGCCAGCAACAGGAAACTGGCAACGCTGAATAGAAATTTATTTTAATTGGTTCAAAACAAGCTTTCAATAAGCTTTCAGATTTTAAGAAAAATTGGCAAACAGGTGCAGACATGATTCATTTTATTGTAAGAATGGCCAGATTAATTTATAAACTGAAAATTCATTCGGAGTGGAGATTTTTTTTTGTTTGATACACACACACACCAATCCAACCCTTGTTGTTTTTTACTCAGCTCTAGCTTCTTATGAATGTTAGTTGACATGGAATGACACTGATAGGAAAGCACCAAGTCTATACAGCTTTTGGTCCAGTGCTTTTGGCTGAAGAATTTACATTTAGAAACCAATTATATAAAGTTTGAAATCACTGGTGCATTCATTCTCCACAGTCTTGAAAGATTGGTCCCTTTTTTTTTTCTTGCTTCAGTTCACAAGCCAAGCTGCTGTAGCTGCATTTCAAGGTCCAGCCTTTGGCACTTATTTGTTGCTAATACAATACTTGTTTTCTGGCTCTCAGTGATTCATGCTCTATCCTTCCAGTCTGTGGTGATCGCATTAAAACATGTTCGCCCCAATTTCACTATGGAACTCTAAAGCTCCAGCAAGGGTGAATCCAAAACCTTCATCCCCTCCACTTTCCCCGTTTCTCCAAACACCATGGTCTTCTGCCTCAGTCCGATCCCCCTGGAGTAGATGAGAAGCTACATCCCGACTCTGAAACGCACAGCAGGATTTGTTTCAAATCTCTCTCTTTTCTGGGACGACTGCCACTTTGTCTTTTTGCAGTTGTTTGTTTTTGTTCTCTATTTTGGTTTCAAAGCGTGGCATCCACTTGCAGCTGGTAAGAGAGAGAAGCTAAATAGGCTTAACAAGTTTTCATGAGATTGTAGAAACTATTGTACTAGAATAGAATAATTTCTACACAGTTGTTGTGATGTGAACTTTAAGCTGCCGCTGTTGTGCCTGCACCGTTTTCTGTCCACATCGGATGTGATCTATTCATCTACACTATTTACTTATCTTGAAAGAGGATAGCATCAGCAAGTTTTTGAGCAGAGGTCTTGTTTCTTGTCCTTGCCGACAGCTTCAAGCAGCCATGCAGAGCGACCCCAGCCCTTTCTGTCAGTGTAAAGTAGATCCTACTCTGTCCTGCTGATGGAACAAAGCACTACTGGAGGGGGATTACTCCCTGCCTCTGGTTTAGTTCAACTCCCCAACTGCACAGTGCTATTACTTCTGAACGACACACATAGATACACACAGAATAAAAACACAAGAGAGCACAGATTTGCAGTCACACACACTCTACCCATGTCAGTGGAATTGCCAAAGCAATTATCTCGGACTGGATCAATTTATGGGCATGGAATAAAAAGCAAGGGTGTGTCTCTGTGTCTACAGCGTCGAGCTGCAGTGTTCGGAGTGACCTGTGGACAAATAATATCCAATGAGTTATGTAAATCACCACAGTGTAATATAGGACGACAATGAGTAATGCTCACAACCCCCTCACAATGAGATTATATGAATTTATTCATAGGACAACAAAAAGCAAAGGAGAGTCGGAGGCGGGCATTTTCCGTAGCCATGAAGGCCAGTTCATTTGTACTGATGACACGCAAGGCTGATTTTCAAATTTTCATCTCAGGGCTTTTCCATAGAGATGCTCTGTACTTTTGAGTTGGCAGATAATGTTGGAAGGGGATGCAGGCTAAGCTGAAGGCTGGTTAAGTCAGGTGATCCATTTGTGCTTCATCATGATAAGGTTTGTCTTTGTTTTCACTATTTTTCCTGCATTATGTCAGTATGATATGGATGCAAAGGGGGGAGCTAGAGCACGGGATAGCAGGATTGATTTCACCTCCTGTCCACAGGCTGCGAGCAGAGCAGAGCATTTCATATTCACATATTTCTAAAAACCTCAGAGTGACAAGAGGGCTGTGCAGTGTGGTCTTTATCATTATCTATCATGATAATAATACAGATATTTTCCATGTGCGTGAGTCAATACATGAGACCAAACTGGTTTAATAAGCAATTTTGTTCACTTGTAATTGCTGCTTGTACAAAGTCATTAAATCGGACAACACAATGTGTAGAAAGATAAAACGATAAGATCATATCAAATGATCACAAGATGATTTCATAAAAATTTGTAACAATAATATTGAATTACCCAGCATGTAGTGATAAACATGCTAAAGATGATAATATCTTATCAGAAAGTATTCCTCCTGTATCTAGTTTTTTTTTAATTTACATGAATACAATACAGTCTTGTCACTGATCTGAACAATATAATCCATAATACATTCTTTAACTTGCAGATCTTTATTCATCAATTAAGAACTTGAATGCATTGAGGCAGTAAGTAAAGTGATACCATATTCGCATTAGATCAAAGTCATTATAAATGAAAACTGCACACTACTAAGCAGATCTCTGTTTGCCTTATTATAATTTGGAGGCCTTTGATGTGGGGATTTTTTTTCCCTTTCAGATTGTCTGTAATAGCTAATATTTTTCTCCAAAGTGAATACAGACGGATGAAGAAAATGGTATTAATTTCTCAAAGCACAAACAATTCAAGTCACCTGCTCACTGCCTTTGTATCTTCTTCAAAGGTACTCGGCCACACACACACTGTGTCTGGACCTTAAACTTCACTGTGTAGAGCTGTTATCTTTTGTAAGGAACTTTTCACAGCGATCCATTAATTGAGATTCACATGCCTCCACTGTAAGACTTTGTACTGACGGCCTTTATTAGAAAAGGACTGGCATGCGACACAGCCTTGTGTGTCCTTCAGTCTAAACCAGCACCTGAATACTAAAGTGACTTCAACCCAAGGATAGAGGAATGAAGGAAGAGGTGTGGTGGCTAATCTGGCTGATGGCACTGAGAAAGACCAAGAAAAGTGTTTGCACGCTTCTCAGATTGCTTTGTCCTTGGAGGCACGTGGCTATTTGTTTCTCTGACCATGAAAGTGCTTCTTCAGCAGAAAAATGCTGGATAGGAAAATGGGAAATGCACCAACACCAGTTGCTGCAGAAGACACATAACTTTATCTAATTTAATTCTTCATTTCTTATGACATGATAGTCAAGGTCAGGCAGACATCCACTGTGATAGATAGTTGGTGACTTTTAGTCAGGTTCATTTCATTTAATCCAATTAAATGTTTTTGAAATGTTTTTCTGTTTGAAAACACCAATGGTCACTCATATTAGTAAATGTGCTTATGGATGAACAAATATATAATATATCAATGATCAAACTTGTTTCTGAAAAACTAAACTTCTGCAGAGCATCTCTCATGAATAAGCATTTAAACTTTAGTAATATTAAGTTATTATTAAAAAAAATGTAATTCTACTCATTGAAAAATCTTCATTCCTCAGCAGTGGTTTCGTGCTAATTAGAAATTAATTAATGATTTCATCTTTTTCTTAACGCATCTCAACACAACATTTTAAATGTGTGAGTATTTTGTGTAAGTTGACCTGAAAAAGTATATGCAGGCATTATGTCTCAAAAGCCAAAAGCTGTAAATGTAAATGCTCTATTTGAGCATGTGAATGCAAATGAAAATGTTGTCTGTCCTGGGCAAATCCACAACCTTGCCGTGCTTGCGCTGCATACATATGTTAGTCTGTATTAAAAGGATAACCCAGTCATCAAGGAGGCGATGCAGGACAAGTCTGACTGAAGGAGAGCACAAATCAAAGATGACAGCCTCTCCCTGTGTCGTCTGCTTTAGCGCCTCTGTTACAGTGTTTGACACAGCAGGTCGCACCTGCGCTGCGTTGACTTTGTTGATCACACATTTTAGAAGGCTGCATTGCGTGGAACTGACATTCCTCATGCATCTGCATTGTTCTTATGTCAAGTATGTTTTGACATAAGAAGTAGCTTTTTCCTCAGTGGTTTAAGGAGCAGAAAACATTTCTAAATAGACAAGCATTTGTCGGTGCAGTACTTGTGTGGCTAAATAGCAACAAACTAAGTAGTAAACTCTGCTTTCAGTTAAGTAAAAAGTGAACATACTTTAGTAAAAAGGAAAGCCCTGTTATGAAACTTCATTTGTCATTCTGAAGCGTACACTTGACAGGTTGACAAATGTTTTCCTCAGACTCTGAGGTTGAATTTCGACAGTGTGAATGGAGAAAGTAGGGTAGTGAGTGGGGGACGTACACAAAAAAAGATATTTTCTTTATTTACTAGGGCCATCACATGCTGCAGATAAATACCCTCCACTGTTTACACTGAGTTTACCAGTTATTGTTTACAAAGCTGCCTCCCTTTGTCAAACCTGAATAATGCTATGCTGCTGCACGACGTCTTGTTAATTCTGCCACGGACAGCTTGTTTATTTTCAAGCCAGCCAGCCAGACTTTTCGAAGGTGATGTTGGCAAGGACCTCACTCTTAAACCCGATTCCACTGGCTTTCTGTCTGCTTTCCTGCTATTATTTCTGCCAAAGAAACATATTGAATTTGCTGTTTTCAAAAAATGTTGCCAACCCCCATTCGACTAGATTTACTAATCACTTAGATTAAGCATAAATTATTCTGCTATGTTGACTGGATGCTGCTGAATATGAAGTTTAAGCAGTTGTGTCTGCAGGGTGTCCAGTTTAGTCCAGTTTAGAAGTGATGTTGAGCAGTTTGTTTATTTTTTATATTAGGTTACTTTAATTACTTTTAAGCCATCTGAAATAATTTAAACACGCCTCCTTTTTTTTAACAAACTTTGTCCAATTCGTTTCCTGTTGCCCACACTGATGCTGTGCATCCTTTTGTTTTCATGCATGTCCTTTTCAGACAATTTATGACCTGGCAATAGTCATTTTCACCACAATAGCCCCATTAAAAGAGTTTCTCTCCCTCCATGCTCCATATAGCAGAAAAATCTTAAAAACTTAGATTTTGTTCAGAGCACATCTGTTACTAGGTTGCCTCACAGTAATGAAGACATTTGGATTTCTTCTTTGTAGAGTTAGATTTTTTTTCCCAGTTACTATGCTTATATTTGCCTGATGATGGACTAACAACTTCTCCAAAGATTTCCATCATCATCAGCCCATATTGTAAAAAAAAAAAAAAAAAAAAAAGGAAGTCGTCACAGCAGGTGGAAATAAAAATAATCTAATGTTTGTGGCGCAAGTCAAGACAATAAAATCTGGAATTTGAAACAAATTGATCTGCTGATCGGTTTTACAAGGCTGGAGCCAGCACCCCTGTGTTCGGCTACACAATGAAGAGATCTACTCGTCACACTCTAGTATAACCATTTGAACAGACCTGCCCGAGGCCACAGCTGAGCTGAGCTGAGCAGAAAATAGCCTAATCCTTTTGGCAGCTCCAATAAACGGACCCTATTCAGTCCCTCTAAAAACAGATATAAACCAACAAAGCAATGCCAAGAGACAGATCCTACAGTTAAACCAAGCATGGGTTAGACATCAGTCGCACTTGGTGATGCATATTTTATACAACTCTATACAACACAAACACAACATGAGTGTGTGTGTGGCAAAGTGTGTGTTACAAAGTATGTTGTGTCAGCGTTGGAGAAACAATGTGCTTTTCGCAGTCATCCTACAGTCGTTTAGGTCCCCTCATTTACTCATTAAGTTCTGGTGACTTGTTCAGAGTAAGACTTTTGTATAATGTCTTTGTGGCTCTGGAGATTTCTGAGGTTTCTAAAGGGACCCTGCATGAAAAACTAGAGGTGTGGAGTTTGTGTGCCTTCTAAAGGCTCTCTTCTTCCAGAGTCTAATGAATTGACCTGTCAAGTTGCATTATGGGAAATGCAGGATCCAGTGTTTTTGGAGCTTGACCCAACAAAGGACTAAAAGTAAGGACACTTGTTTGATTATTTTTTAAAACATGTCTCTTGTGAGTCCCCTAACTTTAAAGGATAGCAACACTAAATCACTGGGGCATCGCTTTAATGTGGATTTATAACTTTGCATTAAGGGATATGCATGTATTTACGCCCATATCAGACATCAGCCTCCTCAAAAATGTGCATACACATAGGGGCAACTGTGCCTCCAGAGATACTACATGGAGACAGCAAGAATTGTGAACATAGGTTGCTTGTGTTGTTCCTCCAAGTTTCCAGTGCCGTAATGTATAGATTGTTGACAAAAAAGATGGAATGAGTAACGCAAACAAAGACTCTTGACAGTTATCTGCTTTCAGAAACCCAGCTCTCTGTCACAGTGAATGAAAGATGGTAAATACTTTGACTGTAATGAGACAAGGCAAACCTTCCCACTGTCACTCATACCAAAAAATAAATAAAAGAATGTAAACAGTTATTGTGTGGAATATAATTGGACCACGATACAGCCTGACCAAATAGAGTACATCCATCTCATGCTGCAATGCTGATATCAGCTGATGAAATCCGACAGCGACCTAAAAATCAACACCTAAGCTGCAAGTATGTACAGCTGAACTCCCATTAACAACTTGTGTCAAGTATACATCCAGCTCTGGTTCTAATGCAGCTCCTGTGCTTAAGTATAATATCAAATTTTACCAGCGGCTCATCATCTCATCCCAAAGTGTGGAATTAGCCATGTGCAAATAAGCACGGATTTTTGTTGATAATCTGTTGTTGCCCATGTTAATTATGTAATTAGCTGGGGCATGTGTAAACATTTTGGGCGAGGTTCTAGGTTCTGGCCGATTTACAGTATATTGACTCTGTATGGTGTGTGTGCTTACAGTGCATCATGTCCAGAGAGATTGTGCTGGGTGACATGTCGACATTTTCCAGTAAATGGCAGGGCAACGACTTGACCAAATATGGTGCCTTGTCCTGAGGAAGAGAGATAAAAGCATTACCTCACTCGGTCCCTTTGCTCCTTCTGATAAGATAAGGGAGGTCACATTGGCTGTGTGAATAGAGCGTCTCTAGTTCAGCAGCCTTTTATCTAGGCTTCGTTCAAGCTTTGTTGGGTCTCCCCACAAATTGTCTTTTGGACAAAGCATGTGGCTTTTGCCATCCTCCAGCTCACATACTAATGATTTAATTACAATTATGTGGCCACACTATTTTCAAAGCGCTTTGTTGTTATTTTACACTCGTCTTTTTAACTTTAACTTTTCAAACTCCACTTAAATCTGACCTCGCGAGTCGCTGTGCGTGGCACCTTCTGCAATCTATTTAAAATGGATTTAGAATGGAGGCATTCGGTTAAGTGTCTCGGAAATCATCTAATTTCATGGACATTTGACAGATAAAATTGTGGCCTCGTCACAAACCCTTTTGTCTGCTCTGGCACATCTGAGTCTCCCCTGGATATATTAGGCTGTCTGGCTGTTTTAGCTGAATTCAATTCAGGCCAATCACTCATCCATATACTTACACACATGCATGTGTAAGCAGATAGTATTCAAACCAGCTGCATCTTGGTGTGTACAGGCTCTCTATAAATGTCTTCCCTGGCCTCTGGCTCTGTGTTCACTCTGCCCGTCCTGGCAGAGTACCCTGCCTGGCATCACATCTGTGACCACAGTTCCTTGGTCTGAGGATATGTGCTATCTGGAGCACAAAAGCCATTGTTACGATTCTGTGGATGATACAATAACTGTACGTGCAGAGATCTGCAGCTAAAGGCAGTGCAGACCTCATGTCAAAGTTTAAAAAATAAGGTGTCGCACCGTGTCAGGTTGGGTTGTGACTGTTTGGTTGAACCACAGCATCGCTAATTAGACATTAAAAAAAACTTCAATTCATTTCAACACCAGACACAAATTCAGAGCATTACAAAAAGCAAAGGTGTGAAGCCAAGTTAGTTTGTGTGTTTTTAAACAAAAGTCATTGACAATTAGCACTGCTATTTGCAATACAATTGAACTGCAAATTTCTGCACAGTGCAAGCATGTAGTATTTTGGGCCAAGCCATCTGGCTGGCCACGGTGCTGACTTTGTGTGTATTTGGCCGGTGTGGATGGTTGCAAGCTCTCTGGCCTGTGTGTTAAAGGATAGTGAGAGAATGTGTTCCCATTAGAAATTAGGGTTTCTCTGTGTTTAATCACTAGCGTTTTACCACAAGAACATAAACCGCACTGCCAAAGGAAATGTGACATGTATATTGTTGTAAAATAAACAGGTGCAGCCCTAAAGTTGTATTTATCATTTTTAAGTTTTATTTTTCCTTGAAAAATTGGAACCTGCACTTGATCCCTGCACATTAAAACAAGGACTGATGTGCAGCAGTGACCCAGTGCTACATTAAATTACAGCGAAAGCTCTTAAAGTCTTGTTTGTCTACAAATCTAGATCTCATCTACATTTGTTTTTATGTTTTATGTTGAGCAGGTTCTTGAGAATATAAAAATGCAGTAGGTTAAATTGTGTCTGGTATGTCCTGTGTAGCACTGATGTCCAACTTTCTCATTAAATAGACCTACACCCTGTCATCTACTACCAACTTAAAATCTTCTCATATTTTTGCAGTTAGGAGACGCATATTACTTACATGGTAGTCACTCACAGAAAGGATAGTGGTCTTATCGTTATGCTTTTTTCTGGCTTGAAATGACTGGCAGGCACCATTCAGCCCCCACTCTGCAGTGTTTTAACACATAATAACATGATTGATTTGTGTGGACGAGCTTGTGGAGCCAGTCAGTCAGACATTGTCAGGCATGCTGTGCTGAGCTAAAATGTAATGAGTGGGCAGGTCTGTTCCTCTTTAGAACTCTGACTAAACAATAGATACTAAATAAGAGGTCCGTACGCCAATGTGCAAACAGAGATGTCCTGCTGCACACAGATCAACATATCTTGAATCTGAACAACTCCGACCATGGACAACACTTCAAGCCTTTTCATACGGATACACATATTTCTTTAATAAGCAGATAAATTGAATGATTTGCGTATGTGAATTGTAATGATTCTCTAACGCTTATTTGGTCATTACAGCATTTACAGCTGAACTGAACTCAAAAACTGCTGCTGCAACATAAGCTGCTAAGAAACAGGCTCCCCACATACCATAATGACTTTCAATTTAACCCCTGGGTACTTAGATTGTTCTTGAGGGAGCCGTCAACTCCCCACTGACTCCTGCCATTTACACAATATGAAATGAGCTAGTTAGCAGTAAAACAATGTGGTTTAACCTCTTGATATCAATGTCAACGTTTTAATTGCGATTGTGATGTATTGCACCCTGCCATATGTGGTGCCAAGGTCCTGTAAGGGCATATCTGTCAGTGAAAAATAAGCCCTGTCATGCCAGTTGATTACTTGTTTAAAATTCACTTAAATGCTTGTAGTTGTTGACAGCCCGGGTCATGTAATAAATTATTTGTTAGGAAGCAAGATTCAAATGCAACATTGTTTTTTACCATTGATTTTTCCATGTCGTCCTTTTTATGTTCTGTGTTTTGTACTTTGACGTTGCAAATCCTGAGCTTGTTTAAAAAAGTAAAAAAAAAAAAAGACAGAAGAAAAATTAGAAAGAAAGAAGCAGCGATCCTCTTCTAAAATGGTTTAGAGTGAACAAAACTGAGAATTAGCGGGTGGGTAATATATCACAGAGCTACACAGAGTCTAATCAGGATCCCAGCTGGAGGCGTAGCCGTGCTCTGACCCTGTGAAACGACTTTGTCCTTTGCCTCATCGTCAGGGAGGCTGAGAGATCAAATAGGAAGTAATTTTTTTGGCTCTGTCAAAATAATACGGTGGATGGAATTAGCTTTGTTCCAATAATGTTCACACAGCATGTCCCAGAGATGGGTGTGAAACTGTACACCTCCTAATCAGATATCTGTACTGTAATCAGGAGAAAGTCTTAACGACCTGTGTTAAATGCCAAATGCTCATTCTGCTCCATCTATTCGCAGTCTAATCTCACCCAGAAGTCGATGAAACAGACAAAATCCATTTCACTAACGATTATTCTTTTGCCTGGAATGATGCAACCCCGTAAAGGTTTCAATTTGAACTTTTCATTTTCTTTTATAAGACCAGATCTGTGGTTGATGAAGCCGGGTTTTTGGGTTGGAGTGCTTTGTGTTTGTGAAGTGTTTGACATGTAGACATCCCTCCATGGGGTACCTGTCTCTGCTCTGAAACCCAAGACTGGCTGAAGGTATTAATGAGGACTGTGTGAATAATTCATGTACATCGATAACATCTCATGTCTCATTTGGAAGGTCTGTGGCCAGTGAGTGTCAAAGTAAAGTTTCAGACAGGCCTTTGTATTTGCTCTTAGGTTTCACCTCGGTCATTTTTGATTGTATCCTGTAACCCCACAGCCTGTTCGACAGGAGAGAAGATTCCCAATATTTTTTTCTCAGAAACTGAGCACAAGTGAAAAAAGGATTTCTCTGAAGTGGCTGTGTGTAGCAGAACAGGGTTATGGAAGCACTGTTTATACATTATTTTACTCACAGGAGCATAGATCTCAAACTTTGTACATGCTGTGATACAGCTTTAAAGACCTGGTCAAGTTTACTTAAAACTTGGTTTAAGATACTGAGTATCTCTCTATAACACTGAATATTCCTGACAAAATAAGCAGCAATCAAAGTCCTTAGAGAATTTAACGCTCAAAACTTAAGTGAATCTGCTTCTCTGTGTGGGTGTGTTTGCAACACAACAGCAGCAAACAACCCACTGTCATCAGATTTTGATAAATAAAGATGAAACCCTGATTAGTGCTCTGAAGTGCAAATCTCTTTTTTTCCAATTGTAAAACTATAGACAGCAACTGTGCTGTAAATACAACTAAAAGACAAAAACACAGATATGGAAACAACCACAACTGTTTCTCTAATGCTCCACACGATGATTTGATTGTTGTTTGATTGTTTTGATAGGTTTTTATACCTGAGTTTGTTTGTTGATTCTTATTCTACATCACACCTTATATTATGGTAAGTCCAGTGTGTCCTCGGTGCTAATAATTGCACATTGTGCTCCCCATAAAGGTCGTCGCTTGCTGTGTTGTGCTGAATTCTAAAGCTATTAAAATGAACGGTCCTCTTATTCAGAGGGCATATCAGGCTTTCTGGCACTTATTGTTACAACTCTAATATGAATCTGCTGCAGTTACAAAAGGGCTACAGGGTTTATGCTTCTCTTTTGACTGTGGTATATTTTTAGCAGCTCTTCAGCTACTGTATTGTTAAAAGCGGAGCTCAGTTCAGTGAGCTGGAAACACTTGCTGCTTCTTTACCATCAGTATTTAGTTGATTTATTGTGATGGCCCTACTTGATGTGCATATTGTTTCTTTGTTATGTTCCTCCTTTTCTTATTATTCTCCTCCATGACTTGGTCTTTGACTCTTTTCTCTTCCAGACATGGAACTCGCTGTGCAGGAGAAGTCGCAGCTGCAGCCAACAACGGCGTGTGCGGTGTAGGTGTGGCCTATAATGCCAAAATTGGAGGTGAGTGAAGCGTGACTTTGGGACTTTTCATTTTTAATTAGAAATAATATTAATTTGAATGAGTTTGATATTGTATTCTTTTGAAACGATGTGCACAATAACATTCACATTCAAACTAATTAACGCAGAATTTCTTTCAGCTTGGCTCACTTCAGTCTGGGTGCTGAATCAGAGTCACAAATTTAGCTGTCTCTTGACATTTTAATATACACCCAGTAACAGATTGGAAACCTGACATATGATAATGGGTTTTTTTTGTTTGTTTGTTTGCCCATTGACTATTTTTTACTCAACTGATTGACTCCCTTTTGTTCAGACGCACAAGTGAACGTGTGTGGCAGAGATGGGCAAAAACTCGTAATGAGATGTCTTTGATTTATTGCATCAGAGCGGGGCAGCTTTTGATTGTTCTCTGCAGGTTTTCCTCTGGAAATGAGAAGATCATTGCTTCGTTAAGACTGCCGAGTGCTTGTAAAACAAATAAAAGTGTCAGTCTCGTGACTCTTAAATACCTAAAGATATAAACAACCGAACGAGTGTTTTAATGTCTCATCTCAAATTACTGAGGCCATGGCTCATATTAAGACTCAGCCCACCTTTATTTGGCACTTGGCCTGAAACTCTAGTCTTTCTTCCACCAATTAGATAAAAAGCAAGTTGAATTTTAAAGGACTTGTTGTGTCTTTTGAGTGATGAGGGAAAAACCTAAATTTAGAATTATATTAATGCCAAGAAAACATCACAGTCCAGTGGACCTCTTTTCATCCCACTGTGTAAATCATCTACTGGTCAACATAAGACTCTTAAACGGCAATAAAGCTGTCAGCATTTACGGATATGCATTAAGAAAAAAGATATCGAAAGAGGTTCTTTTAAATTAAACCTATGACCCCGAATTAAGTCTGAAAGGATTTTTTTGGTCTTATAAAAATGTTTGGACTTGATAAAGTATTTCAAGGAGGCTTTTAGTAACTTTTGTCACCAAACAATCTGTCAATGACATGATGGCAGCCAACAAGACTCAGCGGAGCCTGTGGAGCCCTGAGCACTCCCGTTCACAGATGTTACTCATAACTCTCCTTCTTTGTCTTCATTACCATTCATCTCCCGATGGAGCCGCGCACCAGCCCTGTTCTCATAAATTACTCCTCTGTGAATCTGTTCACGTCACGGGGGCAGTGAATTGTTTATAAACAGCTGCGATTTGCTCTCAAATACCAATAGCACTTGTGTGTGTGCATGCACGTGAGCACGAGCCTTCGCGTTCGTTGGGACACGTGTGTGTATGTTTCCTCAAGAATGATTAGTGATTGTTTAAAATCTGTAATTGACCCTACTTGGCTCACTCTGTGTTTCCTTCCAGCTACTGTACCTGTTTTCCTCCACCAGCACTCACACACACACACACAGACACACTCATAGCTGCCTTCCTACCAGCTACAATTGACTCACTGGAGCTGCAGGGAAATCGCACATCAGCGTCTCAATAAGGAATCGTCAAGCGGCAGGAAGTTCATGAGAATCGTTACGATTAAGTGATTACGCTGCAATACAGTCTGTGGATAATGATCGCCGAACAAATATTGTGCTCCATGTCACATGTTTCATGCCACCAGTTATGTTCTTTTTTTTTGTTTGTTTGTTGTTGTTTTGTTTTTTTGCTGCTACTCAGTATTCAAACTTGTGTTACAACGAATCCCTCGCCAACAGTGTAATTACTGCTTTGGCTACACCCACCTTGGCATGTGTGTCTGCCCGCCGGGCCAGGCGGGTTTGTCTTGAATGGATTATTACAGTCTTAATGCGGACGTCGTCAGTCGTAGTGTTGCTGCTTAGGTCCGCGGGTCATCTCCTGGTAATGGACCTTATTTGAGGGGGTTCATTTCATGCCTCTCTACAGCTATTAATGTTCAGAGGAGTGATCTGAGGCTGCTCACTTCAAAGGCACAGACAGGGTTGTGTTCAGGTATGATGAAAGGTGACATTTGCTGCTACCCTGTGGAAACCGCTGAAGGTTCTGGGTACTGTCGGCTCATCTATATCTATGTGAGTGTGTATGTGTGGCTTTCTCTCCTCTGCAGTCTGCAGTTAGATTTGTCGACTTGTCCTTTCTATGTGTTTGCTGGGGTCCGAAAACGGCCTTTCTAGGTTTGACAGCCATCTGGGTTTTTGTTTATGTGTAGTATCTATTCAAGCAGCATCTGTGGGCGAAGCTGTGTGTGCTTAGTCATTAAAACCGGAACTCTGTGAAGTCTTTGGTTTTTGCTGTGAAGTCTTTTGTTTCTTCTATTTTTCTGTTTGTTTGCTTTTGTGGCAGAAGATAAAATGGGAATTGGTCCGACCGATTTCTTTCAGTCTTTTTAAGTTTTCTCCTCTTGTCATCTCGTGATGTGTTTTTTCCCCCAAGTTTTGTCACCTTTCTTCCTATCTGAAGCTATATATATATTCATACGCTCACAATCTCTTTACCATCTGTCAGTCTGTCACTCTTTCCCCACCACTTTTCACGTCTCAGTGTTGGTAACCTTATCTGCACTGTATTGCTTGTTCACCATACAGGAGTTCGTATGTTGGACGGGGAGGTGACAGACGTGGTGGAGGCCCACTCTCTTAGCCTCAACCCTCAGCACATCCACATTTATAGTGCCAGCTGGGGCCCAGAAGATGATGGCAAATCACTGGACGGCCCTGCCAAGCTGGCTAAGGAGGCTTTCCTCGAGGGAATCACCAAGGTCAGTCAGAGCATTAGCTTGGACTTTTAATCTACTAATACCTTCCCTGTGTCTTACTCCTAGCATCACTCTCAAATTCACATCAGCTCATGGCTCAGGTTTGTAATAATTTGACATTTTGGGAAATACACTTATTCTCTTACTTTTCTTGCTGAGAAATAGATGTGAAGATCCATACCACTCTCATGCCTGTCTTGTAAATGTGTCACTGAAGGCAGCAGACAGTTATCTTAGCACAAAAACAGGAAACGGGGGAACAGCTAACCTGGCTGGGCCAAAAGTAACAAAATCCACCTAGCACTACAACTAAAGCTCACTAATTAACACATTATATCTACCAAAACAACAATTCGCCATTTTACTGGGATTATGTGGCAGACTATTTCTTTGCCATTCTAGTGTCAAAGTAATTTCTTCTACGGTGTTTTCCATTACGTTGCCTTCCACAGTTAGGGTTAAAGCACAGAATAAATTATGGTGTAGCAGAGATAAGTGGTCGCGGTTACGGTAAGGTTGAATTGAGTTAAAGCAATGCAGAACATGACAGGGTGGACTCAGGTTAAGGTAAGAGGAAACAGACTTCGACATGACACCAGTACCAGTAACGCCCTGTAGTCTCTGATGGTGGCCTGGCAACTGGTCCAAGCCAAAAAATTATATGGCACATAACCTCTTAGTAAAATGGTGAATTTCCATTTTTTACAATTGAGGTTTTATACAGATTAAACGTGCTACATACTACACATACATTTTGTCACCTTTGGACAGAGCTAGGCTAGCTGTTTCCCCCCAGTTTCGAGCCTTTATGCTAAGCTAACCGGGTGCTGGCTCCAGCTTCATATTTTCCATACAGAGATGAGAGTGGTATTGATCCTCTCACCAAACTTTCAACAAGGGAGTTCATACTGTACAGTAAGTATATTTCCCAAAACATCAACTATTCCTGCTTAAGCTACACATGGAGCAATTTCTCCCATGTCCGCAATAAAGGCTGTCGGAAATTTGAGGTCTGAAAATGTTCCAATGTATACTGTCTCACCGCATCAATGCTTAATGGAAGATGTCTCTCTGAGATGTACTGTAGAAAAGGACAAACTCAAGGTGAGCTTGTTAATTGCCATCTGACTGGTCCTTTAGGGGTTGGCTAGAGTAAGGCATTAAAGAGAATGACATAGTATCTAAGGCTAATGTCGTCATTCCTCATGTGTCGGCATGCAACCATACTTCAAAAGATGTTAGCGGAAGACCTAAATGATAAATGTTAGATGGGAGAAAATAGAAAGGGAGCAGCAGGCACAAATGCAGTCCAAACGTTAGTTTCAAAGACTGCCGTAATTAGCGTATAAATGTATGAAACTGCAGATTTTCTGCATTCATATGTCACATCCCAAAATGTGAAATGATGCACGTACCATGATGTGTTAGTGAGGAAAAATTGCCTGACAGCAGCAAAACAGGACCTCTCTGGTTCAGCGTGTGTTCTCCTGGCTGTGAGATAACCCCTGGCACTCAAGTGTTATCATCTGGCCGCTGTAACCTGCAGCAAAGGCAGCATCAGGTCATAAATTGGGCTGGAAGGTTTAGGAATGTTAGCCAAAGCTCTTGTGTCAGGATTCATGTAGCAGATGGGTTTTTTTTTTTTTTTTTTAATCTTTTGTTGATGTAGGAATCCATTAGGAAAATTAAATGGAAAATTCTATTAAAAAACAAGCTCACTTAAAGTGTGTGGTCAGATCAGATAAAGGTGCCTTTGTATACTTCTGAGGTTAGAATATGATTAACTATGCCAAAGAAAACAGCGATAAGGAAGCAGAGATTGCAGTATTTGTATGTTTGTCAGGACTGTGAAGCCAAAATACTGGAAGTGATGATGTGACAAGAGTTTTGTGTTTTTTTTTTTTTTTTTTAAAGCAGCCAGGGCAGACTCAAGCAGGCAGAGAGTAGAACAGACAGACAATCACATTTTTTTAAAGACAGTTGTAACAAAACATTCTAGCTGCATTTCCCATCAAACAGATTTTTTTTATGTTCCTTTTTTTTGTAGTTTTGTGTATCTGTGCAGAGCCGTGAGGGAGGAAAGAAGAGATGGTATACTGCTGTTTTCTCTCACTTTATTATTTTTTTGCTTACTATCAACTGTTTCATTGTTCTTGCTCTCTGTATGTGGGACGTAACAGACGTCCCTCCACTTTCTTTTATCTGTTCCTTTCATCAAAATCATTTCTTAGTTCTTTGTTTTGTTCTCCAAAATTAATGTGCTATCCGCTCACTTGCTTGTAACTGTAAGGGGAAGAAGAAAAGTTTTGATCTTTCAGTTTTACTCTGAATGTGTCGGGGTTGTTGCTTTCACACTCTGACGAAAGATCCGACTTGAATTGTTTTGCTAACTTTTGAATGACAGGATGTAATTAATGCTGAATAGAAATGTGAGTTGTGAGTAAATTATGAGTCATAATACCATTATTTATTTGGAACAAGTGCTTCACAGAGGAATAAAATCAAAGAAAGAGATTATAAGGTCAAAGAAAGATGAACAGGTACTTGCTAAATATATATTTCCAGAAGAGTTAAAACTAAAGCTAATTTGAAAAATATGTGTGCAAGACTTGTAACAGAGAAGACACTGAGGTCGTTCTCCTCCCAGAGGCTATTTCAGAGCTGTAGAGCCCTCACTGCCGATGCCCTGCTGTCCTCTGTCTCTGTCTCCAGCCCGGCTCCGGGGACAGTCGGCAGCAACTGGTCAGCAGACCTCGGGCCACTCTCAGCTACGTATTGACAGAAACGAGGTCAGCAGGGTCGGACGGGGGTAGGCCAACCCATGCCTTAGAAATAAGCAGTAAAACTTAAAAATCGATTCCCAAGGCCATATGTAACCGGCGCAGGGAGGTCAAAATTGAGAAAATGTGCAAAAATGTTCTGCATCTTGCGAGCACCCTGGCAGCTATGTTTTGTACAAGTTGAAGGCGCTCGATGGATTTCTGTGGCGTTCCAGTGAATAAAGGCTGGAGACAAATGCATATAAATAAAGGAAAAATCTAATCTTAGCAATGTTCCTAACTTGATAAATGGCACCTATTGTTGTATTGTTACTTGGGTAAAATAAGTCACCCCGAGACCTGTAGCCTCCTTTTGGCAGTCCAGACCCAACTGCACTAAACGCATGTCTCATATGTGAGTATATTTTAGTATATAGTGTACAGTCCCACTGCCAGATAATCATGCTGTCATTTGTCAGCCCCCTAAATTATATTCAGCTTGAGTAGATTTTGTAATTACATTTCTTCTGTTTGTTATCTGATGTTCTGCAGCACTAAGTCGCCTGACATTTTGATATATTAATAAGAGTTCTGCTTACAGCGGTTCACTTTTTCTGAACAGCGGCACATAAGTGACAAGGCGTTTAAGCAGTGAGACAAACTTATTTGTCAAAAGCAATTTTTCACACTTCAACCTCCTCTTGTCAGTTTCCTTCTTTGGGTGTCTGTAGATTCTAACTATATGGATGTGTATATGTTTCTGTACCACAGGGACGTGGCAAACTTGGCTCCATCTTTGTGTGGGCCTCGGGTAATGGTGGCCGCGAGCAGGACAGCTGTAACTGTGATGGTTACACCAACAGCATTTACACCCTGTCCATCAGCAGCACCACGCAGTCCGGCAACGTGCCGTGGTACAGCGAGCCCTGCTCCTCCACCCTCGCTACCACCTTCAGCTCTGGGAACCCGGGGGAGAAACAGATAGTGGGTGTATATACACACACACACACACACACACACACACACACACATACATCTTAGATATTGTGTAGGATTGTTTTTATACTTTAGCACATTGTAGATGTCAGCATTGCAAAAATAACTATACATCTCGTACTTTGTGCTGGCCAGGAGCTAGTTTTGGTACATCTAAAATGAACCCTTTTGGAGTTTACATGCACATTGATCGTGTCTCTCCCACCAGTGACTGATGTGTAACATACAGTGAGAAAAGCTGACAAATACTGAGAGATGCCACATGCTTCCTCCAAGCTGCTTGTCAGCTGAAGAAAGGCTTGCCTCAGGGACATAGAATAACATGAAACAACCATAAATCCGCTATTCCCTCTAAAATACACCAGAGGCTTGCTACAGGGAAGCAAACACAACTCATTAAATAGATGAGATTGAAAATGTATCACAGCAGTTGCTTTGTATTGTTGCTTTAGCAGTCAGAAGCGGCCGTTTGTTGTATCAATGGGTTCATACAGCTTCCTTTATCCAGAGCTGATAATGTTCACTATTGTCTGATTTTTGGGTCTATACTGTCAAATCACAAGCAGACAGGGCTTTTAAACAAGTCCTGTGTTATGTTAATTAGCTCATTTAGTGGACAGGTTTGGTCACCTGTCTATAAGCTGTTAATAATCAGTATAGGGCAAAAATATTCAATTTAGAATGATGAAAAATGTGCGCCTAGCAGAAAATGCTTACTTTGGAGTAAATATTGACTTTTTTCTCAAAAGAAGAAGAGAAGAAGAAGAAAAAAGAAATAGAGAACTTTGCAGATAACCAGAAAATTACAGTTACGTACCAATATAAATTTTCTGTTGATCGATTCATTCAGCCCCCAAATAAGTGAATACGATCAAAATGCATTTAATGAAATATGACAGTGTCTTTTTATCCTGTCCTGAAACCTAATAGTTGGCCTGTGCAGACACCTGCCGTCACTTTGTTTACTCCTTTGACACATCAACTTCTTTCCACAGATAATGGTCATTAGTGCCACAATCTGTCAGGCTAAGAGTTGCAAACCAAGAGTGTGTCCCCAGCCTTCACAGCTCTCCTTGCCCTCTGGCTTCTTGTCATTTCCGCCGTGTTCCCATCGTGACCCACACAGGCTTCATTAGGTTTCTGGTATTGGCAGAGGCCGTGAGCAGAGGTATACCCGGAGAGTTGACATACTTTCTGTCACCACCACCCAACCCAGCTGGGCTGATTTGGCTGACATTCACTGCCCTGGCTGTGACCTTTTGGCGGTTATCCACAGACCTGAGGTTGAACCCACCTGCCTACTCTCCCCCGCTGCTCCTTCTCCCCCTTCCCGTCGCCGATCGCTCCAGGCAGACGTTCCGTTTCCCACTATGATTTTCACTCAATGCGGAAAGCTCAATGTGTCATATTAACTGTGTCTCTCGCTCAGCATTTCTGTGCACTTCTCTCTCTTCTCCTGTCTCCAAGGTGACCACAGACCTGAGGCAAAAATGCACAGACTCTCACACAGGGACATCTGCTTCGGCCCCACTGGCTGCTGGGATCATTGCTCTGGCTCTGGAGGCCAAGTGAGTGAGCAGCACAGCCTCTTCTTATAACCGTAGAGCTATTTTTGCAGTCAGCTCTGTAGCCAATATGCTTTTACAGTCAGAAAAATCAGGAAAGTAAACACCTTTTAAACCTAATTTTAGTATGAAAGTCATTTATTATGCTCTACTGTGTACTCGTGAGAGGTGTGTGTGCGTGAATGTGCGTGTGCATGTGTGTGTGTATGTGCGTGCGCTTGCGTCTGTAGCGTGCACACGCGTCTGGGAGTCTGCGTTGGCCTAAATCCCAGCCTAGAAATTCTTTCCTCAGCAAATTAAGCTTTTGATAATCAGTTAATTAGCAAGACAAATCAGCAGTTGCAGCCCACACAGACGTCTGAATACCTGTAGGGCCGCAAGTGAAGATTTTAAACTCGAGACTGTATCTCATTATCGCTCACTCAGGACTCCAGGTGTCAAAATCCAAGTTTCTGTCAGCAGCTCTAATGTGATCTCCATTATGTTCATATCTTTAGTCATATCTTGTGTGTGTTAAGTCCTCTTATCAGTCAGCAGTCCACCACTCTGCATAATTCTCGTCGTTTCTGCATTAGCGATTAGCTGGCAGGTGTCAAATCAACTCCAGCATCACCTCACAGCACAGTTTCAGTTCAGGTGTACATCGTCAGTGTTCCGGGTTCATCTCCGCACTGTTACCTCCGATATCATAAGAGAAGGGCGTTTACAGACAGAGCGAAGGTTTACACCATGTAGACTATCTCTCATTTTCAACACCAAGCTACAGTCCCCCCCCCCCACGTCCACACCCCTCCTGACAGGCAGCAGTAATAACAGGGTTGCAAGTTTATCAGACTGGGACCACACTGGAATTCACAGAGATGGAATCATTTAATAGGCAGAGTGTTTGGGCTTTCTGGTGTTTTATTATTTTATTATTTTCCCCTTCGCTCTCGGCTGAGGTGACATTGAGTGGATGGGGGATCTTGTCCATTAATAACACATGAGAGGATGTGAGATGTGAATGCTGATGCGGAGAGTGGCGGAGGTGATGCGCCACCGTGCAATTCTGTGTTTCTATTTCTGTCAGCCGCGGTGTTGCACTTGGTAAGCAGTGTGATTCATGGTTTGATTATCTTAACCCACGGAGCAGTTTTTTTCCTCGAGACTCAAAGGTTTCTCCTCTGAATGCTCCTCTGCTGAGCCTTTTAATAAATCTCAATTAAAAAAAAAAAAGAAAACTTTTTTATTGGGCATCTACTGTGTGGAAGGTGACCCCATCCCTCAATCCCAGAGCTCATTAGAAACTATCATTACAGAGAGGTCTAGACTCTGTACTCGTAGGTATTGTATCCACCGTTCTGCTGTGTTCTCTGACCTTTCAACACAATAGGTAATGATGTGCCTTTAATACTGGTGATCTACGCAGGTGTTAAAACCATAATGTGAGCCCAAACCTTTGTTATGGTTGATTGACACACACCTCAGGGCCTCCTTTACTTCACAGTGTAATGTTTCAGAAATGTATGGCTGCCCTCACTGTATACACTTAGCTGGATCACATTTCAGGCGCGTCTACAGCCTCCTGACCTTTTCCATATCTCATAGCTCCTCACATTTCCTCTGCTGCTTTGTCGTACAGTTGAGGTCAGCGAAACCTGGGTTTTCTCAGTATGCGCATAATGTAGAAAGTAATACCTTGAGCTATTACATGACAGAAAGTCAATGGGGTTACTCTGCTTTCCTTCCTATGTCTTTTCAGCATGAACCTGACCTGGAGGGACATGCAGCACCTGGTGGTGAGAACGTCCCGGCCCGGGCACCTCAGCGCTGGAGACTGGAAGACCAACGGAGTGGGACGCAGAGGTAGAGCCTGACTTTTCCTAATGAAGCCCAGGTGGTATCACATGGCGTTTTATTTGTGCCTCTATCCCGAGCGCACGGTGGGACATTTTGAGCACAGAAAAATACTCTTAGTGAGCACAAGCGCCGTGTTTTATAGAGAATTAATTATCATGCAAAAAATAATTTATTTTAGGCAAACTAGAAATCTATTCTGTGCACTGTAAATGTGTTTGGGTGTTTGCTATCATGCACATAAGCACAAAATAATAACCTCTCAACATCTCTGCTCAGCTTATTCACATGCTCACCCAACGTGACAGAGCGTCACAGAACGGCACACAAGTTCAGCCAATCAAAGAATTTGGGTGAAGTAATTTGTGGTTAGCTGTTTTGTCTACACTCCAATCGCTAGAAGGATTATTGGTCGTTAGGAAAACAAAAGGAAGAGATTTACTTTTTTTTTAGATTTATTTTACTTTTTTTTCTATTTATGATGGCATCCACTGTTTTTGCATTTATTCATCTGAATACCATTAGTTCCCCATCTCCGTAGATGGAGAATTTGTTCCCATACAAATCATTTTATCTTGGAAAAGCATTCATTTCACATTCTTCTATTTACATACCGTCTGTATTACTGCAAGCAGATTCTCGTAACATTGTGCACATTTAAAACAATGAAATTGATTAAATCTGATAACCATTTTACAGCCTAGCTCTTCCTGAGCTTTTTGTTTGATGCTATTAGCTTCAGTTATTTACAGTTGAACATGGGAAGCATTCATCTTAGATACTGCAAAGGGTTGAAGGGGGGAAAAGACAGAAAGGTGAGCTGTTAGATGCACTGAAATAATTTAATATCACATTATTATTTTCACTCATTTATCATATCAAGTCAGCTAAAATCTAACCTTGTAGAAATGTACACTGCCCACTTGGTCCAAAACTTGTTTTTTTTTTTTTCCATAGCATGTCTTTCATATATTATTCTCATTCCATTCATCGCTGGTGGGTGGGTTTGATTTTAGCCACTTTTTCTTGACAGCCTCTTTGCTTGCTGACATTTGTACCAGTTTCACCAATGCCTGCGGTATCACATCAAAAAGAATGTCGACTCCAAATACATTATTAATATGTTTAAGAATTTCCTGCCAATAATGCACAATAACCTGGCAGTCCCACGAAATATGGACGTGATTGATGTCATTTATGCCGCACAGTTTCCAACATCTACCACCACTTCCCTGATGTTGTTTTTGCAAGGGCGAAATAAGAAAATAGAATATATAGAATATGTTTCCAACAGACTTCTCGGCATGTAGTTGAACTAGTTGAGCTCCACTGTGCTTGACAAATTCTTCTTCAGCCCTACCGTGAAAAATTAATATTTCCCCCCAACTCCCACTTCTCTTTCATATACAGTGTATTTCACACATGGACTGGAGAACGCCATTATGCACTCTGCAGATAATCTTATTACATGTTGTGGATTTGGATACTTTCATGATTCCTGACTCTCCTCTTTCTAAAGCGACACCCGCGTTCTGGTTGAAATAATGCTGAACTTGGCTGAATCTAGAGAAATCATTTCTTCACAGAACACGTTTTCTTTCTGTAAGGAGTCAAAGATCTGGAATGCGCCCTTGTGAAGACAGGTATAATGATTAGTGAGGCCCTTTGTGATGGATTTTTGTCAGATCTATTTGCAACAAATTCAGTATCGTCAGCAGACATCCGTAACACTTTAAATGAGTCAAATACATATAGTTTTACTGTCTCTTGCCAGGTTTTCAATTATATATGTATCCAAGATATATCTTTGTTTATCATCTTATATCTCAATTCATTATCTAGCTGTCATTGCTGCTATAGGTTCCCCTTCTGTTATTGTACTTTCAATTTCCTTCTATTATGTAGAGTCTACTGGTGTAAACCACTTCACTTTAAGCAGTATTTGCATCCAGCAGTATTGTCAGTGTTCTGTTCAGCCGCCTGCCGCACAACATAAGAGCCACCGTGTCTGAACATCAACCCACGTTAGCTTCCCTCATTTTCATCTAATTTACAAACATCAACACATAATTTGCCCTTGGCCACCGAGCAAACATTCAAAGAGAAAGAAGTGCGCTGTTAACGTCATTTCCCAGGCTAAATAGCTAATTAGCTGGTAAGCGGCAGCACATTACACAGCATGTAAACTTACCTGCAAATATCGCTTTGGTTCATTTAGATGCCGGTGTGGTCCTTCCTCTCCAGCACCACTGCTAACAACACACTGCCTGCCCGTTGTGTCTCTTGTTCTCCTGCCGGGGTTCAGCCTGCCAGCTGCTGTAACTCAAACACAGACACGCCCCTCCAGCTGGCTAAGACAAAGAAAAATATATTTCCCCCAAGACTTTCTCTTTCTTTTTAATAAGAAAAAACACTTGACAGTTAAAGTCAGTATTTTGAATTGAAGGAACTGCATTAATGATATCGGGCAAAGGATGAAGGAACAAATATAACACTAGTTTTACTGTAACGAGTGGATCGTTGACTGATTATAATTCCCCTGTTTGAGGTGTTATCTCAACATTACCACCCACCAATCTGCCATCCTCTGTATCCCTCCATCTTTTTCCTCCTCAGTGAGTCACTCGTACGGCTATGGGCTCCTGGATGCAGGTGCTATGGTGGCGTTGGCACAGAACTGGACCACACTGGGGCCACAGCATCAGTGTGTTCACACCATGCTCACAGAACCAAGGTTTGAAGTCTGGCTTGAAGCTCTGTGCATGTGTGTGTGTCTGTGTGTGTGTGTGTGTGTGTTAGTATGTGTGTGTTTGTATTTGTGTGTAAACCATAGGTACAAGTTTTAGTCTGATTGTGACCACTTGTTGTTCTACCATCCAGCTCAGCCCGATAGATGTCACCGTATTCTCCTCGGAGCAGGCACGGTCGCGTAGATTTGAAGCACAGTGCTATTGTCTGTGTCCATTTCTGCAGCCACACAACATTAACCACTCTCCCCTCCACTTGTCAAACCTGCAGAGACATCGCGAACAAGCTGGTGTTCAGCAAGAGCGTGGATGCCTGCTGGGGACGACCGGAGTACGTCAGCTCTGTGGAACACGTTCAGGCTCGCCTCACTCTGTCCCACAACCAGAGAGGAAAATTGGCCATTCATCTCATCAGCCCACTGGGCACACGCTCTACCCTGCTGTTCCCCAGGTACACAGCAAAACACACCGCTATACACACCATCAGCAGAGCCCTGATATAAATCTCTCTTTGTCTGCGTCTCTTTCTCACATGCAGAAGGACACAATGTGCATGCGCGTGTACCCCCCTTTTACTTGTGCTCAGATACTCCCACAAGTACTGTGCTGTCTTTGGGGGGAAAAAAAAAACCCCACTGCTTTTCTACCACAGAAAATAATAACAAGCATGCCATGTCTCACCTTTTACTTCCAGGCCCAACGACTTCTCCTCCGAGGGATTCAACGACTGGGCGTTTATGACCACCCACTCGTGGGACGAGGATCCTCGAGGAGAATGGACCTTGGAGATAGAGAACGTTGCGGCTAATGGACGTGACTATGGTAACCCCACTCATCACCATTAATTGTTCAGTCTGGTCACATCACATCAAACCTACATTCATGCCAGCATTCACTGCCCCCTCATCAGCTCAAGTCCTCTTGCATATTTTTCATGCTTCTCTAAATAGCTTCTCCTCGGTCCTTCCATCTTTTCTGTCCCATTCCCTCTCTAATGATTCACTGCCGAGCAGCCCTGAAAGACACATCCGGATTAAAACTTTACAGTCGCTGTGAAGGGAAACATTCGTCTGCAAGAAAGTTGGCAGCCACATTTTGATTATTAACTCGGGGTATCTTGAGAATTTTTGAGAACCACTGGGCTGCATTTTCTTTCAAAAGACAAACAGCAGCCTATCGTCAAAAAGAGTTAATTTGTTGAGGCCTAGAGCTTTCCTGTGGCTTTGTTGACTCTGGGCAGCCAGGGAAATGAGATAGGAGCACATCTCTTCCTCTGCTGCTGTTGATCCTCCTCCAGTGTTGTGTTTGGTCAGCTCTCATCACTTGTCTTCCACCCCCATATCCTCTTCTCAGCCAGTTCACACTGTTCCCTCTCTGAGAAGTGTTACATTAATATTCTCTTCCACATTTTAATGCCCCTCTCTCTCTCTCTCTCTTTCTCTCTCTCTGCCTCGTTCTCTCTCTAAGGTGTGTTGAGTCAGTTCACCCTCATCCTGTGGGGCACTGGGCCCAGCGTCGTCAACCCCTCGTCGTCTGATTTCCCCCGACCGTCCAACAACAGCTGCAAGACCTTTGATGCCCAGCAGATCTGTATCGGTGAGATCACTCGAGCTTCCGCCACCCAAACTCTGAGCGGAGCCACTTAAATCTAAATGGGCTCATTCGTATCGGTGCTGGCACTCAGTCGTCACAAAACAGGCTTTTGGTCAGACTGCGTCGGGTATCTCGACTTGTGAAAAGCAAATGTTGTGAATACAGATTGCTGATTTACAAGCCTCTCGTGCATTTGTTTATGTGCGAACTATGAATATTCGCAGTGCCATATGTCACGTATGGAGCAGCAGCAGGAGAGATTAGATCTGTGTCACTGCGAAAGGTGCTGCGCTGTCAACAACTGTCGAGAAGGATGAAAGCCAGATGAGGTCACTTCCAAGCATTCGGACACTTTCTTCAAGAGTTACTCAGTCAACATTTTATTTTACAGGGCCCCAGTTTGTCATGACTTCCCCAGAAATTAAGTGGAAGATATTTACAGTATGTACAGTTCAGCAAATATAAAGAATAAGATTTCTAACAATTAAATCAATATTTACATTGGTTTAAATGGATCTCGGTGTTTCCAGCCATTAAGATTTTCGCACTTTCCTCAAGGAAATTCCCCTGGAAATCAACAACTGCTTATGGACTTATGTTAGTATATAATTTATGGATTTCAACAATCACTCAAATTCTGTTGTTATTATGTGCATTGTCTCCGAATTCTATTTCCCTATAATTAGAAAAGAAATCTCATTAGAGCTGAAAAGATTAGTCAGTTAATTCACAAGTTATTTCCTTGTGTTATATGACTGTACTGTACTGAAATATTTGGCTTCAGGACTGTTGGCCCAATAGAAAAAAGCTATTTAAAGAGACTTGGAAATGTGGGAAATTTTGATGTTTCACTATTTGTTTACCTTTAACAGACCAAATGATTACTCTGTGAATCAAGAAAATAACCAGGAGATTAAATGATAATCAGAAAAGTTATGAGGACATGTGAAGAAATTAATGTGCTTTTTGTTGTGAGTTATTGGATCGCATGAAAACATTAACCTCCCTTATGCTCTCGTCTCCTGCGCTCCATCCAGAGTGCAGCCCCGGCTTCTCCCTCTTCCTCCAGGGTTGTGTGAAGCTGTGTCCGCCTGGCTTCACCTCAGGGCAGCAGCTCCTCAACCTCTCCCTGGAGAACTGGGTGGACTTGTCCTCCATCCAGGCCTGCCTGCCGTGCAACTCCGCCTGCCTCACCTGCTCTGGCACGGGGCCTGCAGACTGCCTGTCCTGCCCGCCTCACAGCCACCTGGTCCTCACCTCCTGCCTGCACCAGAACCAGGTCCAGCGAAAATCACCACTAGCTGGGGGCCTCCAGGGTGATGGAGCCCAGCCAGAGGGGGAGATCCCAGCAGCTGCAGACGACAGCAGAGAAGGCGAGGAACCTACGGGGTTCAGCGTAGCTCCGTCCAATCAGCTGCCCGCCATCGTGGCCGTGCTCAGCTGTGCCTTCATCCTGGCTGCCTTCGTCGGCGTCTTCCTCTTACTGCAGATGCGCTCAGGAGGCGCTCCTTTGGGCTGGAGGACCAAACTGCCCTCTTTGTACCCCGAGACGAGGGGAGTGCGGATGGGCTTTGGTTTCGGCTTCAGCCAAGGTCGAGAGAGGAAGGCACGGATATGCTACAAGGGGATCCCCACTGTGTGGGGGGACGAGGACATGATTGCCTACCAGTCTGAATCAGACAGCGAGGAAGTGGAGGGTCACAGCGAGAGGACAGCTTTTATCAAGACGCAGAGTGCAATCTAGCTGAGACTGCATCTGCTGTTGTGTCCGACGCCGCGGCCTCCTGGGTCTCAGCGGCGTTTAGATCCGACTGTGTGGAGCAGATACATGAAGGCGAATCACACAAGCTCAGAAAGAACAGGAAACGCAGGCCTTACTGTCCCATCAGCACCCCATCCACACACATTCAAGAATCGATATTTTGTTTATTCATGTATTTATTTACATTTGTTCATTTAATTAATATATGTCAGATGTAGTCATTATGCATTTGACTTTTCCTCACCAACATTAGGTGTTATGCAGCTGTCTTTGTTTTACTTTAATGACCTGCTTGGTCATATTTTGTCCAATGGGGTTTACAAAAATCTTGTACTGCACCACATATGTGTGGGAATTAAAGTGGCCGAGGTAACCTGACTCCTATTTGTTCCTTAAATCAACTCAGTAGTGCCATTCATTAGAGCTCCCCTTCCAGGTAGGTATGCGTCTTTCAAAACCCCAGCTTCTGAAAAAGAATGTAGTCTCTAGGCCCAATAACCAATTACAGCTTAAAATAACCCTGATGACATCATCTGGGTTGTTTTTTTCAGACTAGCTGAAGAACTAAAGAAGGCATACACACATTTTCACAGGCTGAACTTGACGTTGTGTAAAATGAGCGAAGTGTCCCTTTAGCGTGCGCATTACCTTCCTAAATATGCATCAAACATCTGGCCAGCAGCACAGGCAGAGCTCTGATAAATTGACGTTGTTATATTTGATCAGAATCCTGGCAGATTGTGGTTCAGGGGTTGTGAAGTTGACTCGCTGTTCATTAATGGCAGCAAAACTTTAAATTGAAGATTTGTGCAGCGCACTGGCTCGGCATAATAAAATATTCCGCAGGCTGTTTGATAAGTAGGAAACCGGAGGATACTCTGTTTTCAATCAAGGCACAGTGGAATTGCCACCAGCACGGACATATCAGATATATCAGTCACAAAATCTCGTTGACTTGCAGGAGAGTAACACCGTTTTGAAATAATAACAAAAAAAACACTTGGCCCAAAGCTGCTTGGCTGACCTTTATAACATTTTTCTTCCTGGTTGTTGCTTGTAAGAAATAAGATCATTTTCTCTTCATTTTCCCTACAGAGCATATATTGATTTTGGGGCTTCTCTCCCTGAACATCTTCATCCCTCCCTTTTCTTTTAGGAGCGCTCCATACATTGAAAGACAAATTCACGCCTTATTTCCCATCTACAACAGTGCAGACTCGCCTCTACACAAGTTGAATCAAAGCCTATGGATCTAAAGGCCAGAATGGCTGAAGAAACGAGGAGATCTTGTATCACATTTTCTATGTTTGTTTTATATCCTTTTTTATTTAACAGACAATGGATGTTAATATTGTGGAGATCAAGTTTCATGCTGGAATAAACTGACTTTGGCTGTTGCATAGATAAACTGTTTCTGTCTTTACTGCCAGATTTGAAAACCTTTGGGGTTTTATGCATCTGAAATTCAGCCTCACACACACACACACCACCTATGAGAACAGATGGCTCATCACTTCTTCATGGCCGTATATCATTGTTGCAAGCGTGTTTCCTTCACTGCCGGCGTTTAGCTTTAACAGTGTGCCAGTATTCCTGCACTATTTCCTCCCTACTATCCGCTTACTGAAGAAACCGAAGAACGTCAATATGGTGGCCCCTTAAAGTTTAAATTAAAATAAATAGAAGAGGTTTTGTATGCTTGCGGGAAAACAATGCCCGCCAGTAGCAGCTTTGTTCATTAGCAGCTTTCCTCTGTAACACCCTCTACAGAGGTGGGTAACTGGGTTCATGGGTGAGGGTACAATCATTCTGTGGCCCATAATTAGATCTGCTGGGAGAACTTGCTGCACCCCTCATATGCACTGTGCTTTGCATTACATATTCTGTATGTGTCAAGGTAAAGGTGTGTGTGTGTGTGTGTGTGTGTGTGCGCGTGTCCAGATCTGGTCTGAAAGCCTTTCATCTCTTTCACTATTTTCATGTTTCTGTGAACGGCTTTCTCTGTTTTTTCTGTACAGTCATTAGCCTGTATTAATTAGCTGTCATGTTCTGTACAATGCTATCTGCTAACGAGACTTGGATTAATTAAAACAACAACACATCAGCACCCCATTAGCCGATTTCACATCCAGATCAATTGGACACCGAGCTTCCAGTCTCATTATTTCAGCTGGTCAAACATTATTTGTGTGTCTGCGCTGATTCTGATGCCCAGAGACAAAGCCGGGTGTCAGCTCTCCCTCCTCTCTCCGTTCACAGAGGTTGAGCAACTCAGTTGGCACCAGCAGAGTCTGGAGTAAAAAATGCAGAGGCTGAGTCTCCCCAGGGTGCCTCCACAGGCCTCATTCCCACCCCCCACCCCCACAAACACACACACACAGAGCTACAGTACAGTGATCACTCTCAGGCATCCCTGCCACCACACTTTTCCTTCCTCTTTATCTTTTTCTATGCAGCACGAACACAAACACTACTTTTCATGTTCACCTCATGCTCAGCACTGATAATCTTCAACACCGTTGCCTCACAGAGGGGGGGACATGACTGAAAACATGCTACTTTTAACTACATGTGGATTACAGCGTGAGCTGCTAAGCCGGGCCTCTGCTCAGTTTATTGTCGGTTTGACTCCTCGACAGCCAACCACTGACAAGTAAGGCATTGGACAGTCTAAAAGGCCTGAGATCTCTCAACACTTAACTGAGACTGACAGCGTCTGTAGGCACAGACTCTGCTGACTCAATGTTGCCCCCTACTGAGCTTTTTTACTGATAGAAGATCTACAAACAGCATGAACATATAGTAGGGCGTTAAAGAGACTGAAGGAATTTCAGATCAAGAGAAACTTTTAAAAAGAAAATCATTGTGTTTCCATCTTTATTCACTCCTTATCTCCTCTGTCCTACCGCAGCTTTAATCCGTCATGAATAAACAAACACAGACGAGACCTTGCCTTCATATATTACCTCTGAACAAACGGAAAAACAGCGCTACAACAAATATCACATTTGGAAAAAGAAAAAAAAAAAGACATTTATACAGAGACCCGGACACACGGACACACAGCAGGAGGGAGGGTTTTGTCAAGGTTAGAAGGCGGCAGGAGAAAGTGCAAATTCAAGATGCAGTGAAGTCTGGTCAGGACAGGAATGTGTAGCTGCAGCTGGAGGAGGGGGAGTAGGAGGGAGGGAGGGAGGGAGGGAGGGAGGGGGTCTGCAGTGCTCACAGTGAGAGAGAGAGAGAGAGAGAGTAAGCAGAATGTACTGAGCAGTGGAAGACCAGACCTCAAGCCAGAGGAGGAGAGCAACAAAGCATCAGACCTCCTGAGGAGAATGAAGATGATGACCGGTTAAAGTAATGGGAGGCGGTGGGGCAGGGCGGCGCAGTACAAAGGGTGACACAGGTGGGCTGTGAGGTGTCCGGCCTCGGCTTTGGACACAGATGACACCATCCTCCGCAGCCGCTGTGGAGGCGGAGACGCACCAGAAAAAGGCTGAGTGCCTTGAGACGGCCTCAGGATAAGAAGCACTGTGGAGCTGAAATTAAAAAAAAGGAAAAGAAAAAAAAAAAAAAAAAACCTGCAGCTCATTTGAAGAAACTTATTTCCTTCTGTGTTGAGGAGCCCTGTGTGTGATTTGATACGACTCGTTCTAAAGGGGTCAGTCCGCCCAAATGATACATTTTCTCACTCAAGTCTTGACATGCGGATCATTTACCTGAAATGTTTTAATGCACTGAGAACTAAAAAATAAATTCCAGGGAAACCTCAAAGGAAGATATAGTTCAGAAAGGACTGAAAATTTACAATTTTCAAAACAACAAAACAATTTTGGTGATCATTTTATCATTTACCAGGCCAAGTATTCAGGTTTTACCTCCTTAAATTAATATGTGCTCCTTTTTGGTGAAAAGAAATATTTAAAAAAAATAAAATAAAATCTATAATTTGGATTGTTTGTACAAAACAAGTGACTAAACAGTTAATCAGTCATAACAGCTATAAATAGATAGGAGCAAATCTGCAAAGGCCGAATCTGCTGGAGCAAATATTAAAAATTTTTTTTGTAATTTGGGTGAACCAACCCTTTAATCTTCAGCAGGAGCTCCCTTGGTCCTGCTGCTCGACACCGACACCCAAACCGATCGGTGATGCCAAACTGTACTATGGATGGTCCCTGATAGTGCACACTGTGACCTTAATACACCCAAAAACAAAACAAAAAAACCCCTCAAGTATTCACATCAACATACACTACAGACAGACAGACAGACAGACAGACGCTCACACACACACACACACACCGATATATCTGCCACGTGGTATATATGAGGTATAGTCTTTGTCTAGTCCTCTACTGCATTCAGCATGGTAAACAGAGCCACCCTCTGAGCGGTGAAGTACAAGCACAGGAAAGATGGACAGGGGCTCCGAAATGACCTTCCACAGTTTTCACATCGGCAAACAGGAAGCTCGGGGAGGAGGAAAGAAGTGAAGGAATGAGAGTGTTTGAACTATCTACAAGCGAAAAACGGCGGACAGAAGGTAAACAGTCGCCCGATATGATTAATGGTCGCATTGTTATCGCGTAGTGACCGACGTGGGACTCTTGGACTCAGACATACGCTAGATTAAAGAGCAGCAGCTCGGGTCTCCTGGCAAGTCGAGATGAAGAGACCGCACATTCTCTGTGCTGCATTCGAGTCTGTCAGGAAAAAGAAAAAGAAAAAACAAAAAACTAAACTGCAGTCATAGTTTGACAGGTACAAAAACAAACCTCTGTGATGCGTGTCTTCCTCACTGCGTACATAAAAAAAAAATTGAAAACCCATACACCAAATAAAGCTTTGTAAATTGCACTCTGATGTGGCACGAGTCCCAGCCCTCCCCCTCCCCGCCTTTTGGGATATTTACATTCAGTAGTTCAGTCCAGGATGGAGCAAAGATAGAAAAAGACACAGAGTTCTTACAAAGCAGAACTAAATGAGACTTCACTTTCGATTACAGAGACAAACAGATACCCGGTTGTATCTGATGAGCGCTTCTGGCAGTCTTTCTTGCTTTGGAAAAACTGCGAGTTCACCCGGGTTTCGCTGCTCTCTCAGACGTCCACAGTAACAGCCATCGCCTGCCCCCTGCTGTGCAGTCCGTACTGTTACAGTGAAGCCTTCCCCTCCGAGCTGTAGAGTTTGTGGTTCTGCTGGACAAAGCAGAGAGGCCCAGACCCCTCTGTTGCCGCTCTGTGGCCCGGCATGGGCCTGGTTCTTGGTTCATGGAGTCTGGTGGGTTTGAATTTTGTATCGCCTCGGTGAGTCAGGACGGCTCTTAGCGCAGTTTGAGCTTGAAGGCGGAGATCTCCATGGGATCCAGGCTGATGGTGGAGTCGTTGGCCAGGGGCGTGCTGGAGTGCATCAGAGTCAGGGACATGGGCTGGAGCAGCTGCAGGTCCAGGTTCTTGAACAGTCCGGATACACTCAGCTGCGGAGAGAGCAGGGCAGAGGGCATTAGAAACACAGCAACCTGGTGCAAGTCAGCGTGTAAACATGAAGGAGAGGAGATTTCAGGTTAATCTTACAGCAGGTAGGAAAAAATAAAAATCCAATGGTGGAAGTATTCAGATCATTTACTTCTGTACAAGGAGATAGAAATGTAAAAAGAAGTAAAAACCCTACAAAGTTTCACTTAAACAAGAGCTAGCAACAAAATGTACTGAAAGAATCAACAGCACACATTATGTAGAGCGACCCCTGACAGTGCTGGTGAGTTATTATTATTACTGTTATCAGTGCATTAACATTTAAGGAGAATGTTAATGTTGGTGATAGTTGAGGTGATTTTAACTGCTTTATTACTGCTGCACTGGTGCTTTAACCTGGATTTAAGGCCTCAAGATGTTTGGTATGTAAAATATGAATCTAAAAACTAAAACAAGCTGCAGCTGTCAGATTAATGTAGTCCAGTAAAAAATGTATATCTGTCTGAAATGTGGAGTAGAAGTATGTGAAGGAGTAAACTGCAGATAACAGCAGTGTGTGTGTGTGTGTGTGTGTGTGTGTCTACCCGGACCTGTCCTTGTGTGGTGGTGCAGTTGAAGCCCAGGCTCTGAGCCTCCAGGCCACAGTCCAGCCCCAGACGGTGAAGAATCAAGGCGGTGTACGGAGACGGAGTGTTGGGGTCCTGCTGCACGGACGCAGAATAACCACAGGAGACGCGTGTCAATTACAAAGTCAACGCACAGAATATGCAAAACTAAAACACTAAACAAACGTCTGTCTGTCTGTCTGTCTGTCTGTCTGTCTGTCTGTCTGTCTGTCTGTCTGTCTGTCTGTCTGTCTGTCTGTCTGTCTGTCTGTCTGTCTGTCTGTCTGTCTGTCTGTCTGTCTGTCCACCTGGCTCTGGATGCTGCGCAGGTTCAGCAGGTGGAAGTCGCAGGGCAGGATGGACTTGAGAGGGGCGAAGGTCTGCAGAGGAGGGATGCCGCGTCTTTTGGGCAGGACGGGCAGCGCCAGCACCTCGTGGTTCAGAAGGGAGTCGGTCATGTGACTGAGTATAGACGGGAAGCTAGTTGTTGTGCTGTCCATCATCTGGAAACGGGCGGAGACAGGTGATAAATGACAGTGTAACTACGACAACATCGCCGACTCACCTCTGGAGTTTTGCTGTTACTGCACTACATGAGGAATCGGCTCTAATCACTCTGTCGGAGCAGGAGGGATATTTCTAATTCTAGTCCAGACGGACACAGCACTAATCGATCCATATTGGGTTTGTTACAGCCGCAGCACTGAGATGTCATTTTTAAATTACCGGCATTACAGTGTTCCAAACGTGATGTTTCATGTGTTGTGGCAGGCGGGTTCATCCAAGTATCATCAGCAGTTTTACTACAGAGCTGGATGATAAAACTGCAACCAATGCCTCCCATTCTCTGCCCATGCCTATTCATTTAGTTGATGAATGATATCATTTGTTACTTTCAATGGCGCCGTCGTAAAAATGGACCAGTTTGGCTACGGCTGCGAGGCGGAGGAAAGCATAAGACAGGGACTGGAGCTACAGTACAGACTATGATTCGGGCTAACGAGCATCCTCGCTGTTGCCAAGGCAACTTTACCTCTTGAACTCCTGAACTGAAGATTTTGGAGAGGAAAGAATGAAAATAGGAAGAGAGTTTGGCAAAGAAGCCATCGAGCTGAAGGGAGTGGAAGGGGGGAAAAAAAGAATGAAAAGAAAGTTAGAGAGTGGAGATCAAATGACAGGTGGGGTGGTAATGAGCACTGTAGAAGATGTGAAAAAAAAAAAAAAAAAAAGGTGTTAATGAACACATGATGAAGGATATGACACATTCCACAGCGGCACACAAAGCTTATATAGAGAGTCCTTCAGCGCTGCACAGTCAGATGTGGCATGCTGGAATTTCAAGATCTCTCGCTCCGCTTCAATAACCACCTTCGCCGTCATTGTACCGACCTTGTTGCCCGTTGATCTCCTCTCCAGCAGCAGTCGGAAGCGGTTGGCCGTCTTCTTGTTGTCCTTCAGGCCCTGACCCAGCCCGCGATTATCGTCCTGCATCAGCCGTCGGTCCATAATCACTTCGAGCTGGCCTGAGGGAGGAGGACGAGTGAGGACAACAGCGTCAATACAAAGCCTGTGTATTGAACTTTCAGACATAATTTGATGAAGACAAACATTATTAGCCATTTGTCGTTTACAAACGGCTCCATTACTCTTAGAACGATGATAAAAGGATTAGCTCGGTGCATTAACGCAAGAGTGTGAACCGTTTTGCTCTCTGACAACCTCGTGAGGGAGAGACGCTCGTCCTGTGCTTCAGTACAGCACGACTTCAAAGAAGGCTAAAGAGTGCGTTTCAGAGATAGCCTTCACTGAAACAGGAAATGAAGAAAACAGACGACATTAAATGTAATTTAACAAAATACAGACCACTCTCCAGGCTGCTGACGCCCAGAGACTGAGCTGTGTGCAGCGTGAGGCGGTGATTGCCGTCCTGGATGTACGCCTGGCTTGGCATGGGGTAGAAGTTGGCCTGCAGCGGCAGCTTTAGGTAGTGGCGACGTGGCTGCATCTACAAGAGCATGTTCAGCACAACATGTCAAACTTAAAAAAGCGCAAGGAAAGGAATGCAAAATCATCATTATCGTGGTCTGAGACCATCGAGGTAGTTATTCTGACAGTTTACGAGGAAATGTGAGTTATTCTGCTCTCTGGGGGGACTGACCTGGAAGCCATTGAGATCTGTGTAGAAGACGTCCCCACTCTGGATGTCAGTGACCAGTCGCATTGCCAGCTCCTTATTGGTCTGATCTCTGATGTCCACCATGGTGGACATGTCTATAGACAACCCATCCACCCCTGAAGATATAAAACCATAGAGAACCACACTCAGGCCACAGCTCAAAGTAAAGCAGCTGTCAGAAAAAGAAAAAAAAAAGCACCAACTCTAAGCCAAAATTAAACCATTCAAGCCATTTTGTCGAACATATTGGCCCTTGCTGTATTGTACCATCAGGTGCCTTTAACCGAACAATACAAGCTGTTTGCAAACAGTCATTTGAACAGACTCCATTGTGCAGTTTTGTGTTTTTCTTACCTGGCACGTTGTGAATGCGAACAGTCTGCTGAAAATGCTGGTAGTGTGCCACCACCTCGGAGAAGAGAGGCCCCTCAACGACCCGCACCACAGGCGGCTCTTTCTGGTTGTAGGGCTGCAGGCAGGTGGCGAGGAAGTGTAGTCATGACGAGAATAAGTGTTAAAGACGGGAGAGGAAGAAGCAGTGACTTGGTAGAGTGCTGCAACTAAGCCGTTACTCTCGCTTGTCTTTAAATCAAGACAGAGATGAAGCAGCGCCCGTCTTCCTGCCCCGAGCTCCCCGGCACGATACAGTGACACAATACACGAGGGAGACTATCTATCAAAGCCCTCAGAGAGGCAAGTAAACATCTGAGACACAACAGCTGAGAGAATACCTTTGCTTTTCCGTCAGGGAGGAAGAGGTACGCTCCACTTTTGTCTTTAGAGGGACGAGTACCGTAGACCAAGAACTGCATCTGAACCTTCACTTCCTGAGGGTCATCCTTGCGTTTGATACTCTGTAGATGAAAAAGCCATCAAGAGGAGTGCGCAGAGTAAAAAACAAAATTAGGAAAGAGATGAAAGGGTGTTTGAGTAGCAACAAGGCATGCCATGTGTGCTTTGATCAAACAGCCCGGGTTTATTGGGGAACCAAATCTCGCCTTTTTTTTCCTCCTCCAACAGATCAAAGATAAAAACAGACAGGCAAATCCTTCATTCAGATATGAATCAACGGACGTAAGAAGGGTCCAAAAAACGCAAACCTCAAGCAGGCCGGTGGTTCCAGAGAAGCCCAGAGTGAGAGAGTGACTGCTGATGTAGAAGGTCTGAGGGTCGGACTGCTGAGAGCGGACAGGGAGAGGGTCCCCGGCTCGAGCGGTGACACCTCGACCAGACAGCCTGAGCAGGGTGTCGGAGCGGAGCGTCATGGGCGAGTCAGGAGAGTCGTACAGATGGAACACGGCCAGACCCAGCGGCGGCAGACGAACCATGAATGTCGCCTGGATGGAAGGATGGTCGGATATCAATAAATCGTTCGTATCATTCATACTTGATAATGTTTTCTTTTACACTGCTGGCTTCACTTTCCTTGTTTTTCTGCCCGACAAGTGTTAACCATGAGGCCTCTATTAAAAGTTAAAAGCACTTAGACATTAGATAAGAGTGTGCTTTAATTAAAATATGATGAGAGGTGGTGTTAATGAGACTGTCCCCAATTCTCCGTTACATTTAAATTCATTACTTTGTGTGGGGGAAAGAAAATCTTGAGTGGTGTTGAAGAAAAATGAGGTTTTCTGACTGCTGATACTATTGATGGTGATTCAATGGGTGTGAAAGAAAAGAGGAGAAAACTATGTATTCACAAATCCAAGGCCTTTTTATTTCAAATTATTTAGAATTCCCTTGAAAACACTTTTGTAATAAAACAAACACGCACACACACTGGGAGTAATTGGGGCTTTAGTATCTCGCTCGATGACCCTTTGGCAAGGACAGAGTCAAGAGAAACATTTTCTAAGGAAGGCAAGATGTGCTGAAACATGGAATTAAAGAAATGTTGCATTACTGAGGATTAATTCACAAGGCAAGATACAATAATGTTATTCCGCAGACTTACATCATCTTTTTTAATCTGGGCGTTTCTACCTTTCTTATCAAAACCTGGGATTTACATTACATTCGGCCGGAGATTCGTGTGTGTTGCTACTAGTGCTTAACGTATCCTCCAGCAGAGAGGAGGAGCAGGCTGCACAGGTCTGGTAACCTCACTCCCCCCCAGAATTTTTTATTTTTTACCCTCCAATCACAAACACATACGCTTCAGCTTTTAATCAGTGCAGCTACTGAAACTGGCTTGCTTCTGTTGATTTTCTTCCAATCTAAGCACCTACCTATAATGACTTTGTACCGGCTGTGAAATGATTTGAGTGCACAGCAGCTCCCTGACGGAACAGATCGAGTGTAGCCCATGATGTGCAGACACTTCTACTGTGCCTGTGCTTTGCCAATTTCACTATGCAGACACCGGCAGCGCCTCATGACATGAGCCTCTTACCTCAAATACCTCCGCACTCATTTGTGTGGCAGAGCTCCACTGAGCGCTCAGCTGCA
Source organism: Pempheris klunzingeri (assembly GCF_042242105.1). Lineage (NCBI taxonomy): Eukaryota > Metazoa > Chordata > Actinopteri > Acropomatiformes > Pempheridae > Pempheris > Pempheris klunzingeri. Next base: position 17,228,646 of record NC_092016.1, on the reverse strand, counting down.
CGGGGAGCGTCTGTCCATCCTCAGTAAGCACCCGCACTCTGACCGTGTTGACCAGCACCGTCACCACACACAGCCGCTCCTGCTCAATGGGGTTGAACAGCACCAGGTACCTGGAGAGCGAGAGAAGAAAAGGAAAAACAATCAGAGGCACAGGATGGTGGAGGAGTGGCTGAGGGGGGAGGCAGAGGTGATTAAAGACGCGAGGAGATGCAGATAATACCTCGGTCCTGCTGGGTCCAGCTCAATTAAAGTGCGCTGAGGCAGAGAATCTTGAGTAGCACGCCTGTCATCCTACAAAATGAAAAACATTACACAGGAAACACACTGAACACCTTCACAAGGAACAAAATGTGCATTTTTTTTCTAACTTTTTAATCACACAGTGGGGTGAAAGTCCCTCCATGTTTCCTCTCACCGTCTCTAGGAAGGGCTCCGTCTGGTAAAAGCGATAAAACTCTTTGTTCTTCATCACCAGGAAATGAGCAGCATTGATGATTACTCTCTTCAGACCAATAAGTGACCGCAGTAATCTAGGGAGGAGGAGGAGGAAGAATCAATGGCTCACTGCAGCAGTCACAGCAGAGGGCTTGTTACTCTGCTTCAAAGTATTGAACAAGCAAGTATAAAATAGCCAGAGAATTAAAAAGAGGAGGCTCAGTTTTTTTCCCCATTACATAGAAATGGATTTTTTAAAGAATTCAATCCATTTTGTCCTTTCTTTCTAAACCCATGGATCCTTACCTGGTGCCATAATCGATGACAACATTCTCCTTCGCAGTGCCAGTGATGGCATCATGATGTTGGAAGAGGCCAACGGACCGCCTCGCATCCACTAGCAGCGCGTAATCTGAGACCGGGTAACGCCCCTCCATGCCCGCATGCCGAGCGTTCGCAACCGCCAGGCTGTAGAGGATCTCTGCCCCCCTGAAGGACAGTGACAAACAGTTTGAAGAGCCCATTAAAGGAAGATGCAGCAGCCAAGGGGTGTTTTCAACATCAGTGAGCTATTGAAGAGCTATTCTTTAGAAAGTTAAAGAAAAGAGTTTACATATTATTTAAAACGTGTTTTTTTTGCCAACTTTCTCATATGAATGAATTATTTTAACCCACATACATTGAAATTGATTGTTCCTAGTGAAGAAAAAGGACAGATGAGAATTAAAAAGGGCAAATCAATATTTCTTACAACCATATGAACAAAAGCTATGTTCACATCTCTCACTGGAAAGTTTGACATACTGTATAGATGAAAAAACAAGCACTTGTAATATAAGCACCTTTGTAATATAGGCCTATTGTTGCTGCTGTAACGTGAATTTCAATAATCAATAAAGAAAAGTCTACGTCTTTCTCTGATTTTACACATGAAAAAAACACTGATACTAAAAAAAGCCTTAAAGAGCATCAGAGAACAATGTTAACTTAGATTTAGTGTTAGTTCATGAGAGACTTTTCTATCCATTTGGGATCAATATCAGGTCTGTATCCTATGTTTTGATTTGGATTGGCTTTTAATTTGTATACAGGATTCTTGCAGGTTCATGTTTGTCCCTTAACCTACATCAGGGGTGTCAAACTCAATCAAAGAAGGGGCCAAAATTTAAAACACGGTCTAAGTCGCGAGCCAAACGGGCTCAACATTTAGTGAAGAGTCTAAAAGTGACTATTATATGTATTATTATAGCATATAATATATTTTATTCAGAAATATGAATGTAAACAGCCAAACTTCAACAAATTTTCCTCAATAAAATTTAAAGTTATTTTTTTCTTTTTTGTACTATCCTGATGTTTTGTCTCATAGTGCCGTCTTATATTTATATTCTTTAATTACAGCTACAGTAGCTCCACAAACAAGACACACAGGTTTACCTCCGATAGACAAACACATAAAACTCTGCTTTGAAAGTCTTCGTGTTCAAAGTCCACTTTTCCTTTAGCCATTTACTTTGGGGGCTAGCTGAAGTGTCACTAGAAAAGTGCTGACAATGCATTGATCCACTGATTGGTGTGTCATTATAACTGCGGGAGGAGGGGCTGCCGGACGGGTCTTTACTAGCGTGGCAGCAGTTCAGTGCATTGTGGGATTTGTAGTATGAGAGGTGGGAGTGCTATTTACTGACGGGCCATTCTTAATAGTCACATGAAATTATCTCACGGGCCGTATATAATTGTATCGCGGGCCAGATGTGGCCCGCGGGCCTTGAGTTTGACATGTCTGACCTTCGTCATACTCTTTTTTGCTACAAAAAAGTATGACAACAAAAAAGTAGTATACAAAATGGCTGTCTCACTCACATAAACACTAGCTGTTAATGTTATGAATACACCACATGTTGTGGGTATCAGTCATCAGTGACACGTGAATAAATTTGCCCCACCTGAGGTGCGACTCTATCACACGGTCCAGGCTCTTGTAAAATGGCCGAGAGGTGAAATAGCCAGTCCAGTAGTGGTCTTCACGGTCCGCGTATGCAAAGAAATCTCCACTAAGCACTGGGTAGTCTGGGGGTCTGGATCCCTGGGCCACTCCGTGTGCTTTGTACACGCCGTTGAAGTAGTCTGTGAGAGTCCCAAACTGAGCCTGGAGAAGCAGCCAGACGGATGACACGATGTTTAAAAAAAAATACTCAAACACAGCTGAACAGACAAAAAAAAGAGAACATTTCTCATCATTATGCAAGCGCCTTTCCTCTTACATGGCATCTTCTGAACCAAACATCGAGTCATGGCACATTCTTTGTTCTGTCAGCAAGTTAAAATACCACTGCATGATTCATTATCACAAGAAAGGTTTTACACTGAGGTACTTGGCACATCCCACACTGAGAAGCACAACAATGAAAAAGATGCAAAAAAAAAAAAAAATCATATATGTGGCAACACTGGTTTTGACAGTTTACAAATTATTTTCTCACTTGAACGTGCATCTCTGGGTGAGAATTCATGTAGTCAAACAGCTTCTGGTAGTTGATGTACTGCTGATCCCACTCCAGGGCCTTGTCGTAGCGGAAGTCATCTCCCAGGGGGACAAAGAGCACCTTGCTGCGGAAGAGTTTGGACTTTTTGCGGTACTGATCCAGGAGCAGGTGAGCCCTGATTGAGGAGAGAGCGGGAGACAAAAAAGGAAAAACTGAGGGGACACATTTCTTGGCATCCAAACTGTTCTGATTTGCATAAGCCAGCTTTGTAAGAAATCACTATGACCTTGGAAAGAGGAGGATCAAATTAGCCCTGGGGGTATTTTCCATTAGCAACTGAAATATGTCCTTTGGAAAGTTTTTTAGGTCCTTTAAAAGTGGCTTAAAGTGGCTGCAAGACTATCTGCAGTCTGCATCTGTCCCTCCGTTCATCCACCCACTCTGGCTGTTGTCATTGGCTCAAATTCAAGTTTAGTTTATTTGTAATAGGGCAATACAGATAATGCTGAGAGCTGTAACTGCAGTGACCAATCTGCCCTGTGTCTGTGTGCAGTGCAAACTTTGTTTTTAAGACAAAACCAGAACATAGTAATATAAATATCCTTGTGAGTGAACCATGTAATGGAAACACTTCTGTATTGACATTTCTTGTCATTTAAATTACCCAACATATACACTGTGCCTTGTGAGTAACGATCATATTCAGTATTGATTAATATGCCCATTATTCTCTCAATCAATTGTTTTGTCAAACTTCAGTGTAAAAAAAGGAAAATGGCTCAATGGCTGGCCTTCTTTACAGCAGTATTGCGTGGTCTCCGTGTAAAAAGGACTTAAGACAAAGTCAGGATAGATCTACAGTGGCTACTTCACCCTGGAACTCATCACCCAAAGTAACACGTCTCACCTCTCTGCTACATTGGCCTCCACTACAGGTTTTGGGGGAACTTTCCAGGGACAGTTTATCCGACCACCGGGTAACCTCTTGAAATCGAACTGGCAGCAGATCTTCGGGTCGGGCCCGCAGGTGTGAGGCACGTCGTAGCTGTAGAATGGCATCATGTGGCAAAATATGTCTGTCCCCGAGCCCATGTCTGTCAAAGCAGCAAAGTGAAAGGTCAGAACACGGAGAGACGTCGATTGTTGACCGTGGCCTTAAAAGACTAGAATGAAATACACTTATAAAGCATGAGAAGTGTGAATGGCATTTGAGCACAGACACGCCTGTGCTCATTAACTTGCTGGAAATTGAAATTCACACCTAAAGTGTTCTCTGGGGACTGTCAAGGGTCATTCTGGATAAAGCCACAAAAAGTAAATGATTAAATAAATAAGCGCTTCATTAGAAAATGAGCCCCCTGAAGAACTGTTTGATTGATTATACCCAACACTGCAATATCAGAGGAATTTTCCATTAAGAACATGGATGGTTAATCTTCAACAGATGTCCAATTCATTAATAAATAATAATGAAAATAGCTCTTCTGAGGCCATTACGCCCTGGTTGTTCTTCCAAAGTTCCCCCTCTTTCAAAGGCCGTGATAAGTGGCATGACTCATTCTGCAATGAGCTTAACACAGATAAGCATGTGAATCAGATGATGTCGCTGGCTCTGGGCCACTCACCCCAGGCCTGCCTCCACATAAACTCCAGGCTGCGGCTGGAGGCAAAGTGCTTTTTGATAGAGTAGTGGACTCTCTGGATGAGCATGCTGGTCAGGTTGGCCCTCTTCAGCAGATAGGGCATAGTGGCACTGTGGCCAAATGGGTCTACCGCCCACCCACTGCGAGGAGTAATACCTATAACAGCGAGGAGGAAACGGGTATTTCAGGTTTACGCTCCGATAAAAAAGGCAGGAATGCATCTTTTAGAATATCATTCTCCTCAGCAGGGAGCGCATGAAAGTAACACAAAGTGTTTCATCGCCCACTGAGTGAGAGGCTACCCCTGAAGGAAGACAAGTTCAGATTTTAAGCACTAGAGTGCATGTGGTATTATTTTAACTTCAGACTTAAATGCAGTAAAAGTATAATCAGGGCGAAGGTAAAAGTCCTAAAACTTCACAGAGAGATGAGAGCGTCTTAAACATTTAAGCATCATTTGTCTAAATATAAATAAAAAGGCTCGCAAAAGGGATCATTTCAGATTGGCTGTGTACCGAGATTTCTCTCCAGCCACTGATGGCCTTCAATGAGCTGGTCTATCATGGCAAAGTAGTGAACGTTGGCTTCATCCGTCATCACCCAGCCTCCTGTCACAATCTCTAGCTGCCCTCCAAGGATGAGTCTGTCGAACAGAGAGGATTAAGAAAGCAAGGTGAGGATAATCCAGCCCTAAAGTAGGAGAGTCACATTAACCAGATAACAAGCTATTTTTAGAGCAAGCACAATCTGCCAGCTATCCATTGTTCAAAATAGTATATACTTCAGGCCAGCAGGCAATAGGTGTCAAAGAAATCTGAACACATTCTCAGATTTAGGTGTGGAAACTAAAGGCTGTGTGCTTCACTATGCTGTGACTCACTTGCGCATGGCCTCCTGCTTGTGTACGTCTGCGGTCTCCCACCACTTGGAGAAGAACGAAATCTCAGACCAGATGAACTTCCTGCGGGGATCCTCAGCCAGCTTCACCACCATGTTGTTTAAAATGTGCTGCGTCTGGTCTGTGAAGTACTTGTCAAAAGTCTTGATCCAACCTAACAAGACAAGTGGATAAATACGAGCAATTTACACAACAGTTGGCAAACAGACTGTCCGCTACAAATTGGACGATCTCTTTAACAATACACCTCCACCCCCATCGCTTTAATCAAGCCGACAGACACAAAAACAAGAAGACAGGGCAGGTAAGAGACTCGACTCTGTGAAGAATGTGCTGCAACGGATCAAAAATAAAACTCATATTTTATTCAAGTCGAGCTGTTTTCCTCAGAAAGCTATTTAGCGGAGTGGTTTCAAAGGAAGCGACTAAAAAGCACTTTCTACGCACTTTCAGTGTGCATCAGTGTAGAAAAGCACAGCCTAAAAATATCCTGTCAAATATTCATCTTGCATATGTGTAAGATAACACATTTCAAATCAAAGTTCATCATTCTACAGTTACGCAGAATCATAACTAATGATACTGAAATGGGGAAAGTTAAACGAACCAGAGCTCATAGTTAATTGTGAGGGACAGGACCATTTACTGCAGTCAGCACTGCCAAATTTTGTTACTAATTTCTTATGACGTGTTTACCTGCAGTGGGCTAAAACCCTTAAAATCCCATCTTTGCATTCAAAGAGTGAACCTGCTGTCACGTGTCTTCAGTGTGAGCTGACAACCTGATTTCTAGTTGCACTGACTGCTGCATGAGAACTTATCCAAAAAAAAACAAACAAACAAACTTTGCAGCAAAGTTTAATCACATGCAGCTCCAAATGAAGCCTATTCCTATTGTTGATGCAAACAATTTGTAGGTCTCTGCACCCTGTCAACATATCAATAACTGTCAAGTTAGAAAGCATGTGGCAGGCTGGTAAGCAAGCTTAATGGAAATGTCAGTCCAAAATAAAATCTCAGCCAATTCAACCTGTAAATAGCTAGAGTTTTCCAATGCCAATGTCTTTCTAATCCCATTGTTTGCGACTGAGCCGTCAATCATGTCAGCATTATGCTAATAATAATGAAAACAAATGAATAAAATTTTGAATGATTTCTGCATCCCATCACTCTCCCCCACTCAGGTAAGGCCTCACTGTAGCTGGTTGTCTGCAGACTATTTTTAACCTGCAGGGGAAAAAAGCACTTAGACATGCACAGACAAAAGTTGAGACTGACTGACAGTGAGACAGGCACAACTGTCAACCGCAAAGTTTTGCTCTGTGCGTTATGCCCTCTTAGCTCACCTGGATCATTGTGGGAGTGGGGGACAACAAACACTTGCAATGGTTCATTGTCCCACTCGTCAGACTCATAAGTAATGTCAAAGCCCTGTTTCCAAACGCCGCCATCGGGGTTGTCAAACTTGATGAGGGAGTACACATCCAGCATCTAAAAATGAAACACAATCCCATCATTTGCTCAATAGAAACACCAGAAAAATAAATGCATCTACAATATAGCAATGATGACAACATTTCAGCCAATGAGCTACTTAGCATTTCATCTAAAACTAGTGCAGAGGAGTGCAGCAAGCTCACCTGAACGTCAGCTTGACCACGGCTGTCTGCAGCAAACTGGCAATCCTGGGGCTTGACAGCAAGGAAAGTGGGGCGGCCGTCAAAGGGCAACACCCAGGAACCATTGGCACTTCTGAATGGCAGGTGGCCACTGGGAGACACAGCTCCTGTGTCTGTGAGCTCCATCACAGAGTCCTTTATGTGGCTGATGATTTGGTGGTTCTCCTCCAGGAGCTGCTCCAGCTGCTCTATCCGGTTCTGCAGAACTGAAATTTGGCTCTGAAACACGCACAAAAGCAATAAATCACACAGTTCTGTAACAGCATAAAACTTCTGTTGACTGAACCCACATTCCTCCTCTCGGTTACTGTGAGCAAAACTTAGCTTCAAAACTAGAACTCCAACAATGTGTAATGAAAAAAAATCTTCTGATTCAGCCATGTTAACAAATAGCAGGAAGAAATCGATCAGCCCTGGAGGCATCTACACAACAATAGGTATATGACTGGACTCATTTGAATTTGATTATAATATAAAAAAAACAACAACAAAAAAACATATCAAAGTTTTTGTTACAGGTTTTAAAAAAATAAAATAAAATACTGTAAACAATTGCAGCAGTAGTTTATTTCTACTGTGATCTAACTTCAGGTGCATCACAATTAAACATGGAAAAGAAGAGCAACAAAAATACTGCAGGAGGGCTCTTCACATATCGTATGCATCACCACTACAGCAATTGTTCTTACCCGTGGAAAGTTCCCGCCGTTCTGTCGTCTTGCAGGGTCATGTTGGACTCGATCCAACATCAGATACAGTGAGAATACAGCCACGCAGAATATGGCCCCTCCGCACACTGTCACCTGTTTCCTCAGCTTCATCCTCCTCTGAAGCGGTCTTCTTTCCGGGGTTTAAATTTTAAAAATGGCCTTTCGAGTGAGGGTTTTTTTTTTTTTTTTTTACAGCACAGAAAAAAAGTCCTTGAAAACTGGAATGCAATCCTTCACAAAGCAGAAAAAAAAGATGGAAAGTAACCAGCTACACCAGTATCAATGGTTCAGTTCCACTTCTGCGTTGCTTCCAGCCTCCACTCACCATACTGGAGACCACCGCAAAGGGGGCTACAGCAGTGATAGCAGTGGTCAATGGTGCTAAATCAGCAATAGCTGGCAAGCAATCTGTCAGGTTTGGCCAAACCACAGCCACCGGTGGGCTCCTTCAAAGTATCCCTTGTGCTCAACCATCCAAATCGATGAGACTGCAGGGAAAGAAAAAAAAACAAGCACCACACAGAAAGGGCTCAAACAGGGACCCTAGTGTCCCCGCAGCATGATGTGTGTCGCTGTGGGCCTGCTCCCCTGGTCCAGTCCCCACTCCCACAGCACAGTCTAATCCTCCAGTACAGCCCTTTGGCTCAGTTGGCCTCCAGAGCCATAGCAGTTTGCACACTATGCTGCAGCAATGCAAAAAAAAAAAAAAAAAAAAGTAGGCTGAGAAAAAGACCAACTTGGCTTAGAGCAGCAGCTTTTAAAGAAAGCCTCAACTCTGCCCGAAGCAGCTCCAGGAATTAAAATGAGACAAATGTCATTCTTCTCTCAGCAGCATCGTAACAGAGTATCTACTGTGGCAGCATGGGTAGTGCGTCTGTCCCAGATCCCAAGCGCCAAGTTGAAATCACATCAGAGGGTCTTCTTCAGCTGTTAGGAAAATTTTAGATTAATGGAGCACCCAAAATTATGTATTCAGCCTTCCAGAGAGACTGTCAATGGCAAGAAGCACAAGTGAAACGAACTGTGTGGGATAGTGAGAGATACTTTTTTTGATGTGACAAGTTAAGCCAACAGGGGGGGTGGTGGTGGGGAGGGGGGGGAAGGAAGAGATCAAGCGCTGCACAGTGGCCTGTGTTTCCTCTCAGCACTAATAGGTGTTCCTATTTCCCACTGTGTGCAAATCCAACACGATCATAATCCGCTCACTTCTCAGGCTGGAACTATCTTAGCATTACCACAGAGAGTTGGGATAATAACCTGGCTCTAACATTTGCTTCCACTGACTGAATAATAACCTCCCTGTCAGCAGGAATACATGTATTTCTTGGACCTGGATGATGAATACATCCAACATGAAAGGCTGTGTTGTTGTTACTGCCACGGGGTGCCTGACAGGGATAAAGACCACAGCCCTGCATGTGTGTGACAACATGTAAATGCACCACAGATCCCAAGCTGCTCACATGATGGCATATTAGCACCGAGGGAAGCAGCCCTCTATATCCATAATCCCTAATAATGTAAACTATCAAAGTCCTCTCAGCAGTAACCTTCCGGTTATTGACTCGGGGTGGCAGCTCTGTTAAGGTTTAACTTGGATCACTTTTAGTCAGCTATGTCTGGGCAGCTAGCCAGGCAACACTGCGTTGCTTCAAACTTAAGAGCACTAAAATACCTGCGTTTGGACATTATCCCGTGTAAGCTCGGATACACGGCAGCTAGAGAACGTGTGTAGCTGGATTACCTGTTAGCCACACTGCCGTACAGTCACTACAAATGTAAATAACACCGGCTACTTTAACATGAACGTTAACTAGATACCACGAACGTGCAGCTAAAGCGGCTAGCGCTAGCTACCAGATGTTTCATTATTAAGTTACCACACCAACTTGACCGGCTTGCGACCTAGCTTCAAGAGTCAGACAACATTAAAATGCGGATTATGATTCGCAGATGAAACGGGGTGAACAGCTGTCCGTCTGCGTCCGTGAAAACCCTCAGGTGCTCGGCAGATGTGTGACTAACGTTACAGACGATAGCGAGTATCGGCTTGATAACATTAACGTGACTGATATTTCCTGGCTGACGAGTCACTTTCCATTTAAACCTCGGCTAACATTCACGTACGACCTTGGGACCACGTTTCTTTGAGAGCAAAATGAAAAAATCTGACGTTACCCATCCAAGGAGAGTAATCCGGAAGAGTGTGAAGCCCAGCAGTGTCCGTGCTTTTAGCTCCAGGCTGACAGATTACCTACTGAAGCAGCTAGTTTAGCAGCTAGCGCTTCTGAGCTGCTGCAAAGCCTTATGGGAAGAGAGGAGCTGATTGGCCGGCAGCTCCAGCAGATTGTGAAATAAATGCACCAACCTCTCATTTGAAGACACATGCAGTGGCCAAATGCAGCATAAGGCGAATAATTATTGTTTGAATTTAATGGCTCTATTGGTTGATTTCAATCGGCCAGATTATCCTCCATGTGTTGGAACAGCATAATTACAAAAAACACAGTGGATATAATAAATACAATTGTCAAGTTTTCACTGTCAATTCATTTACAACACTTTGTCACTTACTGAACTTGTGTCTAACATGACCCAGTTGCTTGTAATAGTTACTGCTAATATCATTTATCGTGATATTTAAGACAATATGACAGTTCAGACACATAACAGGCTGTAATGATATCTTTTATACAAGGGGGATGAACCTTCAAAAAGAAATAGCCTTTAGGAAATGTTTACAGTGCGATCTGAAAGACACACTGTAAGACACACTGAATACTTTAATCACTTGATTAGAATATTGCATGTGGGTGGCTGTTGTTTGCAGTGAGGAATAATCAGTCTATGAGCGAGAACAATCACAAAGCCCATTACTATGTGGGCTGTACCTGAGATAGTGGGTCATAGCTGCATCTGGTTCAATCATCTGCTCGAATACACCAGACAGAATCCAAAATACAGAAGTTAAAAAATTGGGACACGACAAAACACATGCCCTAGTAAGGCAAAACGGGCTAATATGACTTTTAAAGTAAAGTACTTTCTTAATAATGCTTTTGTGTTTGGAGGGTGCGCTGGACTGAAGAATCCAGAAAATAATAGACCACTTGTCATCTCTTGTGCTCTCATTGGGCTGATGCAGTGGCAGCTTTTGAGTGAAAGAATATACTGTAATTTAGGGCCAATTGTAGATAGCAATACTGAAGATGTCCAGCAGTCAAAGAACAGTAGAATAATAACCTGTTTGAACCGTAATGGAGGTTATTTATATCTCTCTCTTAGCCTCAGGCACCACTTACTCCTCCATTCTGAGTGTTTGGTATAAAAGCTTTACAAATTGGGAGCAGAGGGTGATTCTTGAGGTTAATTTAAAGGTATAACTCCTTGCAGCTTTTATAATGCAGACAGAAGGGCTCAAAAAGAGCTGCCTACTGTCACTATATCACCAAGGCCAAAGACCGGCTTGACTGCTCAACAGACGTGAGCACAAACGCCACCTGAGAAGCCCAGCGTGGGAAATGAGTATAATGATGCCCCGCAGGTGCGCCACATTGTTGTGTTCTTTTAATCGACCATTCAAGAACTCTTTATATGTTTATGGAAACAGGAGCTTAGCTGACACTTCAATAATTAATTAGCAGATTGTGTGGGACGTGACAGGAACAGATGGCATTGTTTTGCTTTTGAACAAGTCATAAGAGACTGGTTACTTTTGATGGGATCTACAAAACCATTCAGAATGCTGTGTATGACTGAGGTGTATGAGCGTTATTTCCACACTTCAAAAATAAAACTGTTTGGGACCAGAAAGTACAGACAGCAATGACAGAATCCTGTTCTGAAAGCAAAATCTCTCAAAACACAAAGTTGTGATTAGGGAGAACTGTTTACGCAGCTGGTTTTGAGTTTGACTCCAGACTGGGGCTGCTCTCTTTGGGTCCCAAGTGCTGTCGCTGAGCCCCGTGGATCTCCTGTGGATCTCCTGTGGATCTCCTGTGGATCTGGCATGTACGAGGTCTCACAGCAAAGCTCAGCTCTTAGGAAATATATACCATCCGTTCATGCTGGATATTCTTTTAAAGTCACAAAGCTGCCATGGTAATGTGAGCGCCTTAAAAGGCGTACCTGAGCACAAGGCCCAAAGGGAACCCCTTTGTCTCCATGGCAACAGAGGAAACACAACAATGGTGCTCGGCTGTCCTGGTAAACGAGAGTCCCCAGGGGACTGATGCAGGAAATAACATACCAGGACTCTTCCTTTTGTGGTTTTGACCTGAAAGGGGACACTGTTGTTTGGCCAGAGTCGAGCCTTTCTGTTCGTTAATAGCACAATAGCATAGATATAGATTTTGCTAATCCATCAATAGATGCTAATGGGTTCCTCACTTTCTAATGAGTCATTAAGTCTGCAGCAATAAATTTTAATAAGTCATTAAGAGTGTTTTTAATCCATCAAGTTGTAAATGTTCGATGGGTTGTTAATGAATGGATTTGGCCACAATTAAGTGATCATCAGTCCAACAGATTAAGCGGTGTTTCACAATCTGGCAACCCAAAAGTTGTTCCATATCTGTAAAGCCATAGTAAATGACTTACCAACAATCAATAAAGTTACACAAAGTCACACAGGTTGGCTTATTACAAAGTGGTCCAAAAAACATAAAATACGCTCATTCAATGTCATGCATTGCTGAGGTCTAATCATCTAACACTTGGCATTTAGACCACCTGCAACATTAAAGTACTTTTACAGCTGAATGCATCTAAAACTTTATCTTTTCTGGCCTTTAGAGTTCCTCTTATTTTATCACATGGGCAGCTTGATAAAAGCCCTCTGTGTCTGCGTGGACTGAACAAAGCTGCATGTAACCAAATAAAGCAGAGATGAAGACAGAGATGTTCACGCGCTGACTCCTCTCTTCCTTTTATGGAAATGGCGCGTGAGGGGAGGGGCGGGACTCTCACCTCCACGTCATCAACGTGCCCCGGATACCCGGAAGCGTAGCAAGATGTAACATGTTTGGCTGAAGTTAGCGGTGTTTGCAAACGCAGTAGAGTGAAATTAGAGAATAAAACTACATTTCCACCACACTAAGTAACGCTGCATTGTGCGTAAAAGCTTGAAGATGAGTGGGAGCGAAAAAGAAAAGGTAAGATATCGTCCGGCGACGTCCTAACTTAGCCTTTTTAGCTTAGCAGATTTCATCTAGACTGATTTTTTTCTTACTTTTTCTGTGTAACACAGGACCCTGCAGCCCTGAAGGAGGAGGGGAACACTCTTTTCAAGGCAGGAGACATGAAGGGTGCTGCGTGTTGTTACACCAAGGCTTTAAAGCTGAGTGACAGCGGGGCGGAGAGTGCTGTTCTGTATCGGAACCGCTCCGCCTGCTACCTGAAACTAGAGGAGTTCACCAAGGCAGAGGCTGATGCCTCCAAAGGTGGGACTGACATCACAGTCAGGGTTCAGGGATATTAAAGTATAATTCATAGATCATCGAGGAGAAAGACACTTTGTAATCTTAGTTTGAATACAGTTGCACCTCACCTCATGACACAATGATACTTTTACTACTTTTACTTCTTCTCTTACTTCTATATTTGGTTAGGGTTGCTTCAAGTGACACAATTTTACATTTGAAAAGCTCAATCGCAGCTCTTTTCAATCGCAGCTCTTTTAAAAAAAAAACACACCCATGATGACCCCAGGGTGAAGAGTTTCATTTAGAACCACTTTCAACAGCTTATTATATTCATGGACCAAACCATTTACAGCTGCTCTATATAATTTGCATTCTAGATAGAAGCAAAAGTTATTTACTGTTATTTACAGCTCATATCGTCTGTCACTCTTTTCAGCCCTCGATACTGACCCAGGTGATGTGAAAGCCAGGTTCCGGAGAGCTCAGGCTTTCCAGAAACTTGGTCGGCTTGACCAGGCCTTTCTGGATGTTCAGAGTTGCGCCCAGCTGGAGCCCAAAAACAAAGCCTTCCAGGATCTGCTCAGACAGCTGGGAGCACAGATCCAGCAGAAGGTGATGTTTTTTTAATAGAGTGGATGAAGGGTACTCAAAGTTTTTCTTGTATTTGAAGTAGCACTCTGAAGAGACCGTTTTTCTCTTTTCTCTTAACTGCGTAGTCGGTGCAGCTAAACTCCACAGATGCTCGTGTGCAGCAAATGTTCTCCCTCCTCTTAGACGCATCTGCTCAAGACGCGGATCGACAAAAGGTAAGGTGCAGTATTTTTCACTCTTTTTATTCATTGGGTCTTGATTTTTTTTTTGCGAGATTGCAACATAATGTGGTCCATTATTAAATTTCAGGCTGCTCAGAATCTAGTGGTATTATCCCGAGAAGACGCAGGAGCTGAGCAGATCTTCCGTAACGATGGAGTGAAGTTGATTCAAAAACTTCTTCATTCAAAGCAGGAGGATGTTGTCCTCTCTGCCCTGAGAACCCTGGTTGGTTTGTGCACGGGGCATCAGTCCAGAGTAAGTGTGACAGGTCCCTCTAAAGCTATTCATTGCATCATCTTAAAAAGTCCTATTTTAAAAGGCAGGTAAACTTATATTTTCTTTCTTGGAAAACATAGATAAAACAGGAAGTGTATCCATAGTAATGGCTATCTTATTTGTATCGGCATTTCTGTTCCCATTCATTGTTAAATCTTCTGTAGCCAGTTTTTCTGCAGATTGTGAAGAATAGCTGCATCCTTGTCTGTCAGAAAACAGCACTCACTCATGTTCGTAACATTTATCAATTGCTCTCCAGACCATGGCTATAGTGAATGAGTTGGGAATGGAGCAGCTGTGTGCAGTAATGGGATCAGGAGCCTCGACTGTGTCTCTGGCTGCCTGCCATTTGCTGCAGGTGATGTTTGAGGCTCTGACGGAGGGCATGAAAAGAGAGATCAGAGGGAAAGATGAAGCCATTCTTCCTGGTGAGTGTGCACTCATTGTTTTTGTATTCGGAGTTGGCTACACATGAATGTGGCCAAAAACAACACTTTTTTTTTTTGTGTGCATCAGCTGGTCTGTCCCTTTCTTTCAACAGTAATTGACTGTATGAATTTCACACAGAACCCTCTAAGGAGCTACGCTCAATGTTACGCCACCTCTTGGAAATGATGCCAGCATCTAATGTGTCGGGGCCGGGAAGAGACAGCGCCATCAACCTCCTGGTCAAACAAGTTCCCCGCAAGTCTTTGAAAAGCCCAGATAACTCCCTCACACTGTGGGTGATAGACCAGGGTATGAAACACATCGTCACATTCTTATGCTATGATGGATACAAAACAAACATCTCCATTTTTCAGTGTGGTTGCACTATCATGATATGGAGGAAGCACAGTGTAGTCTATGTCTAATGTCTAAAGAAATGTGCCCGTGGCTTTAGCGTTTCTAAGCCCATTTCAGACACACTGTCACCAGTTTTATCTGCCATCACCATAGTCAGAATAATGACCTCCTTGTCCTCCTGCAGGACTGAAGAAAGTCCTGGAGGTAGCTGGGACAGTCCCTGAGCTCTCACAAGGACCACCTCTTACAGACAACACCCATATGAGCTGCTCTGTCTTGCTTAGCAAACTCTACAGTGACCTAAAGAGTGACGCGGAGAGGGAAAACTTCAACAAACTATGTGAAGAATATGTACAGTGAGTTGACCACAGACATTTGTGTCCAAAGTGCCTCTTACTTGAGCTGCTTAATAGTGAAATAATTTAAGAATAAGCAAATTAAAATGGCATGCTTTTGTAACATTTCTTATCTGATGTTTTTCTTGACAGGCAACACTTTAGCCAAACTGGACTAGACACCAAGCTGAGAGCCATCCAGACAGTATCGGTGCTCCTCCAAGGACCGAGCGACGTGGGTAACAGAACTCTAGAGATGTCAGGAATGGTGGATGCAGTGATCTCTCTGTGTGCCTCCGAAGATGTAACTCACCAGCAGGTAGCCGTGGAGGCTCTTATCCACGCTGCAGGCAAGGCCAAGAGAGCCTCCTTCATCACAGCCAACGGCGTGGCACTTCTGAAGGACCTCTACAAGAAGAGCGAGAATGACAGGATACGTGTGAGAGCCCTGGTGGTAAGTGCCGCTGTGTGAGTATATTTATTTCAGACAGTTGGAGGAAAGAACATCTCTAAATAAAAAATGAGTGAACTGTGGTTTTTAATGGTCATTACACAGGGTTTGTGCAAGCTTGGATCAGCAGGAGGGACAGACTTCAGTATGAAGCAGTTTGCAGAGGGATCCACGCTAAAGCTCGCCAAGCAGTGCAGGAAGTATGTTTGCCTGTGTGGAATCTTGAACCTGGGCATAGATAAAGAGAAATGTGTCATGCTTTATCTGCATTGTTGCTTAACTTGATTAAAAACCAACAGAAGAGCGATTTCTTGGATTTTAAATAAAAAGCAAGCTGTGTCTCTTTCTCTGTTAGGTGGCTGTGTAATGAGTCTCTGCCCCCCACCTCCCGTCGGTGGTCTGTGGAAGGCCTCGCCTACCTCACTTTTGATGCTGATGTAAAGGAGGACTTGGTGGAAGACAAGAACGCTCTCCTTGCCATGTTTGAACTAGCAAAGGTTTGACAGATTTTTGTGATTATAGGCTTTAATACTTGTGATACATGGACAATACAGGGCAATTACAAAGTCGGGTTTCTCTCAGTAGAGCATCCTAGTGGTTATTGAGATATTTATTTTTCTACAGTGTTCGAAAGCGGCACCATGAGAATACACACAAACATTTGTGTAGTGTTGACTGGGATAGCTTTAACAGCCTTGCTTCTTTTTTTTTTTTGTCTGTGCTGCAGTCTGAGGATAAGACTGTACTGTTTGCTCTGGGCTCCACATTAGTGAACTGCACCAACAGCTATGAAGTGGAGAAGCCAGACCCTCAGATGGTGGAGCTGGCTAAGTATGCAAAGCAGCACGTGCCCGAGGAGCACCCCAAGGTACCATTTAAATGTTCCTTTTTCATACAGAACTAACATTACACAATATTGCTTTTAAGAGAGGAGGGGCTCAGGTGTGAATTTGTGTGGCAGGATCATTGATATCATTGAGTGTGGGTTCACAGACTCCTGCTCAAGGGTGGGCCCACACATTCATGTGCACATATCATTGCTCAATGCCGCTATCAGCCATGCAAGGTTCATGGCTGAATTTAAACAGCAGATGGCGTGTTGAGCCATTTTCAACTCCTGAAATGATGTGTCATATCACTTACTTGACAGCACGAACAGCACACTAAAGTGTGCAGCACCTCTGTAATAATGCACAGTATGTGACTACTCTAATATCCCTTTTCAGTACTTTTTTTGTCTTTAAAGTTGATGGCTGGCTGATTTACGTGAACCTGTTTGTCTTTTCATATGTCAGGATGCACCTTCCTACGTGGAGAAAAGACTGGTGAGGCTGCTGGAGGCTGGTGTGGTGTCTGCGTTGGTGTGCACGGTCAAACAGGAGAGTCCTGCCCTCACTGAGGCTTGTAGGGAGTGTATCGCCAAGTAGGAAAATGGCATTAAGGCTTTTTTCACTCCCTCTTCTCTCTGTAGATTTTCTATTGACGCCATTTATCACGGCAGGGTCTTCTTGGCTTTGGTGGAACGACAGGAAGACAGAGGCACAGTGGTGGCACAGGGTGGAGGAAAGGTAGAACCCCACGATAAACCTGCTCAGTTTAGCCTGCACACTGATGTCTACATCTTGCTTTAGGAGGTTTACATGATTTATATTGACTGTTTCCCTCACAGGCTTTGATCCCACTGGCATCTGAGAACACAGCTGTGGGTAAAATCAAAGCAGCTCAAGCCCTGGCAAAAATAACAATCACATCTAACCCAGAGATTGCCTTCCCAGGAGAACGGGTGAGAAGTGCATGCTGTAAAAGACCTCTATTGTCAAAAGAAGATCAATAGACATTTTCCTTCTTAACCCTGTTTCACTTGTTGTTGTCAGATCTACGAGACAGTGCGTCCTCTTGTCAGTCTCCTGAGTCTTGAATGCACCCTGCTGCAGAACTTCGAGGCACTCATGGCCCTCACCAACCTGGCCGGCATCGGTGAAAGACTCAGGTTAGCCACTAGGGGGAAGTCTCTCCTAAGAATCTAGTATGTACAAAACAACTGTAAACTGTAGTGGGACAGTATGCACAAGTATTTGAACTTCTTTGCAGAAACCCTTGTTACGTTTGTTTGTTTTACATTTTTTACACTTAGTAAATCTGATTTACTCAAAGAAAAGAACATAATTTCCCCAAATGTAGTTAAATATTTGTCTTTCATTTTTTACGGCCAAACATGCAGGATCCTAGTTTTCATCCTAAAAATGGTGAAAAGCATGCAAAAAGATGCAAATATTTCAAGTCTCTGCTGACCATTTAAAATGACATTTTTCAAAGCTGTGTTAATAGTTTGACTGTGTTAATGGTGTTTTTTACATAGCTGAGACCACATCCTTTACATGTATAGACATACCCCCCTTTAAGATGTACAATTACGCCTGCTTGGTGCTGTCTGCATTATTTATTTATTTTTTTAATTCTTAGATTTTACCAGGTCAAAGCTTCACACTTGGATGACTTGACTCAGTTTTCTGTCGGTGTTAAGAGTATCTGCTTGTATTGATGCTGTTTCACAGACAAAAGATCATGAAAGAGAAAGCTGTTCCAAAAATTGAAGGCTACATGTTTGAGGAGCACGACCTGGTCCGAGCTTCTGCCACAGAGTGCATGTGTAATTTGGTTTTAAGTACTGAGGTAAGGCACACAGTCATAGATGATTTATGGCACAAATACGTAGAAAAGCTGAAGTTAAAGCAGCCGGTGTTCGGGGTGCCCTCAGGTGCAGGAGCTGTACCTGGCCACAGGGAACGATCGCCTCAAGCTGCTCATTCTCTACTGCGGAGAGGAGGATGAGAGGCTGCGGAAAGCTGCTGCAGGAACTTTGGCCATGCTGACGGCTGCGCAGCCCGAACTCTGCGCCCGCATCCCTGGAACAGTAAGCAGAGCACTGCAGCACATCACTGCTCCCACACATCCATCAGCTCTGTCAGTACAGTCCCATACTACAGTGATTCTATTTTCCATGTTGGCTCATTTTTTTCCCTCTCTTGTCAGACGACCCACTGGCTTGAGATTTTACAGGCACTATTGCTGTGTGAAATATCCGACCTGCGCCATCGTGGAGTGGTCATAGTTCTGAATATGATGGAGGCGGAGAAGAGTCTGGCTGAGACGCTCATGGAGAGCGAAGTTCTGGAGATTCTGTCCGTCTTGGCTAAGGGAGGCACAACACAAGCTGTTTCGAAGATCGCTCAGAACTGCCTGGACAAGGCCGTAGAGTACAAGATCATCATGAACCGGGAAGGGAAGGAAGAGCGCAAAGGAAGTGAACCCTGAAAACACAGCTGCAGCGTGTGAGGGCGCGTAATGTTTAAGTGCTTAAAGTATTATGTGGGACCAGTGATTTTGAGTTATTTGACACACGCAGGAAGTCGGTTTTGGTCTGGATGGGTACAAGTGGATCCTGAAATGCTCAAATTTCTTAACCCAAAATTGTGGAAAGCAATAAAAGGGATTTCTACAGAAGGGTATTAAATGAAAATAAGATGATTGATTGCTGTTTTCACATTGCTTTTCCACTGATTGTATTTATCTCAATTATACTGTATGTTCCAGTTGGAGGTTGATTTATATATTCCTCACTTATGGTTGCCATTACTTGATATTTAGAAATGTTTTATTTGTGTCGTCATTATTCCCCCACATTTCATTGTCTTTATTTTCTATTTCAGACACTACTATATCATTATTGTTCTTATTGTCACTCCACTGCAGCTCCAGTGTTTTAATTGTATGGTTGCTTGTTTTCTAATTTTGACTGAACACTTGGCCAGAAAAAAATAAAACAGCTGTACCTGGATTATGTGGTCACCATCCATCTATCTATCGTTGTTCTGCAGCCATACTGGGGCGCATGCGCAGTAGGTGCCGTTGTTCAAACTTTGCGGATAACTGCGCTGCTCGGCTCGGCTGCGTTTCCAATGCGGTGGTTCGGGTTCGGCTTCAACGCATTTGGACAAATATTTGTCCATGAAACATTGACTAAAGGAGACCGTAGCGAGCCTGTCGAGGAAGTGAAAGTGAGTAGTCCGACAGAGATAAGCAGTCGCGTGGACAGAGGTGACGGCTGCTCGCAGACTGATGCTCAAATTCGAGCAAGTTGGAGTCGTAGAGCATCTTTACATGTAGATGGTGAGTCTGTGAGGGATAAGGGAACTACCGAAGCTTAGGCTGGGCACTCCTATTACTTGTAATATTAAATGAAAGCGTCAGTGGTGTCACATTTGTCTCTGTGTCTGTCAGGAGACAGCCGTGTGTGCCTGGCAGGTTTCGAGGCGGCAATCCTCAATGATTCCTGTGGTATGCCTATGAAAGAGAGCCGGGGCTGCAGAGATGTCTTCCTCAGTGAATCGTACTTGACCCTCGCTTTCGCGGACAGAATTGAGATCTGGGATCTGCAGAAGAAAGAGAGGACCCCATCATGGAGCGTGGAAATAAAAACTCACTCAGAGGGATCTGGTAATCCCAACCTCCTTTGACAGCTACTAGACGTATGTTGTTGTGATAACTGGCTGAAGAATTAACTTATTGCTGCTTTCCAGGACCCCCTCTGAATCTCCCGTTGGTCCCTGGAGGTTACATAGCCACACAGCCGCCCCTCCGGCGCTCCTTATCACCGCACCTGAGGGCCAAGAGTCTGGCCCTGAGTGCAGGCCATGCCATCCTCCTCAGTGCCTCTGGAGCTGTGTACACCTGGGGGCTGGGCAGGTACACACACACACACACACACACACATCTTCATTGGGAATCAGAGTAATGACACCCTCGTGAATATTTTTTGTATGTGCATGGGTTTACTTGACAGCCATGGACAGCTGGGGCACGGAGGCCTCACCTCTGAGGAGGAGCCCCGGGCAGTGGAGGCACTCTGGGGGATGCCCATGAGCTGTGTGGCTGCAGGAGGCTGGCACTCTGTCTGCGTCAGTGGTGAGTCCCACGTAAGATGTGGTCGTGCCTTCAACTCGAGGGGAAAAACTGACCTTAAATGAGCTTTTTTTCGTCAGACGGGGGAGACCTTTATGTGTGGGGCTGGAATGAAAGTGGCCAGCTTGGACTTCCATCGCGAGGTCTGAGGAACGCATCGCAGCAGCAGAAAAGCCAACAAGCAGGTAAAACCCTGTTTCCCTGTCAAATGAGATATGCGAGAAATACAGTAAAGGGACATTTCACCCCAAATCAAGTTTTTCAAACATATTTTTAGCACTATAAACTAAATGCTTTCAATCTCAATCTTTGCACAAACTTTTTAAACGTTTAGGTAGCACTTCAGGTATGGAAAATGCTTTATAATGTTTAAGGATGAAACACCCCTTGACTGTAGTATAATTTCACACATGCTACTTGATTTAAGTTATAGTAAGTAGTAAAAATTAGGATTAACTGTACTGAACAGGAGCACCGTGCCAAGATGCCAGCACACCTCCCACTGAAGATCCGCAAGAGGGAGAGAAACATGAAGAAGTATTCATAACGATCCAGGCATTCCCGGCCCTGATGGATATCACTCCAGCATGTGAAGTCAGGACAGTCAGCTGTGGCAGCCACCACACAGCCGCAGTGACAAGTAAGAATCCTCACTTGGCAACAGGTGTATATTGATGTGCATTTTTGGGGCAAGTCAGAGTTATTTTTCTTTATCTCGTATTTTTCTCATTTCAGCCACAGGTGACCTCTACACCTGGGGCTGGGGTAAGTTTGAATTTGACACCTTAACAGATTTTTTTTGCATCTGCTGTCAGTGTGTTACATTTTTGTAGGATGTTCCCATTACCAGTTAATCAGTAACCTTAAAGTAACAACCTAAGTACATGTTGAGCTTACCCCGTCCATTTTTCCCTCTTTTACCATTTCAGGTGACTACGGCCAACTTGGACACCAGGCATTTATCAGTTCAGACGAGCCCCAGCGTGTGGAGTTCTTCAGGGAGCAGCAGATGTGTGTGGTTGATGTAGTGTGCGGAGCGTGGAACACTTTTGCTGCTGTTGTCAAGGAGGAAATGGCTAAAGAAATACTATAAAATCCCTTTTGATATACATGGACACTGGACTTTGGACAACATACAAGGAAGTGTAAATTAAAACAACAAATGGAATATGCTAAATCAAATGTATTTAATTTTGAAATAGATATATAGGTATATGTCAATAGAAGTTCTCATTTGCATAAAAAAGCAAATTTTGTAAATTAGTAGTTTTTTTGGGGGAAAAATTTATTTTCTTTATAGTAATTAAAAAACAGGTTTTATATTTAATAAACAATACATAAAACTGTTAAGGCAGTAAAATCCACAGGCAAATATAATTTAAGGCAAATATCTAAAATTGTTCTTTTTGAAAATTAAACACCACCATATGAGTGTGATGCATTTCCACAGCCCCCCAGAGGTCTTCACAGCACAATCTTGAAAGAACTGTGGAGAAATCCATATATAATAGAAGCAGTTAGAGTGAACCAAGTTGTGTTGAGTGAAGTACATATCAGTGATAACAGTAATTAGACTTCTAGTCACCTGACAAAATCCGGTGACCTTGAAATTACATGCTGAAACTCTGAGAGATTCACGGTCCCATCCTTGTCGATGTCCGACTCTTCAAGAATCTAAAGAAACGTGCAACGTAAACAACCGGTCAGCTCACTTACGCATCAGTGTACCAACCTTTAACCATCTATTGTGCCTTCCTACAACTTCAAAAAGCAGAAGCCTGAGTGAACCCACATTGCTGATGAGCTGTCTCATTTCTTCAGGCGTTAGTCTGGTGTCGTCTGTCTCGCCGGTCAGGCAGTTAACCAGTTTCTCCAGATCACTACGGTCGAGAGTTCCATCATCGTCAAAGTCTGAAAATATCAATATACTTAACACACACATCGATAGCCCTGCATGTACAATTAAATATCACCCATTTTTTGTCAAATATTTACCAAATATACGGAATGCATAGTGGGATTTGATTTCCAGAGTAGCAGAGTCACTGAAGGCACTCAAGAGGTCCAGAAAGTCCTCAAATGAGAGGCTTCCATCTTTATCTTCAGATGTTGAGAACACAAGGCAGATTCTTTTCCTGAAAGGGTTGGACTGTGGCGGGAGCAAGTACAAGGGTCAATGCAGATTATCAGCAGTTGAAGCATTTCCTCCACAGCATACAAATCTCAGGACAGTGCTAGTGGCACAATGAGAACAAACGCAGAGCAGCTCACAGTTTGACTGTCGTATATGTTTTCACCTTGAGCTCTGGCAGTGTGAGAATCCTGTCTGTTGGTACTCTGGGATTTGGGAGGTCTTTCTCTTCTTTCGTGAGCAGTTCAGTGAATCTCTTGTGAGCGCTAAACAAACAAAAGACTGATTAAAATGCTTTTACTAAGAATAAAAAACTAGTAACATTTGTGATGTGGCATTCAGCTGATCACTTACAGAAGAATTTCTTGTTTAGTCAAGAAGGTCAGCTCCTATAAGTAAAAGTGAGCATTATAAGAATTCAGATTAACAGATTAACCTGAAACATTCTTTTTTTTTACCACACTAATACTTTTATAAGTCGACCTTCAATGAATCCATCCACTGTTTAACTAGTCCTATTAGCAACATTAGCTCTCCGAGTAATTCAATTCAATTCAATTTATTTTGTATAGCCCAATATCACAATAGAGTTGTGAAATAAACAAGAAGTGTAAGCGAACAAACAATCTAATAAAGAGTCCAGCAGTCGATGAGGCCAATGGATCAGTCCGAGGCATCACCTGCCCTTTATGACCCTCCTTCTTCGGGAAGGAAAAACTTAAAAAACCCAGTGGGAAAAGAGAAACCTCCTGGAGCACCACAGTGAAGGAGAGATCCAGCTCCCAAGGACGGACAGGCTGTAGCCTTGGACAACGCACATCCATTAGCAAGCGTAATGGTTAGTTTAATGGTTTAGGAAATACTTCAGACCGCTGGTAAATCATGCTGTACTTTTGATGACAAGGTTTTAATAGTTTCCTTTTGCCGTACAACGCTAGGCTAAGATAGCTAATACGTTAGCCTCGGTTATTATGGGGCGTAAGAACTGCTCTCAACTTTAGCCACAAACGTTTTATCCACAGCGATATAACTAATACTTGCTTTTGGAGACTTTCCTGTGAACACTTACTTGGTACTCTGACAGAAGATCCTTCCCAAGTTGACTTGCCGTCGTGCCCATCTTGAAACTTTCTACTCGAGTATGTACTTTTGTTGTTCTGTACACAGTTACACACCGAACTATTTGACAACTTGTTGGTCTCGCATCGCTAACTTCCGGTTTCTGACTGGTTTCCTGTATTTAGCTACGTAACGGTTTCCATAGTGACGCACTTGCAAACAACTGCCATGTTGACAAAATGGCAACAGGTGACAGGGTCTAGTTTCTTTAGCTGCTTTTTAAAAAGTGTTAAAGGGGATTTCTTTGTTTGCTTGTTTGTTTACTTACTTACTTACTTACTTACTTGTTTGTTTGTTTGGCCTTTAGCCCCAAGAGCAACAGTTGAGAGCTGACAGTGAACAAGCGAAGAGAAGTATTGACCAAAAGTGTCACTTTCCCCATTCTTTAACTACTTTAGCATAACATAAAATATAAAAAGGACCCAGCAAAAGAAAAAACAAATTGCATTCAGAAATTGAACTAAAAGTATGATTTATAATTGCAAGTGAAATGTAAAAAAAAGCTAAATTCAGGTATCAGAGGTAAGCCTACCCTCTTTGTAGTGTAAATTATTGCAGAAAGCCAATGTAGTGTGTCACAACTATCTGTAATGATACAGTAATGTTTTCACTTACTATTGGACTGTCGATGCTTGGAGCTGACTGTCAATCAAGCGAGAACACCCCGAGTAGACTCTTTTTTTTAAATGTTTAATCATGTCAGTAATGTTTCCATATCTTTCTGTTCTTTTTTTGTTGTATGTTTGTTGTATTTAGATTAATTCATTATTTTTGTCATTCTTTTTCGACTGTCTTCATGCCATCCAGTGTTAATAAATATATAACTTCGCATGACAAATCCAAACTAATAACTGTTATATTTACCTTCATTTTATTGTAGATTTGCAACAAACAGCATTACATTTTGTTGTTATTGTTTCTGAACCAAAATCAAAATGAATGCTTTTTTGTCTAGAAATAAAACACTAGTATGCAAAAAATTTCAAAAGAATCACAACCATATATCTACAGAACTGCAGCTTCTGATAATGTATTAAATCACAGAGAGACTCGCTAGCTGATTTTTCTGAACGGCGCTGGATGAAGATGACAAATAGATGTGGATCTTCACTGGTAGATCATGAGATGATTACTTCAACCCTGGGAAGGAGACAAGCTAAGCTCCTGGATTTGTCTCCCAGTCCACTGTATCTGAAATTAAGAAAGAAAAAAAAGCCAAACTCCTCTTAATGCAAGAAATAGAATAAAGTGTGAAAAGTGAAAGAAGTTTAAGTGCTTAATATATCCAGTCATTCTCTAAAATCTTTTACATCCTACTAAGGCAGTAATCCTGTCACAGTAATTATTATGTAAAATATAAAAACTATTATGTGTGTACTCTTCACAGATTGTACCTGTCATTTTTGCTCCCTCCTTGGTCTCTGTGGGAACGCCGACCCCGTACTCGTTTTCAGCAGTGACTCTGAAGAAGTAGATTCCTCCCTCCTCCAGGTCAGACACCTTGTAAGACAGCCGGTGGCATTTGTCCGTGAGTGTTGTCCACCCTCTTCTGCTGATGTCTCGTATATCTACATGGTACTTCTTGACGGGGGCTCCCCCCTCATTCTCAGGAATGTCCCAGCAAACAGTGGCAGAGTTTCTGGTCACATCTTTAACTGCTACATGAGCTGGCGGACCAGGTGAGTCCAAAACCCTCACGTTCAGCATCAAGGAAGCACATCCGGCAACATTTTGCAGTTTGACTAAGTATTTTCCAGAGTCATCACGTGTTGCCCCTTCCATTGTGATGGAGGTGACGGAGCTGCTGGTGTTGATCAGTCCTCGGACTCTCAGATCTACGCCTGTTTTTTCCCATGTCACACTGGGAACAGGTTTGCCTGTGAAAGGCACAGTCAAAGTGAAGGCGCTGCCATCTTTAACAAGCAGGGTCTTCCTCATCTCGGTGCTAATATCAAACCTGGGCTCTTCCTCTCTCTCCATGGGCACTTGAGGATCGGTTTCAGGACTGGGCTCGCTAATGCCGATCTTGTTAATGGATCTGATGGTAAACACATATTCCGCCCCTGATGTGAGTCCAGTAACTGTAAACTCTGTCTTATCTGTGTTATGGACGCCAACAGTCCAGTCTTCCTCTGATGGTTTTCTGAATTCAACTTTGTACCCGGTGACTGCTGCTCCACCATCAAACAGCGGCTTGTTCCATGACAGAGTTATGGAGGACCTGGTTGAATCGATTATGAAGGGTTTTACAGGAGCGGAGGGTAAAAATTTTGGATCTTCTGCCACAGCGAGTGGGCATGGGAGACTCGGTTCACTGAGACCTGCAGCATTTTCGGCAAAAACTCTGAATTCATACTCACCTCCTTCGCGCAGGCTGGAGGCTTTGACTCGTAGGTCGTAGACTGGTTTCTTATTGACACGAACCCAGCGGACACTCTGCTTCTCCCTCTTCTCTATAATGTAACCGCTGATCCGGCTGCCGCCATCAGTGGCAGGTCTCTTCCAGCAGATAGTCATAGTATCGCTGGTTGCACTTGTGACCTCCACATCCGTTGGAGCAGATGGGATAGTAAAGGGATCCACGGCCTTGATGGGCTCACTTTCCAGAGCCTCACCTTCCCCGTACTTGTTCACTGCCCTTACCCTAAACAGGTATTCATTTCCTTTGAGCAGCTTGGTTATTTTGCAAGTACTTGCCATCATGTCGCCGTACACAACGATCCAAGCTACACGGCTGGTTTCACACTTCTCAACGAAGTAGTGCATGATCTCAGCACCGCCAGTCTCATGAGGGGGTCCCCATGACAGAGTGCACTTCTCTGCTGAGAGTCCAGAGACTTCCAGAGGTCCAGCCGGTGGGCCAGGCCGGTCCAGGACCTTGCAGGTAATAGCCTTAGATGTGGCACCTCCTGTACTCTGCAGGGTCAGAGTGTACTGGCCAGAGTCCTTCCTAACACTCTCTCTGATGAGTAGAGAAGTATGCGTCTTTGTTGCAGTTATCTCAACCCTTCCCTTGGTGCCAATATTCCTACCATTCTTCAACCAAAACACCGTGGGGTTGGGGCGGCCAGAGATGTCAGCATCTAATCTTAGGAGCTCTCCTGCTTTGACAACCACCACCTGTCTAAATTTGTCCTCCAACATAATTTTGGGTGGCTCTATGTCATGCTGTACTGTCACAGGTCCTGTGGTTTCAGAAGGTGCACTGAAGAGCTCAGCTGCATTTTTTGCAATCACACGAAAATCATACTGTTCACCCTCTGTGAGGCCGGTCACCTCCAAGAAGGTGTCCAGTAAGTTGGTGAAGTTACACTTTAGCCAGCAACTATCTGGCAGCTCTTTGCGCTCAACAATGTAACCTGTTATTTTAGCCCCACCGTCATATTCTGGTTTGTCCCAAGAGAGGGAGACTGAGCTGTTAGTTACATTGGTGACTGTGAGGTTGCTCGGGGGATCACACTGGTCTCTCGCTGCTACAGGTTCAGATGTCTTACTGCATGGACCAATACCAGCCATGTTCTCAGCACAGACCCGGAACTCATATATCAGACCTTCTTCAACAGTTGTTACCTTGAACTGGTTCTCAGTGACCTGGTTTCTGTTTAACTTTGTCCACAAAATACTGCTTTGATCTTTGCATTCAATGTGGTAACCCACAATAGGGCTGCCACCATCACTGTCTGGCTTGTTCCAAGCAACCACTATGATGGACTTTGAGGCACTCACAACACGTAGATTGGTTGGTGCACCAGGGGGCTTAAACGGATACTGGGCAACTACAGGGTCAGACTCAACAAAGTGGCTTTTGCCATAGCGATTCTCTGCAGCAATACGAAACTGATATTCAGTGCCCTGGGTCAAACGGGAAATTTTGATTGATGTTCTGGCAACAGTTGCTGACACAGTCTGCCATATTGTGCTGCCTGTATCTCTTTTCTCAACAACATAATTATTGATTTGACACCCGCCTGTATAATGCGGGGCCTGCCATGACAAAGACACAAAGTCAGCACTCACTTCATCCATGCTGAGGTCACTTGGTGGTCCAGGTCTTTCAAAAACATTAACAAAGATTTCAGCGGATGTGGTTCCAACCGAGTTGGCCAGGGTCACCTCATACACGCCAACGTCTATTCTCGTTGCATCTTTGATAACGATCTGAGATGATGTGTCAGATGTGTGCACATTTACCCTGCTTGTCTCTTTCAGCAAGTCACCATCTTTCTTCCAGGCTACCGTTGGAGGTGGTACACCCTTGAATGGTACATCAATCTTTAAATCATTGCCTGCCTTCACACTAAATGTGTTGGACAGCAAATTAATAGTGGGCCCAGCAGTAGTATCATTTACTGTAACAGGTGCCAAAAGGGACTTTGGTTCACTTTTTCCCTTTTCATTCACAGCAGTCACTCTAAAGAAATACTTCTTTCCTTTTGCCAGACCATTAATAGTCACTTCCAGTGCTTTACTTTCAGAACATATTGTCCATGTGTCATCTCCCTCAGCCTGCATGTCTACGATATAACATGTTATTTTGCTTCCTCCATCATGGTCTGGCTTCTCCCAAGAGAGTCTTGCACTATTGCAAGTAACATCACTGAGCGTGATTTTGCCAGGGGGCAGAGGAGCCTCAGACACTTTAACAGCCTCACTTGTCTCTGCTGGCAATCCAGTGCCAAACTCATTCACAGCCAGGACTCGGAAATAATAGAAACATCCTTCCTGGAGATTGTCAATCTTGTATGAGTTTCTCACACAGTTGGTACAGACGCTTGCAAATGCCTTTCTAGCCTCCTCTCGCTTTTCTACAATGTAGTGTGAAATCTTTGCTCCTCCATCAATGAGAGGTGCCTCCCAGGAGATGGAAACAGAGTCTCTCTTTACATCCTTTACCTCTAAGTTTGTTGGTGCACCTGGAGAGTCCAATACTCTGACATTAATGAATGCTGATTTAGAACCACTGTAGTTCTCAGCAGTCAACACATATTTTCCCGTGTCACTTCTATTGACATTCTCAATCAATAGCTCTGTGTAGGAGTTTGTTACCTCAATTTGAGCACGCTCACTTAGAGTACCACCTTCCTTTGACCACTTAACCTCAGGCTCTGGCCTTCCTCTGATGGTGACAAAGAGACGTAACATGGAACAGGCTCGAACACCTACAATCTTCCTCAAGCTAGCGTCCAACTCAATCTCAGGCGCCTCTGGTTTTTCAGCCGCTACCACAGACCCTGGCAGATCCACGTGCTCTCCAACTCCGACGGCATTCATCGCACGTATACGAAAATTGTACCTTGCATTTTCTCTCAGTCTTTTTACAGTGTACTTTGGTTCCTCTACACCTGTGCTCGGTGTGCATGTGATCCACTCGTCCTCTGCTGCTTCTTTCATTTCAACTGCATATCCATTGATTGCTGCTCCACCATCATAGATGGGCTTTGACCATGTCAGAGTCACAGTGCTGCAGGAATGGTCTGTCACTTTGGGGTTGGTCGGGGGACCAGGTGGGTAAGTGGCTTCACATACTTTTATATACTCACTTGGCTCGCTCGGTGCACCCACACCAGCAGCATTCTCTGCCAGTACTCTGAACTGATAATAATGTCCCTCAGTGAGCCCTGTGCATCGGAAACGCAAGTCATTTAGCCTTCTCTTGTTGCATTTAGTCCACCTGACACCCTCTCTGTCACGTTTCTCCAGGATGTATCCATCAATCTCTGAGCCTCCATCAGTCTCAGGCCTTTCCCACGTCAGCATAATAGAGTCACCTGTCACAGCGCTGGCTGTAGGAGTTGAAGGTGCACTAGGCGTTGTAAAAGGGTTTTGTGCAATGAAGGGATCTGATTCCAGAAATTCTCCAACACCAAATTTATTCACGGCAGCAATTCTGAATATGTATTCCTTACCAGGCACCAGTTTTGTCACTTTGTAACTGACAGCTTCAACGTGAGGTTCGACTCCAGTCCATGTAACACGGCTGGTCTCCCTTTTTTCAATGATGTAGTGAGAAACACTGGCACCGCCGTCGTTTAAAGGTGGATTCCAGTGAAGAGTGCACTTCTCTGCACTGACAACTTTCACCTTCAGAAGTCCGTCTGGGGGACCGGGTCTATCCAGGACCTTCACATTAACTGAGATAATTGTTGTTCCGCCAGTGTTACTGAGGTTCAAGACAAAGTGTCCCCCATCCACTCGTGTACAGTCCCTGACAGTCAGAGTTGTATGAGTGAGGGTGTTTTTGACCTCCATTCTCTGTGTAGTTTTGTCAATTTCTTTCCCATCCTTTAGCCACGTTACTTGAGGGAGGGGCTTACCAAAGTAATCAGCCTCAACAACGAATGTCTCACCAGACTGAACAGTAGTGCTCTTGAACTTAGGATCAATGAAGGCTGTGGGCCCTTCAATGACATCCTGAGCGATGATGGTTACGCTTTCCGAAGGCATGCTCCATACACCAGCTCCATTCTTAGCAGTTACCCTGAACTCATAACTTTGGCCCCCCGTCAGACCCGTGATTGTGAACTGATTCTCAATCACATTGGTGAAGTTCGCCTTCATCCATCTGCCATCTGGGAGCTCCTTCTTTTCAACAACATAGCCTGTAATGGTGCTTCCACCGTCATTCTTGGGTTTTGCCCACTGAAGCGTGATGTTCTCTCTAGTAATGACAACAGCTTCGGGTTTACCAGGTGGATCGCAGGGATCTCTCGCCACATAGCACTCAGATATCTTACTAGATGGGCTGAGTCCGGCAATATTCTCAGCAAAGACTCTGAATTCATACTCAATGCCTTCTTCCAGTCCACTTGTTTTAAAGCGAGCATCAGGTATAACAAGTTTGTTCAACTTGGTCCATAAGATACTGTTCTTCTCTTTGCGCTCAAGGTGATAGCCGATGATGGGGCTGCCTCCATCTTTGGCTGGAGGCTCCCATTCAATGACCATGCTGTACTTTGTCACGGTGGATGCAAGAGGGGTGCCAGGAGCAGTAGGCACACTAAAAGGATATTGTGCAGTTACAATAGGAGAGGTAATAGCAGCACTCTTTCCGTACCTATTTTCTGCAAACACTCTGAATTGGTA
Source organism: Pempheris klunzingeri (assembly GCF_042242105.1). NCBI lineage: Eukaryota > Metazoa > Chordata > Actinopteri > Acropomatiformes > Pempheridae > Pempheris > Pempheris klunzingeri. The sequence goes on along the minus strand of NC_092016.1, from coordinate 17,197,416 downwards.
TTCGCTTCCTGTCTTCAGTTTGGAGACTTTGATCGTGGTTCTTACCGTTGTTGCTGACACAGTCTGCCACTCTATACTTGCAGTGTCACGTTTCTCCACTATGTAGTTGTCTAGCTGACATCCTCCGGTGTATTCTGGTGGCTCCCAGGAGATGGTCGCATAGTCTGAACTAACCTCATCAATCCTCACAGGCCCTGTGGGTGGATCCGGCTTTTCAAGAACAACCACAGTGATTTCTCCTGTATATTTTCCAGCGCTGTTGCTTGCTGTGACAGAGTATTTACCAGAGTGCTCCCTGACAGCATGTCGGATATGAAGAACCGTTAATGATGCCGTATTTGAAATCTCCAGCCTTGATGTCTCTCTGACTGCCTGACCATCTCTTTTCCATTCAATCTTTGGTGTTGGGTGCCCAACCACTGGGATCTCTACTTTCAGATCTTCACCATTCTTGACGGTAAATGTGTTGAAAGTTATCTGGAGTTTTGGCTTAACAGCATTTTCCTCATCTGAAACAGGACCAGGTTGGACCTCACGGTCGTGTTGTCCGTTCTCTACAGAAGTGGCAGCTTGACCTGATGTAAGGAGAGAATAACATCAAATAGTCATTTGATCAGTGTGTGTGTGAAATGAATCAAAATTAGGCTTTTCAGAAAAAGTATAAAATGATATAGCCTACTATTTATGAAGTAGGTTATAGCAAGATATATCTAATGATGTTTTTTCAATTATGTTTAACATATATAATGAATTCTATTTTAGACAGTTTTCAAAACCTTCCTCGTATCTCACCTTAATAACACAGTCAGGAGCAGTTGAAAGCCCTAAAAAGCTAATTATTGAACCTATCATTACGTATTATATTTTAGTTATGAATCATGAAAGTATTAATATTGAAAATCTAAACTAAACAGAGATAGGATTAATGCATGACATACCTTGGACAATGGCTTTGAGGGGTGACTGGGGATTCTTTGCTGAGAGCTCTTCATCAGTGTCTGGTGTCATATTTATATTTAGAGCGTGAGCTTTACCTTCTGCTCTCTTTCCCGTCTAGAAAACAAAAAGGTACAAAACTGTCAGAGAAAATTACCATAAAGACATGCTAACACAATCAGGGTAATATTATTCTTTTTCTCTCCTTTTTTCTAAGACTGTTATGTTCTTTAGTTGATTGGAAGTAGACTTTAGCTTTATAAGGACATTAAAAATTGCTCTACATATTCAGTCATTGTAGGATGTTAACAAAAGTCAAAACTGAGTGTTTCATACAAGCCAGCATTTAGGTGCCCTGTGAGTGTGATGTGTTGGTAATAGAAACTCTTGATGGTGTTTAAAATAACTAGAGGAATGGCGGGCTAGACTGCCAACTGTTCTACCAAACAGATGCAACTCTATTATTAACTTACTCTAAAAGCTCTCACAAGGTTGAAACCAATTTAATTTAATTAGAAACAAAATCACTCATCAAAAAGTCATTCTTAGGTGCTCTCAACTCTTCACTCAATAACGTTTAAGATAGAAGAAGTATTACATTCTCAAACACAACTGTACTTACTCCGTTGTTGCTGGCCTCCATCCTTTCTATCACTTGTCCTCAACTTTGTATGTGTAATTAAATGTGAACTCAAAATGCTGGTTCAGTTTATCGGTCAAATAAGATGCATCGACTGTGGCGAACCCCAAAACTCTGTGGCAGACATACACAGCTCTGCCAATCACTGCCTGCTTTATCTCCAAAAGCATGCAGTGACTGAAATAGCCATGATGCCTGATTGGCCAGCTGCTCATTCTTTCAAAGTTAGTTGAGCCTACATGGATCAGCAAGGGAAAACTGGAAAGTTGCTCAACAGTAAAATATTGCACACAGACTATTCCAGTTACAAGGGGGTTTACCACATGAGTTGACAATTTAGATATCTTCTAAATACCTTTGAGAGTGTGTTCATTCTTTGGGGGTTGGTTGGGTTAAATGTGTGCAGCACAAAAATAAGTGAGTCAGTGTACAAATGGTTGAGTGGGTGGGAGACGGTTACAAAACCCTCAGCATGTACTTTTTGTGTAGAAGTGCATGAAATCTGCAGGGATCCGTCTTCAGCATAATATACAGGATGTAACATTACTTTTTATGTCAGAAATTATGTAATTGTGTGAAATTGTGTGCAAAAAAGGTGTATCCTATGCCCTATGCAGATAAATGCACAAGCAAACCATATTAGAAAATTAATCACACTAATCTTAACATAAATGTTGCGGGAACTGCAAAATTGCCCACGTAAATACTCCTACAGGCACATTTATTCTGAAAAACAATGACCGGAAATACGTCAATAAACACCGACGAAGAAGAACACATGCAACCAAGGAAGCTAGCAAGTATAGGTAACTGCTGCTCGGAGAAAATGGGTAAAAAAAACAAATAATGGGGATGAGAATAAATGTTGTAGGTTTGCCTTTTAAAGGCGTTTAATCTGCTGTTTGCTTGAAGACGCTGGTTTTGACACGGTGAGGTAGAGTCAGAATAAAGAGGTGAGTATTCATTCAGAAATGAACTCATGCTTGTGTCCTGGGCAAACAACCAATGAAACCAGCCTGAGAGCAGAAGATGTTTTCACAGAGCAGGGTGGACTTTTTTATATGTTTGTTTCAAAGTATCTCAAAGCTTTGTCAGAATGAAGGTGACTTATTTTGTGTTTCTGCCCTCCACTAACTTACTGTGATGATTTCAGAGCTGCCGATTTATGAACATTACTGCTGAAATTAAATATGTCAGCTAACAATTACAGAGCCAATTAACATTTTTGGTATATAATATATTTTCATTCATTGTTTCCATCGTCTTAAATGTAAATGTTTTCTGGTCGTCTTGTCTTAAACAGTACTAATATTGGGTATTGGACCTTTGGTTGGACAAAACAGGCATTTTAACATGTCAATGTGGGTATTTATTAGCTATTTTCTGACAGTTTATTGACGATACAATTAACTGATTTATCAGTAAAGTTTTAAACAGATTGATAATTGTGATTTGCAGCCCTAACGTCCACGGGCTCTGCATGTGACTGGGCTCGCTGTCTGATGATTCAGCAGGATGACACCTAACTGACCCCAACCATAGTGAAACCTATTGTCAGATCTCATACCCCTCTGCCTCACTGTGCATCAGCAGGGCCAACCATGCCTCTCCAGTTTGTGTATAGCTGCCAGGACTTTGTCACAGATGTGCTTCGGAGCAGTGGAAACAGTCTTGGGACGGCATCGACACCAGCAAAGTTCGACACCACCATCCAAGCCGGCTGGACAGACAGGATGGACAGGGGACTCTTCCGCTACCATCTGGGTGATTTGCAAACGCGTATCCTGCCGGGCCCGCATGGCTATGTGGCCCAGCTGAATATTCAAAGAGGGGTGGAGAGAAGAAAGCCTCAGGAGATACTTAGCATTCAGCAGGAGTTCAGTGCCAAGCAGTTTAATTTTAACAAAATCAATCCAGACGAAATCATATTTGAGATGATAAAGGACACTGAGGGAGGACATGAAAAGAGACAGTTGGACCAGCCCGGTAGGATGGTTGTCCTGGTCAATGTCAGCCCTTTGGAGTTTGGACATTGTCTCTTTGTTCCAGATCCTTCACGCTGTTTCCCACAGGTCCTGACGAGTTTCGCCATCCAGGTCGGCATTGAATCTGTGCTCTTGAGCTCCGATCCCGGCTTCCGTGTGGGGTTCAACAGCCTTGGAGCATTTGCCTCTGTCAATCATTTACACCTACACGGGTATTACCTGGATCAAGAGCTCCAGATAGAGTCTATGGAAGTCAAGCCGCTGGTTCCTGAAAAGGGGTTTTATCGCTTGTTGGACTTTCCTGGAGGCTTTTTGTTTTACACAGAAACGGAGTGGGTGGAGGAGGTTGCCAGAGCCATCTGTAAAGTCACGGACTTTCTTGTGGACAGTAATATTGCTCACAACCTGTTCTTGACTAGAGGATGTCCGCCCAGTGATCGTATACCGAGCAAGAAGGATCGCAGTTCAAGAAAAGGTGTTCGCGTGGCTGTATGGCCCAGAATATCGTGCTTCGGTGCCAAGGAGGAGTCTGCTTTCAATGTTGCTCTCTGTGAGCTGGCTGGACATTTACCATTTAAGAACAAAAAAGACTATGAGCTCACTACTGAGAGAGATGTAATGGAGATCATCCAGAGGTATCTTCTGCCTAGTGCAGACTTCCACACATTAGAACAGCAGCTTATTCGCCATTTGAGAGATTTATGATGTACAGACATCAAAGCTTTGTTATTGAGCTCACGAGTACACGGTCACAGTTTTTGGTGACATCAATTAAGAAAAAGAGAGTAACTTCACACTGGATTTTATTTCTTTTCCTGCATCTGATAAAAATATATCACTAACTGTGCACAAAATTCTCATATTACATTATTATATTTATCAAATTAAAATCTAAATAATGGACTAATGAATATGTTGTATTGAAACTGGTTTGAAATAAAATGCTAAAAGCATTTTATCAAAGAATATTAATCATGTTTTTGCATTTATTTTATGAAGCGTAAACTGAGAAGCACTGATGTGACAGCAGCATGCTCCTTGGAGCTAAAGTAAAAGACAGAAAAAAAATCTAGGCTATAGTTTTCAATTTTTTTACTTTTTTTTTAAATTTTACCCTCCACTTTTTTTGAGTGCCAGAATTCGGCAGCTGTCGTTCAGTCTGTGCACGCCCACACAGTCCTGAGTAGAGGTTTAACCTGCTGTAGTAATCAAACGCCTGTGTGGGAGGGTGTGCTGTGGTTGTCAGGGCGTAAGCGTGAAGTCCTATAAGTTAGTTACAGCTACAATAGATCTTTGATAGAAAACATTTTGACATGTCACAGTAGGAAAAGCGCAGGTGTAAATATGTATTATTTACACCTGAATGATGACAATGAATGATAGCAAGTTTCAGGATCCTTGTATTGTGCATGCTGGCCCCCTGTTGCCCTGTTATGATTTACTGACATAAGTAACATCTGAGCTTTTCCTGTTAAGACAAGTGACAAAATGACTGCTGTGAAAAAGCCCCACACACCGGGGCTGTTTAGACTGAGCACACCACCTCACTCACTGTGTGCGCTTTATGGAAATGGATTGAATGTGTAAGTGTAGCTGTCTGGCTTGTTTTTATTTTATTCAAAGACATTTCTTTCCTCAAACATTTGCTAGCAGTTGAATTGAGCGTCTAGCAAGGCAGGTCAGGTGGCGGTTGTGCAGGGCAGCTTCCAGGTGCGACCGTGTTAAAGTCTTATTCAGGCATAGTTAACACACAAGATGCAAAAGCTGCTTCAACAAGCCTGACAGCGGTGCTCAGATCAAGGGGGATCAAAAGTACACGTCATCCCAGAGGAGCACATCATCTGCCAGAATTACATCACCTAGGTAGCGGTGCCAAGCCGAGCAGGAAGATCAATGAGCATAGATGCCTGCTCGCTCATTTTAATGAGGTTCCTCATTGGTGAGCTATAGGTTTACCCGCTGATATGCTCATTTTTTCCCTTGTAAGATGGTGATTCTTTTGCAGTTGCCTTGACACGCACCGTTGTGTGGTGTTAATGGCATTAACCTTTGACACGGTGTGCAGGATATTTGACAGGCAGAGCACAAAAATACATAATCCTTTTTATAACGTTCCTTACAGCACATAAAATCAGCAATAAAAGCTAAAACTCTTAGGACTGCACGCAAGCTTGTAGCAAAATTACATAAGAATTGGTTATATCTTTACATGATTTCACATATTTATTTGCCTTGGTCATGTAATTTCAAATTTTATTCAAAGTTATGATCTGAGTGCGCAGTGGTTGAAAAAACAAAAAAAACAAACTGGGCAGCTTGTTGATGTCACCTTTGATAGGGGTAAGTGCGGGTATCTGCTATAATAGCTGTTGCTGTTTGTCCAAAGAGAGTCACCTTCATCACCCAGTCACCGCTCAGGGCTTGTGGAGTAAATAATGTGACCTTTACGGTGATTCCTCACAGATGGAATGTTTATACATACATTCACATGTACGGTCTGTGTAAAATGCGTTTGTTATACAATGTGTTACTGAGAGAGCTGGGAAGCTGTAAGTAATCAAACTTGAAATGCATGAATGTCTCATCACCTTTCTTTATTAATAATGATATAATACTGCTGGTTTTGCTCAGCTAAACGTACACCTGGTTAGTTAGGAGATAACTTTCTATCCCATCATGTCCTCATGTTCCATCCAGATAAGCTTAAAACAAGTAGATTGAAATGGGGATTGTCACTTTTTTTTTGCAATTTTGCTTTTTCCTTGAGTGTGAGCCATTACAGAGTGCTACATGAGGTTTACTTACGTGATTTCTGGGTATTGAAGTTCAGATCATCAGGAGAGCCTACACACAAGGTTGCCTAATGCAGATCTGTTTTGACAAAAGCTTAAATACATTTCCCTATTTGATGTATTTTGGTGCAGCAGGGTAGATGAGGCAATTGAATTACATATCAGAATTTTGTATTTAATTCTTGAACAAATAATGATTCTATCATTAATTTATCAATACCTGTGGAATATTTAAGCCATAACTTCAACATTGCTGTGTGTTTTTCTTTTATTGGCGTAAGCCAGTTTTGTCCACTTGTCATGACGGCTTCTTCAGAGGATTTACGGGACACAAACACATGACATTTTGGAGCTGCTGTATTTTTCCTCACACAATGTACCGCAACAAGACAGGTAGGTCTGGAATTACTATTTACATTATGCAGGCTGTGTGTGTACGTTGACTTTTTCCACTGTGTCTGTTACATAATGCACCTGAACTCGGGGAAAAAACGTACTGCTTACTGTTACTGCTGTTTTCAAGACAAATTGCCCCTTGGTGACATTAAAGCTTTAGATGGTGCATCTCCGAGACGGAGACAGTGACAACAGTTTAACAGGGACTAATGAGAAGAATTATAGCAGTCAGTATACAGTATATGTATATGATTATTTTATCTTATCATGTTCTGTCTGAAGGCATCTGCTTGTAGCCGAGAAATAGTGCGGCACATATCCCTCTGTAAAATGTTGAATTATTCTTTTTCATATGTTGTTGCATAAAACCGCTCTTTATCGGTGAAACATTTTATAATTTTCAGCATCTCAGTGTGTTGAATTATGGTCAAAATACTGAATCTTTTAAGTAGCACTTACAGCACATTAACAGCAGGGTCCTCAACAACTTCCCATCATATTGTTAATTCTGAGGGTGTTGTTTTTTCATATTTTCACACGGTTTTAATTACAATACCACAATGTTTTCTTTTAAAAATGTTTCCTGAATATCTGAGCACTTGAAATGAAGAAATTACTTAAAAGTCCAGGTAAAAAAAACTTTGCATTTGGTTCCAAAAAAGAAAAAAAAAATGGACATGTGTCTCAGGCTTTGAACCCTGCAGCTGTAACAGTTGACTGAGTCAGACCTGTCGTGCATCTTTTTCTAATGGGGCCCAGCATGGATACAGATTATTTACAGTTAATGCTTCACAGGATCCATACGAGGGAGATGAGAGCGTCCCCACCCTCTCACATGTAAAAGTGCTGTGGAAGCCCGAGTGTACATTCACTACGAGGAGAAGCTTCACATGTTGTGATGACTGTTTATCTTTCTGTGACATGCAAAACATGTTTGTGTTAAGGGAGGAGGTTCCACAAACATTTCCAGACTATGTAATCCCCTTGAGTTGTCTGATGGATTACAATTTTGTGTAACCAGACTAGTACAACATAAATATGTCCTGTGTCATAAGGATACGGAGCAGGATATGACCCTCTGTCCTCAACCACAAAACTATAGTAGCAGAGGAAGTTTATATCACAGTACATTTTTACTGTGTTCATACAAAATGCTTGGAAAAGTATTAAGTGATCAGAAAGCAAGTAATAGATCTTTTCTCTAACTTGAGAGCTTGACCACCTGAAAAAATTAGTTTACATGAGGAGGACGTGACTGTGGGAGTGTCCTCATATCAAGGCAAACACCCACCTTTGCTCATCTTCACTTGTGCTCACGATGCTCAGGTCCTGTAAGGTGTTTGTCATTATAGCAGAAGACAGCTCACTTGAATAATTCAGCTGTTCAGCAGCTCTTCTACCTATTAAAAAAGCAAAAGAAAACATTACAAAAGATTGAAACTAACCAAAAATGGGCTGTGTTCAAAGCTTCAGGGAACTCTGTGACCGTCCAAAAAATACTAATGTTCGTCTCAGTCTTCCAGCAGTTTGCATCGTGTGGCAAACAGCCATGATCATCCTGTTTGGGGTCTTTATTCGTTACAATGAAGAGTCGGATACGCACTGGATAGAGCACAGAAAAGCTAGAAATATATCAAGTGACATTGAGAACGACTTCTACTTCAGATATCCAAGTAAGTGACTTTGGTTTTATTTTTTATTTTTCTAATTTATTCTCTTTTGCAGATGTCTAATGTCTTTTTTTACTAATATTACTACTAATAATATTTGGCTGTAAATTGTCTGTTTCTATAGTAGTGAAATACGTTTCTACTTGAGTTACCAAGCTGATGATAGTTCTCAGGCTGTGTTGGCCCTGTCAGATAATTCCTACATTGCTGACAAGGATCTGACACCCACAGGTGCACGTTTCCCCTGGGCTTTGACTCCCCTCAGGCTTTTCTTTCCAGTGTAACTGACTTGTCAACGCTTACCTCTTTGAACAGATGTTTGAAAAGATGTTTTATTTTGGTCATATCTATCTATCTATCTATCTCTATCTATCTATATCTATCTATATCTATCTATCTATCTAGTTTTGTGGTGTGTGCGTGTGAGTGTATTGTATGGGTGTGGTGAACTTCCCCAACAAGCCATGGTGTCAATGTCAGGCTGTCATGAAGATCATCTCAGATATGGTGTTGTGTGTCAAATGATAAATGTATGTCCTGACATAGTTTGTTGTCAGGGAACCAATAAGACCTCATCTTCTTTCCCAACATAACACCCACCGTCTGTGTTGACTGTCTGACATGACTGAAGCCCTTCTTGGTTGTTAGGTTGTAAAAAAAACAAAAAAAAAACTGCAGTTTTCTATGCAAACTATACTGTTTCACAGCACAGTGGGAACCTATTGTGCCCTGAGATGTGTCAGGCGGTTAGAGTGTTTTGTTGTAAATGATACCGGCTGGTTTATGGTGGTATCCACACAATGTTGTTTACTGGTTATAGCAGATATTTGCCACCTCAAGTAACCCTTTACTGTGGCAACGTTTTGTGAAAGAAACCTTAGCCTGAATAAACTCTCCATAAACACTTTCCCCACCCATGTACACATTCAATCATTAGTACATACTTTTAACTTTGTACTTGACGATGGGTTATAAAAACCCTGATTGGCTAATTAGCAATGTAATGATACCACTATCTGATCTAGTTCATTTTGCAGTTAATAACACGTTTTTTTTCTTACATATATTCCATATAGCTGTGATAAGCCAAACATGTAATATAATCTAACAGCTGAAACACGCAACAAGAAAGAGGATTGAAAGGATGAATACTGAGTGAACACTGTCCCGATTTTCCAGGATCTTTGTTTCATTCATTACTTTGACAATGCTTTTGCTCCAATCTGATTGGATGTGGACCTCCATACTGTAAGCTATCCCCCTTTCAGAGACCTTTCATCTCACCTTCTTTTCCTTCTTTTGTTGCTCACATCTACTACCACTTTTCTTCATCAACTGTTTCCAGCACTACCACAAACAGTCTTTGCTTAGAGTCGTCAAGCCAGCTGACTTGACAAGGAGAAAGGCTCTCAGCATGTGGAGAGCATGTCAACTCTGCACAGAAAGGGCTAAATATTGAATTTTGGTCTTTCAATGCAGTGAAGAAGTACAGATACTATGCTGATTCCTTCTTCTGTCTTTGCTCCATAGGTTTCCAGGATGTCCATGTGATGATCTTTGTTGGATTTGGCTTCCTTATGACATTTCTTAAGCGGTACAGCTTTGGTGCCGTGGGTTTCAACTTCCTCATCGCAGCCTTTGGACTCCAATGGGCGCTGCTAATGCAAGGCTGGTTCCACTCTCTGGACTACACCGATGGAAAGATCAAAATTGGAGTTGAAAAGTACTTGTTCAGTTTTATTCCCAATGAGTTAAATGGATCCTTTCATCTCAGTCAACGTCATTTTGTTACATAGACTGCTAGTAGATGATGTTAAACTGAAAATAGAAACTTGTGGCTGAATGATAACATATAACAGGCACAGCTGAAACCATCTAAAGCAAAGCAGCTCTGGCTCTTCTGTTTGATTATTGGGAAATATGTCTGCATGACTGCATGGTTCCATAAACACAAAGGGATACACAGTGAAGTGGCAAAACCAGTCTGACTGACAAGATCCCGTGAAAATATTTCCAGGAACATGAGATTCAATGTTTGCAGACTCAGTACTGGCAAGGGCAAACAGAAACTGGCGATTAAGAAATGATGATACTGCTGATGTGCAGCCAAGTCACTGTGTGTAAACAGACATGATTGGTGCACTGTTATGTGTGTGTGTGTGTGTGAAAGAGAAAGAGAAAGATGATTTGATAAGTTGTTTTAGTGCAAAAAAAAATATCCAACAATATGACTGCACTTGAAAACATGCATCCTCAGCCAAAACAAATACTGTCTCATATTTGGCGAGTGCAGATTTCAAAATATCTCATTTTGCACTATTTGTCAGCTGCACATTTTGGCTTTTTTTCCCTCCTCAGCCTGATCAATGCTGACTTCTGTGTGGCGGGCTGCTTAATTGCTTATGGTGCTGTGCTCGGTAAAGTCAGTCCAGTCCAGCTGATGGTTCTGACTCTGTTTGGGGTCACATTGTTTGCTGTGGAAGAATATATTATCCTGGATCTCATACATGTAAGTTAAAACAATCGTTTCCTTTTGTTTTTATATCATTTTTAAATACTTCATATATATACAGTTGCCTCAAGACAACGGGAGAGAGTAGCTCATGTTGTAGCTGACGATGAATCCTGTAACATACAGATGGGTACATGGTTTTGATTGCTTATGTTTTGTAGTTCATACCACCAAGCAGCTGCAAAAGTAGTATATAGTATATAGTATATAGTGCCCATGTAACCTAGTAGTATGACACCGACCAAGAGTTTGGATGAGAGCAACTCAGAACATATTTCTTGTGCCAGAAAGTGAAAATTTCAAAATTGAAGATCAAATCCAACAAATAGAAAAAAATCAAATGAAAATCAAACATCCACAAATGGCATTTAACATTTTTGCAGCTGTGACTAATATATCTTTTACTGCTGTTGTCTAATGCTTTCCTGAAGGCCAGAGATGCTGGAGGCTCCATGGTGATCCACACATTTGGAGGTTATTATGGTCTTTCCATCTCGTGGATGCTCTATCGGCCAAACCTGGACCAAAGCAGTCGTCTTCAGGGCTCCGTCTACCACTCAGATGTCTTCGCTATGATCGGTGGGCACGATTCAATTACAAAATTACTTTTTTTTATCCACTCTCACAATAATTATTTTGAAGGTACTCTGGATCCACTGGATTTTTAAGGTGCATCCTGCTTTCTGCATAGGCACTCTCTTCCTGTGGATGTTCTGGCCCAGCTTCAACTCAGCCATCACAGACCACGGGGACGGGCAGCACAGAGCAGCCATCAACACGTACCTGGCTTTGGCCTCAACTGTGCTCACTACTGTGGCCGTTTCGAGCCTCTTCCAGAAGCATGGAAAGCTGGACATGGTAACAACCAGCACTCTTTGATTTTTTTTAGTCCGTAACACTCTGACACCAGTTTGTATGGTGTACATGATAATGATAGGTGGTGTGCACATTTGTCAGGAGGAAATAGATCACCTTGTTGAACTGCCAAACATGACATCCATTACTTGTGTCCCACCTGGACAAACTCAACCTTCATTTTCCCTTGAAGTGATGGAGTGTATACTCCTGACTCAATTCAATCGGCTTTTAACACTGTTTAGGCCTTTATACTTCCTTTTTTTAGTTTAAGTCCTGGAAAAGGTTGATGCAATCACTTTTGAATCTTTACGAAAGATCATTTTATGTTTGAATCCTACCAATCACGTTTTAGAGTTCAACACAGTATGGACACTGCCCCTGCTTGTTTTAGAGTTGATCAAGAGAGATCAAACTGATCCACATTTTCTTCATTTACATTTTTCTGCGCTTCTCTCTCAGGTTCACATCCAGAACTCCACTCTTGCTGGAGGCGTCGCAGTGGGAACTGCTGCAGAGTTCATGCTGATGCCCTACGGGTCTCTGATCGTAGGATTCTGCTGTGGTATCATCTCCACACTGGGCTACATCTACCTTACGGTATGGTGCTTCTCTGGTTTACTGTGTCCAAGCTATTCTGAGACAAGCTTCAGTTTAGTTATTGAAATTGTTCATTAATCAGTTCAGGCAATTAGCTGCAAAAATGCACCAGTGTACATGAAAATTAAAAATACTTTGACTCTCCACAGTCATATAAAAATGTACTAACCAAAATGTTCTTTTGTTGGGTTAGAGTGTTTTAGATAGTACAGAAGGTGCTTTACTAATTTGCCACTCATTACTTTGACTGCTCTTATGTCCATTGTTGGTTTTTAACCGCTACATTTCTTTATCAGCCATTCATGGAGAAACACATGAAGATCCAGGACACATGTGGAATCCATAACCTGCACGCCATGCCAGGAGTCATAGGTGGTATTGTGGGAGCCATTACTGCCGCCGCTGCAACAAATCAAGTTTATGGCACTGAAGGGTGAGTAGTCCATGCTTACAAATAGGAAAAACCCACCATCCAGAGGTTATGGTAGCTTTGACTTTTTTAATTAAATGGATAGAAGATTATCAACCACTAATGTGACAGAAAAAGAAAGCAGTGATATTTGTATTGTTGTAGCCATTTTTTTTTCTTTTTTCTGAAAGAACAACATTGTGAGTTTCCCCTTTTTTCTGTTGAAGGCTGATCAACACCTTTGACTTTGAGGGCTCTTTCGAAGACATGGTGCCCACTCGGCAGGGTGGTCACCAGGCCGCAGGCCTCTGCGTGGCTATCTGTTTTGGTGTAGGTGGAGGAATAATTGTCGGTGAGGAATAGCCATTGAAAGCACACTTTGGTTTTACCATATAACTGAAAATGCACAGTACATACACAGTATGCATATAAATAAGAGTGCCAGTCCTGTGTTTGAATAAGGTGTGTGTTTGTGTGTGTGTGTGTGTGTGTGTGTGTGTGTGTGTGTGTGTGTGTGTGTGTTCAAACACACTGGAAGACAGACTGTGTGTTGCAATAATGACATTATTTGTATTCTTCTCAGGATTTATTTTAAGATTACCTATCTGGGGAGATCCTGCAGATGACAATTGTTTTGATGATGAGCCCTACTGGGAGGTGAGAGACAATTCTTTACAGCCATAAAGAGGTTTTCACAGACTGAAACAGGAATGTTGAAATCAAGTCACAAGTCAGTCAGTGGTTTGTCGCGCAGAAATTGCAAAGTAGCACAGAATGAATGTGTGTTAATGATTTTCTTTGAGTGGTGTTCTTATGATGTTTGACAAATGCAGCTCAGTTAAGATGCAGTTTACTGAGTGAGTTCGGACACACGTCCTTTTGGGCAAAACGGTCACAATCCTCCATAAATCTGCAGCAGCAATCAGCTGCATTTTCTGGCTCGTGTATTTTAGTAAATGGACTACCGTCATCCTGCCACATCTATTTACACAGCAACATAATTCATCATTTTCCATTTTATGACCTTAACAAGTGCACATGGCATCATACATTTTTTTGTTGGTTGATCATGTGGTTATTATTCTGAATCATTATGTTTAAACTCTTAATGTTAACAGCTGCCACAGGAGGAAGAGACCGTCCCACCGATCCTTCAGTACAACAACCACATGCGGAACAAAGATGTGTAAGTGTCCTTTTAGTTGCTGCTCTCACACCAAACAAACGGTGCAGGCAGTGCCTTTGTTGTTGTGCAATGTGTTGCATTCAGTGTCCCCTAGGTGGCAGCAGATACAAATTTGCCAAGACTGCATGTGGCTCATTGTGATTCTCGCCCTTTGTTAGGAATATCTATTCATAGTGTTGAATACAGTATGAACACATGATCAGACAGTACGGCACCGCGGCCACAGAGGCATGCACTGTGCCTGTCACTCACTGTGGGCTAGATTATGAAATGCTGATGCAGACCGTGTGCTTCCAAGTGAAGCTCACCTGTGATGTTTGTTGATGGGGGTCTTTCACAGCACAGCTCCACGTGTGCAGCACTCATCAACGTGACCTTGAAGTGCAACAGAAAACAGAAGTCATGTTTAGTGTGGAAATGAAAATGAGACTGCGAGTAAAAGCTGAACCATGGATTCAGTAAGATTTTAGATTTGAATGAATGAGAGATCGTCTGCAGTGTGGAGTGATGTAGACTCTACACAGGAACAGCTACTGGATCTACTGAATAAAAGGGTGTTGTTGTTTTTTAATGGATTTTATTTGTAGGCCATAGTAAAAAAAAAAAAGATTTTCAAACCCGTAATGCTACACTCTGTTTATATAAAAAGTATACTGTTAGCTGCAAGTTTTCAATGAGCTGTCACTGTTGTTCACACATTATGAAATGCTTTTTTCAGAGCGGAGTCAAATTTCACCATGGAGCAGAACTGACGCTAAGCCTTGATCCTGATGGATCTCTGTCTCTATCACACCTGGCCCATTTGCCCCTTTTATTCTCCTGCTAGACTGATTTTACTTTTTTTTTTTTTCATTTGATTAAATTGGTCCTCACCAATCAAAACCAGTTATTTTTCATACAGCGAATGTCTTTTTTTTGTTTGTTTGAAGTGAAAAAGTCTGCTAGTGGAATGAGGTCTTTTCTATTTTCCAAGCTGTTTATTTTCAGTTTAGATTAATAAATATCCAGTCTAATAAATGAGCGACATTGATGCTAGTGGAGGAATTTGCCTCATTTCAACACTGAGATTCAGCTACATTTACTGACATTTACTGCAGAATCTCTCACATCAAACAGGATAAAATGGCTCCCCTCTGGACTAAGACCATGATGTGAGTTGTGAGAGAAATATTCAAAACCGGTTTTGCATTACGTTGCACTTTAAGGATTTTCCACAGGAGATTTCAAATCTTAGTTTTTCCTGATTTAGTTTCTTTTTGGTTGATTTAAATGGTTTTTCTCTGTGTGACGCAACAGACTAGACGTTAAATTGGTGGAGAATACACAGACTTTATGCTGTTAGCTGTGTTTGTTGTGTTTATTTGTATAGTTGCACCCTCTTCTATTGCCACGAGATGAAATTAAATGACTTGATTTGTGTGTCTTCATGGAGAACCTTGAAACGTAATGAGAGTTATGTATGTATCATGTTTCTGATTACAGATTTTGAAAATATGAGCTGCGATGTTTGTTTAGAACTACGTTATGAGGTGACACAGAGGATATTGACATGAACCCACTATATAAACACTTAATAAAGGGTTTATAAGACACTATAATGTCATTGTATGCACAAGGATATTTTTAAGTGTTTATTAATGCACAGTATTTGTCAACATTTCTAACTTCTCCTATGAGAACAGACTTTACTCTAATTTATTACTACTGCGTTTTACTATGCTGTCATTTATTCTCTGTTTATACACCAGCCTTTACTTATGGGTGCCCACAGGAGGAGTTGCTGAGAGACACTTTAATTAACACTTCTGCATATAAATACATAACAGTGTATTATAAACCATTTTTTGAATGTTAATGTACTGCTTAGAAATGATAAACTGGGGGGAACATATCTTTATCAAAGTAATCAATCTGAAAACTAAAAGCAGATATTTGTACATTTAGACACTGTACACACTAGAGCATTTATGTCATGCTGTTTTGAAAAGTGAAAAGTTTGTTGTGTAATTTTTTGAATTAATAAAGGATTATTATTAAATTGCTTTAGTTGCATGATATATGAAGATTATTTTAATTCTACAAATTGAGTATATTTCTTAGTAACTGAATACCTTTAACCACTTATGGGCAATAATGAATGCAAAATTGTGGATTTAACAACAAAAAGCACAAGAGGTAATGCATGTTTCCCTCATTTGAGAGCCCTTCAGCACCCTTACTCGAGCGGGGTCAGACTGAGGGCAAAGTTCACACCCTTATTGCTCTCTCGGGACACTATGGTGACCAAAAACAAACCAGCCTCATCATCATGTCCTCGGGTCAAAGGGTAGCAAAAGGGCAAGGTCACTGACAGGGCCGCGCACATATGCTGGAGTCAATTAATTTGAATTGACTGAGAATTCCTGTGGATTCACTCACCAAATATTGGTGATATTTTGTACATTAATGGGTAGAAATGGAAGGGAGCAGATTTATTCTAAGAGAAATAATCTGCCCATAAATGGAACATGATGCCCAGCTTGTCTATTAATACTGAATGTCGTTTCACTATGCAGTTCATTTCTGTATCTGATAAATGGCCCTTCTGTCCATCATTTTCTGATGACGCCTGTAATTTCCACGTGCTCTGCCGTCTGTCCACCTGGCCGTGGTGTTTCATTGGTCGAAAAGCAGCAGCGGCTCACGGTGGGAGTGCGGATGATTCCCACACATGAGTAGCAGCGAGGAATCCATCTCCTCGTCCAGTCTCCTCGCTAACAAAGGCAGGCTTAGTGCTGTTTTCTTTTGTCATCAGTAACGTGTTTGAGTAAAGGAGGTAATGGTGCCACAAGTGCTCCAATTAAAAGAGATGCAGCCCTGCTGGGAAGAAAGGCTCCCCCATTGGCCTCAATACCCCCCACACCCCCTCCCAATACACACACACACACACACACACTCACATACACGCACCCGGGCCTCTTCTCATCCTACCCCCATGCAGTTCCCGCCCCAACTCTTCTCATGTTTATTCATCAGCCACTTAAAGGGCAAATGCGGAGGCCTGTTAAAACTAAATCAGACTTATTTATTAATGATAGCAGGCCTTCCCCTCTGAAGTTTAGGGAGCCGAGCCTTATGGTGTCGTGACAGCCGTGTTTGAGGACGTTTACCCTCCTTTGGACAGATACTGACTACAGATGTGACTTTGACAGTGGAAAACACAAACTGTACAGGGACAGCAGGGGAGGAGGGGAGGGGGGGGGTGCTGAGAGGCCATAGAGAAGGTGAGATGGAAAAACTTCAGGAGGCAAAGAGGCATGAAAAGGGGGAGGGACAGACAGAGAATGAGGCCTCACTTTCATTGCTGGTGACTGACTGCCTGCCATCCGGGCTCAATCATGATCTGTGATTGACAGGTCGAGGGAAGGAGAGGGTGGGAAAGAGGGTGCAGGACGAGGGCTTAGAATGGGAGCTGCACAAAACATACTCCCATACAGGGGGCTTCCGAGACGCTCATTAATGATAAAGAACATACCAGGAAAAGCATGTTTTCTCTGCATGCCAGTGATGTTGTTTGTAGGCTGAGATTAGTTTGTAATCTTCTATATTCTTCTATTGATGTAAAATGCACAGAACACTACAGGGCTAAGTACAACGTGGGAGGTCGCGTTAGAGCACCTGATTGTGGCTATTTGGCTTTTTGTTTTCTTGTGTTTCACCATTATTTCAAGAGGACGACGTAATATATCCGACTGTGGTTATGTTTCCCGCCAGCGTATTCATCTGCTTGTTTTAATCTTGCAGTTTACAGATATGTCAGTCACTGCAGTAAAACTCTGCTGAATTTGTGTTACAGTGAGGAGGATTTACAGCAGTTGGAAAGGTATTCAGGGATCCATGTTCACTCCCTTATAAAGAGAGCAGTAAAACCCCCTATTGAAAGCAAGCACAAGTCCATAGAACTGTTCATAAACTATTCAAGCCCTTGCTCCTCTCTCGCTATACTTTCTCTCTATACAGCTCCGGTGTCCCCTAAAGGTTACTTCTCAGCAGGTGCATCTGACTACCAAAACCCCCTCAGCCACACAGATCTGAAATGTCTGTTTCATGGCACTTGTTGAGTGCCATAATTTCCCACCATCAGTACTGTACTTGAGGCTGGAGGTTCCCAGGTTCATTCATTCAAGTACAGCTCGTGAGTACAATTCGGAGGTTCTCCCCTGCAACATTTTAGAGGGAAATATTAGAGTTTTCTCTCCACTACATTTATTAGGCTACATTCTACATTTAAAACATATGATAAGCTCATAAAATACAGTGTATCGGCTCCCGAGCTTTGTGGCTTGTGAACCTTTATGAAAAAGCGGTGTCCAGTTGGGGCCCCTCGTCACGTTTCAGATGTCCGTGGGTTGTTAGCAGTTCCACCAGAGTGATCTCCCTTCTAAACCTCTCAGACCGTTTCATTTAAATAATTGTTTGAGGCCTTTAAGAGGTAAAATGATCGATTATTTCACGAATGTTCGCAAGAAGTAAAAAAATAAAAAAAAGTCACATGAAATGGTGAAGCAAAACGCTGTTTTGTCTAACGACCTATCAAATTCATTTTGTGACTCACTTAATGTTGGAAAATAAGTCAGTATATGTACTCAGCACTGTACTTATGTGCCAGTATGAGATACTCGAGTATTGTATTAACATCTTAAGTTTCTTTGTACTTCTTTTCTACAACATTTCAGAGGTAAATGTTGTACTTTTTACTCCATTACATTTATTTGTTAACTATAATTACTAGTTGCTCTGCAGGATTACAGTTTTCACACAAAAGATCTACTCTCTTCATAAAACACGATACATTGTTGTAGATAAAACTACAGAATGGTGATACTTGAAGTACATTTTGTTGACAATACTTTTATTTTTACACTGTGGTACTGATACTTTAGTAATGGCTCTGAGTACTTCTTCCATTGCTGGACTCTCTGGAACCACCACTGAACTGAAATATTGTATGACTCTAATAAGTATTTACAATCATGACTATGTTGATCAACTACACCAGCAAATGCCTCTTAGGCACCAATGCATCAATATTAACAATCTAATGATCTCATGTATGATAACATCTCACTAACAGAGGCCATTTTTCTGCAGGATCTGTGCTTTCACTTTTAATACTTTAGGCACATTTTGCTGATGATACTGTTGGACTTTCAGTTGAGTTTTGAATGAAGGATGCAGTATTTTGATCTTGTGGAAATGATACATTTACTTGAGTAAATGATCTGAGTACTCTTTGCACCGCTGCCCGTCACAGCCTGCTGATGAACACTCGCAGCTCAGCCTGCCCCCAGGTATCCACAGGCCTCCCCACGCCACTGACCGTCCACAGAGGCTGCTTAAGTGTCCCTATCGGACCACAGTGGAGAGGAACAGCAGATTAACCATGATCCTATCCGCTCACCGCTAGCGCCTTCATACGCTCCGTTACACCAGCATTTAAAAGGAGGAGGGGACGCCATTCAGGCCCCTGATATGAATCCCAGACGTGGGGACAAGAACAGAGCTTTCACCCC
The DNA here is from genome assembly GCF_042242105.1 of Pempheris klunzingeri. Classification (NCBI taxonomy): domain Eukaryota; kingdom Metazoa; phylum Chordata; class Actinopteri; order Acropomatiformes; family Pempheridae; genus Pempheris; species Pempheris klunzingeri. The sequence goes on along the minus strand of NC_092016.1, from coordinate 17,177,883 downwards.
CGATCCACAGAAAAGACCCCTTTCTGGCACCCTCTAATTCTGGTTGCTACGGACTTCTGGGTTCAATGGCGGACTCCTGTTGTGAGGGGACAAAGCCCCTCAGTCATCCGGCGATGGTTGCTAGGGGAGGCAGAATGTATGGGGAGGGACGGGCTGCCGTTGTCCTAGACGAAATGTCTCTCTTAAGGCGGCCGGGATCTGGTGATTGACAGGTGGCTACACGCTCCACTGCGGATCACCCGGGAGGTCTGGGGGGCCTTATATCTGTGACCGTGAGTGTGTACGTGGACAAGTGTGTGTGTGTGTGTGTGTGTGTCTATGGCAAGTTATCTTGGTTGGCAGAGTGAGCAGGGGGGCTGGGAGCATATTAAACCTAGAAGGTGTCTGCCACTATGAAAGCGGCAACGTTTATTACCTGCAGAGGGAGCTGCTTCTGCTTCAAGTAGATGTTCAGTCATGCTGTAATAATCTACTGTGCTGGTGTATTTGCATGTGAGCCTGGCTGACAGCGGTGGAAGAAGTATTCAGATGCACCAGGCCTACAACATGTGAAAATACGCTGTTACCAGTCAAATTCCTGCTTTCAAAACCAAAATATATTATCGTCCAATGTGCAACTTGAAGCCTGAGAATGTCTGTTTTCTTTTTTTCACTGAGAAAGATTTTTTTTAGCCAAGCAGTGCTACCAGCAAAACATACTCAAAGTATAAAGAAAGTATGTCTGCAGAAAAAAAAAACATTGCTCACATGGCTGATGTTATATGTGATGCTCTCAGATATAAATTCTTCTCTGGTGCAGCATTTAACTGCTGTAGCTGCTCAAGCTAGTTTTAAGTACTCTGATTACAGTTTGGTAGTTTAGTCCTGTGCTTCCCAGCGTAGCGACTGGGCCCCTCCGAAGGATCACAAGATAAATCTGAGGGATCATGATGTGATTAATGTGGTAGGAAAGAAGCATAAACATAGTTTTGCCTCACAAATCTGTATTCACGGTTTAACGTTTCTCTAATCTTTGCTTTTTTCTTGTGAAATAATGAGGATTTTGGCCTTTGGGCAGTTATTTAAATGAAACCATCCGAGGACTTTAGAGTGGAAATGACCGTTTGGTGAAACTGCTGAAAGAGGACGCTTCATCTTAACCCACCAAATGCCTAAACCCAGAATCCATCCCCAAAAAAATGTGCAATATTGTTTGAAGAAAGTTTTGTGCATTCCAGACTATGTTGGATATTTCAAAATTTTAAGTAAACATCAGTCAATAGATAAATAGATAGAATTTTGAATATTGGCTGATAAAAATAACAAAGAAAAATTCAATGTGTGCTTATGGTTCAAAAGCATAAGAAGAAAATAAACGTGGATTGAATAGAAACAGTGGTTTATAGTTCGTCCTAGTAAAGATCAAAGCTTTAGTGTAAGTGAGACAGAGAGATCAGATTGTAAAATAAAATAGAGGGATGTAAAACTGTGAGTTCGTGTTTATCTGCATCTACAGGATTTGTGATACTCAGATCTGCCTCTCCTCCTCCTCCTCCTCCGGCCTGGGAACCATTTCCCCGCCGGTCTGCAGACATCAGCGGCCCCTGTTTCCCCCTTTAGGGCCACGGAGGTGAGTGGGAACAGACAGGGTAGGACGTGGAGATCTAAAGGGGTTCACACACGACACCGTCTCCCCTCAGATAGACGTCTGGGACTGTCTGGGTTCTGCACTCCCAGACAGGGAGTCCTTCCACTCGTCAGATGCTCTCCACGCCCATCCCCATCCCCCCTTCCCCTTGACCTTGACTCTCTGTCACCGTGGCCCTCCAGACAGTCTGGGGTCAAAGGCTAACACAGCAGCCACACATCAGACACGGTTCAAGTCCCCTGTGCCCATATGAATGCTGAATGGTAAATCACCCCAAAATCAGCCTGTTGGAATGTGGTTTTGAATTCCTACAGAGATGCACCCAAAGACCCCGGGGAGACCATTATATGAGGATATGAAGACCATAAAGGCAAATGGTTCGATTTTTATTGCATTGATTTCCCTTCTCTGTCTCATCCTGCAGGAATACGGATTTAAAGTAAGAGAAATCAAGTCCACATAAATATTTTGTTAAATTATTTAAGAAGTGGCTCCAAATGCACACTTCTACTGTCACCGTATTCGTAGAGAGAATCAGTAAGTACCATTTCCAAGCAGCCATGCTACATTTTACCTTTCACCTTTGACTGCTGATTCACAGCGTCGGCAGCCAATCGCAGCCGAGCTACCAGCATGTCATGACAGATTTGTGAGAGGAAGGAACGGCTGCATCCTCACGTGGCTTTTTGAAAAATGCCAGCCCTCACAGTGTGAAGCTCTGATGAGCCACTCCACGTCTGATGCGAGCATGCGCACACTGCTGACTGGGTCTCAACATGGGCTCATCTCTCTTTCTCTCACATAGCATCACTCTCTTCACCCCCTCATCTTCCCTAAACCCTGAATCTGTAGTCGCAGTAGACATGCATTTCTGTTTTCCACATCAAAACAAATACCTTTAGATTCCCCCGTTCACATCCCCCATCTTTCTCCCTCATGCTCGGAAATGTGCAAATCAGCTCATGTGGAAGACATTTTATATTCTAACAAGCCAATGTACGTGGTGGCTCCCTATGATGGTCTGGATGTAAACCACGGCGTGAGGAGTGAGGTGCAACAGGACAGGACAAAGCCAGTAGTCACAGGGGTTTATTCTCACACTGAATGTTGTCCCCACACACAGGGGACACAGACAGCGACGTGCAAACATGAGCATGGAGCCAAAAAACAGATAAATCCTCACTCAGGAAGTGGAGTTCCCTTCGTTTTACACCAGAAATACACCAAACTTCATTCATTGAGACACCTGCTTTTTTTTTTTTTTTAACCCCTTCTGCTTCTGCTGCTTTTCTCAATTCACTTTAAATTCCCAGTAAATGAAACAGATATGAAGGTAGAGCCACAAGCACAACTGCAGGAGTATTAGGAGACTTAAGTTCAAAAAAATGACAAAATTACGCACTGATTGCTTTAATTTGAACCGTATTAGGCTGCCACTTTTTCTTTTTTCTTCTTTTCATTCGCCTATTTGAGAGTTAATTGGCTTGTCGGTGTCCTTTATGTCATAACTGATTTTCTGTTTTTTAAAATGGCCACTGGCATCGTCTTGAGCCGTAATTAGCACATTTTATTGCGAGGTTACATTTGACATAAAGCCTCACAAAATCAGTTCTCAAACACCAGTTCAGAAATAAGTTGAATTTAAAAAAGAAAGGAGAAAAAAAAAAGAAAGATTCTTTTATATATCAAAACAGTCATAACGAAAATCAATGGCCTGTATGTTGCGCCCCGTTGCTCAGTTATTGATTATATATTTTAATTATGTTTTAACACACACACACACACACACACAGGCCTGTGTAATATTAAGAAGTTAGCCTACTGTACTTTTTGTATCCTCCAATGTCTTGTTATAACTAAATACAAAAGTGGATCACACATTATTTTGGTAATATTAGTTATTAACAACAGCCCAGCCTCACTACCGTCACAATGACATCACCATATAGCCACGTTTACCTGTGTCTCTTTATTTTTGAATTCATGTATTCACGTCATTACCTGCCATCTAAAATCCCGCCAGACAACCATGTAAGCGCCATGTGAGCTGTAACAGAGGAGTGAAGCTTGTGCAGGTTGGCTCCCAGAGGAGCTACAGTACATTACACCGGCTGTCCATTAACTGTATTACAGGCCCGGAATGAGCTGCAACTAGAGGCGGTGCACGCTGCACTGATCCTATTACGCACCAATCAAGGGACGCACTTTGGCTGTAAACACTGATGTAAAGTCGTAAATAAAAAGGTGTCAGTGAACACCCAGTCGACTAAAACAACCTCTCACAAGAACGAAAAAAAATGTTGTTGTTTTTTAAGATTAAGGTTAAGATTATATTTCCCCTTCAAAAAGAACAGAAATCCATTCGAAGTATGTCATGTCTTTTATATTATTGATTTGCTATCAGGTAACATATTTATAGACTGGATACCTAAAGTTTTTTGTAGGAATATCAGAGACAGATAAAGTATATTTACTGATTTAGGACCATTAAGAACTTTTACCCTTAAATGTATTAGATTTATTTTTTCAGAAGACCTTACTTTCGCTGTGATACCAGGCAGGATTTTGTGGTGATTGTAGCTGAGGTTTTACGCCCAAGAATGATGTGTAAACTGTGTAAACTCAGTTAAAGGTGAGTGTGTGTGTGTGTGTTTGTCTTTTTCTTTCAGCACTGCAGCTTTTTTTTCCCCACAGAGAATTCCTCAATGGTCTCTACCCCTTGAAAAAGCTACATAAATGCTCCAAAATGACTTACAACATTGAAAATGAATGTTAACAATTTTCTAAATGTAAAACTTCAATTGTCTTTATATTTTTTTATCTATATAATGAGTTGTTTTTAGAGTCTGCTTCAGCAGCAAAAATGATAACTATCCTGCTGGATCATTTAAAAAATGAGATGTTTTCTTTTCGCATATTTCCATTCTCCACACTTTAATTATTTGAGAAATCCGAGGTAGTTTGGATTAAGCATCAGCTCCTCAGGGGAGGAACCAATTGATTATAAAGAGACCCAGACTGTATGGAAGGAGAAAGGGCCCCCTGTTGTTTCAGACCAGCTCCTCTAACTTCCCAAAGTGCAGGGGCCCAGAGGCAGGGCTGTGTGGAGAGCGTGTCCCTCCAGTAAAAGGCTGCAGAGCGACTCCTCTGAGGCAGCAGTGGGGTGGGTGGTGAGGAAGGACTTGTAGGACACATTAAATCAGCCTGATTAGGAGTTTAGGCGAGGGCAAGGCGAGGGTCTGGCTGAAAGGCTGCCGGGCAGCCCTTGAGTGATACTATTCACATCCCGGGAGAAAGGTCAGTGTCAGAGGAGTTCACAGGCCCCATCTCCATTCTTATGCTAAGGGATCATACGCATTGGTTCATTCAGCGGCTGGAAAGGCATAAACAGCTTCTACCGACTTTCCCTCCAAAATGTTTGGATTCCTCGAGCTCTGAGGTCCTGCCTCTCTTTTTCTCTCTCTTGTTCCTTCTGAAGTGGAAATCGGTTTTGATGTGGGTTTATACTCTTGTATCAAAGTCTAAGCGATGTTAAAAAATATCAAACTCTGTACAAGAGGAGGTATTTATGGCATTATTTGATGTCCTCTTTGAATCACAGCTAAACAAGTGGATTTTATTTTTATTTCCGTCTGTAAAAAGCTCCTCTTGCTCGTTCTTCATGTTATCTGTTGTTCCAGTCACTAATTTTTTTTATGTTCCTCAGTAACCAAGTTTTATTAACCTCCCGCGAATGGACTTCTCAGTGCGTTTCCCTGTCCATCTCAGCGTCCAGTGGTCACTGGGGAATAGCAGGAAATAGCCACTTAATTAGCGGCCCTTGACCTTTGGCTCCGACTCAGACGGCTCCTGACCTCAGCATCTCTCCAGCCTGTTTATTGTCCTCTGAGGGACTGTCCACATCGTGACCCCTGACCCCTGCTGACCTGTAGGGACTTCATCAACAGGTCCCCGACCAGCTGCCCCGCCTCACAAGACACCCATCAAAAAGCAATATGTAACCCAAGCAGCTGATTCAAGCAATTACTCCTGCAGAAGGATGACAGGGCACTGAAGCTGTTATGATTATTCCTCCGGCTCTCGAACATTTGTTTTGCAGAAAGAAAACCTAAAACACACACTCGCAGAGCAAAAAGGGCAAAGTCAACAGAATATGAAACCTTTTTTAATGACGTAAATCACACCAGTGGAACAGTTACCTACAAAATCATTTGAACATTGGGGCTTTCGTTCCATCCACACTCTACAGAGGCTGATTTCACTAATTGGTTTCCATTCATCCAGAGAGGGGAACTAATCACCGAAATCAGCCGCTGTAGTGTTTGGATGGATTGAAAACATGCTGACTCCTGCATGGGCCTCCACGAGCGAGATCTCCACTGCTACATGAGTATGATTTTAGATTTAAGCAGATGTGAAAACACAGTGTTTTCGCGCGCTGTTCACACTTAAGTGACTTACTTAATTGCATTTTTTTTTGTAGTGCAAAATTCCTTTTTTCTGTATTTGTGACCATTTGTGTCTCTAAATACTTATTATCACCTCATGTTTGGTATAAACTGCATTCAGTAGCCTGCCTTTCTTTTTGTTTTCTAGATGCTCCTTTTACTGCATAATAAATGCTCATAATGTAAATAGTTAAAGTTGCTTCCCCTCACACGCCCGTTCTCCTCCTTCTGCTGCCGTGACACTTTATTTCCCCTGGGTTCAACAAAGTTTCTCTTTTATTATCTTAATTTCTCTCTCTTGAGGACAAGGCCTTCAGTTTACACATTTGAAATGCAAGAGTGAAAAAAAAAAAAAAAGATGCTGTAAATCATTTATTTCAAATTAAAATAAATGTTGGCATACACACAGTATGAAGATCACGCTTGGAATATCATGCTTTTGCTTTTTTATATTTTTAATTATCATAACATTGAATAAAATGCTATATCATATACTGTAAGCGATCCCATTACAATAACATTGTTTCATTGATTTAAAAAAATAAATTAAACCTCTAAAATATAATAAATGAAAAAATTCAACAACTTGAACTGAGAGCACAATGTTGATCTATCTCCACACCTTGCTTGGTAATAAAACCTTTTTCATTTCTCAAAGAAGGAGTGGCCACATTCTGGACTCGGTGTAACTAATGTTTGGGGCTTTTTTCTCTGTCACTTTTGGGCGTTTTGCTTGTTTCCACACAGCCTGAGGAGACGGAAATAATCCCCTGTTGACCCCTCGCGTGTCCATCTGTTGTTTGACTCCGGACACAGATCAGTCGGACACTGATTGAGGTCCGATTGACACCAGGACGGCCTGTAATCCCCAAACCTGATTAATCGTCAAGTCTGGGCAGAACAACACACTCATCCAGGTTTTAAAATACAACAAACTCTTTTTCATGCCATCAGTTTTTGTGCTGCAACACATCTGCACAGTGTGATTGTGAAGCGCTTTAAAACAAAGTTATCCGTTTACATTTTCCTGATAAATAAAATATGAAGGGAGTGAACTTAACCTTGTTATATATTTTTAAATGCGGACAGGGTCATTTTGTTCGCCGAGTTTCGTGGCTGATGAACTTTTCTCTCCCACATTGATTCAGCACACGTCCCTCTGTCTGCTCCTCCTAATTAAAACTTAATGCGGGGTCACTCAAACACTTTCTCACACGATCCTCACACACATTACCATGTGAATCTAAGAAAAAAAAAAAAAAGAACAAAAAAAAAAGAAAGGGTCCCACAGGCTGGACTCTTAAACGCGTTTAATTGAGTTTTTTTCCTCCTTTATTTTTAATGATTAAAGACAAAACGCTGCTAGAAATATTCGATCTGGAAACATTTGACCATGTCAGCGATGTATTGATCCAGTTTAACAATCCATCGTTTCCCTTTTGGTCAAGAACAAGACTGTAACACAGACGTGACGTTTTCAGTATTTTTATTTCAAAGATGTGTCATTAACAGCAGCAGACTTCAAACAATCAACTTTATCAGCGATGTATTTATATCACGTTAATTATTCGAATTTAGTTTTCAATTGGTAGCAATTAAAGGAAACAAACACGTGATGTAATGAGTCAGAAGTAAGTTGGAACATTTAAGGCTTTTTTTTTATTTGCAAATTTAAAAAAATAAAAGAATTGTGTAAACAAATCTAATCTCACACACTTTATCATTAATACAGTATCTTAAATTAAACTCATGGATCTTGAGTTACACATCTCAGGCATACAGAATATTGCTTTTGTGTCTACACTCCTTGGACATAACGCTCTTCTTGCACTGTTTAAGCGACTCATAATCTCTGGTGACAACATTTGGTTGCGTTTGGTCCACGATCTCCTCGTGCCAGAGCAGGTTCCTACAGAGTGCAGACGGGCTTCGCAGATCCCGTCCCATCCTGAGGACAAAAGATGGAGGGGATCATTAGCATGACAATCAAACTTGGGTCTGTAAACTCTTCCACTCTGCATGGGCAGTGATAATATTTCACATTTCAAAAAGAAAGAAGAGCATTATTTCACTAGAATAAATACTCTAGGATTAAAATAAAAGCTCTATTTGAAAAGCATTTTTAGAGTTTGCAAAGTGCTCGGCACTCAATAAAACATTTGCAATAAAAGAGATTAAAACAACTACAAAACAACACATTAGGAGGTATATAAGCTTCCCACATAAAAGTATTGTCGTATAAAAGTGAGTCTATGGAGATATGTTTTAAGAACAAGCACATAAAAGGCAATAATGATTCCGCAAACCTAAGCTCTTTGGTTATTCGAAATGCTGATGAGTATGTTTTGGCAATACTGAATTTGTTGCTGTGCATTATTTTTTTAGTTTCATACACCAGAAATTGCAGACAGTGTTTCAGAAAAACAAACTTCCTTTTCATGCCCTGTAAAAAAAAAAAAAAAAAAAAAAAAAAATAGGCCCCTGCGCTCTGCATGTTGTTCTTCTCTCCCATTTTCAGGCTGTATGCATGGAGGGATCTTAAGGCTTTTATCCCCGCAGGGAACCAGCCCGAACTCTTTCTCTGTCAATTTTCACCCACTCCCCAATTCAGACAAGCCCTTTCTCCCACCAAGCCCACAATGAAGGATTTGTCCTCGTTCTCTTTGTCCACCTCTGACATCTTTTTTTGACTGCTCCCTCTCTGCAGACAGCATGCAGCGTATGCAAATACACGCTCTTTTATTCCTGAGACCCCTCCCCTGAATGAATGCAACCTTAAATGAGGACACACTTGCAGACATTTACAGAGGGGGCATGGAAACATGCACGTATTACAATCAGTGGATTTGCATGCCCTCTCTGACACGCAGTCACTCAAACATTGACTATTTCAAAACGAGCAGACAGAAATGTACGGTTAGCTGGTGTCCCACACTGTTTTATCAAAGGCCGATACTATAGCTTATCCAGACAGATGGATAACAGGAAATATAAGGTGTGGGCCTCAGAGGATCGCCCATTCATTTATTCTTTTATTCCTCAAAACAGGTTACAGTGTAATATCTGCAATCTGTTCCTAAAGAAGGACGGCCTGCTGATGTTTGCTATGAACTAAAATTGCACACATATTATCTTATAAAAACTATGTTGTAGAGGTTCACGTGAAGCAGAAATGTAACCAAACGTCCATATGGAAAGGGAAGCCATTATAGGTTGTGTGAGCTAATTGAGATTGAAGACAGGGTCTACTTTATTTTTCTGTTTTATTACTCTTTATATGATGATATGAGGGCTACACTTTTTAGTATAGCTCTTACAACATCACATGAGGGCTGACTGTGGCCAGTTTCATTTGTAAAAATGGTGTATTTGGTGTCTGGTAATCTCATACGTCCACAGCACACATACACATAAACATAATGGGGGTTTAGATGTGTAGGATGAGGCTGAAAAAACGAGACAGAAAGTGGTCCAACACAATAGTGTGGGTGCACTGAGGAAGAGGTGTAGACTGGTAATGTGTAACTCTAAAGGCTGGATGAATTATAAAGGTGTCTGATGCACATAAAGCGTTCTCTTGCAGCTAACATTCCCAAGCTGGCCCGTGCCATCTGTGAGTATGTGTGAATGGGTTGGAGGTAGTGTGTGTGAGTGTGTGTGTGTGTGTGTGTGTGTGTGTGTGTGTGTGTGTGTGGTGGGGGGTTGACGTCTGCTGGACAGCTCTGACAGTTCGGCCTTTTCAGACGTACATTACTGAGCCGTCCGGCCTCTTTCCCATAGCAACCCTCACAGAGGTCAAAGGCTATGTACCCCCCATCCATCCACCCACCACCACCACCACCACCAAAAACACCTCCCCCTCGGGTACTCCGGGGTGGCCACAGACTCTCTTAACTCCCCGACCGGCTGCAGACAGAGTGGCTGCACCTACGAACTTGAACTTGACTCGATTTCTGACAGAGTGATGGAGTCGTACATCCATCCGACGCAAGAGTGGGGACATGAGGATGGGAATACACTCTGGACTTTTCCACCCGCTTTCACCTTTTACCCTGATATCGAATTCACGTACCTACCGGTAGAATAAAAACATGTAAAAAATGAGGTCACACCAAGGATTCCCCCTAATTCTCTTCACCCTAGAGCCTCATCTCCTCCTGATATGATTACAAAGGGCCGCTGTATTAAAGGCTCAGTCACCTAATTCTTCTCTACTTTCATTGGAGCATGCAGGACCCCTACTCAGGGACGCCACAGCCAACAGACGTAATCTGAAAAGCCTGGGATGTAGAAACTTCTCTCCATCTCCCTCTAAGATACTTAATGTCAGGCTTTGTGCTAGATTAGTCTCGGCCAAAGTTGCATTAAAAAACCCAGATGAGCCTCGCTTGACCCACATTGGACCTCATCCAAGACTATGGGCGGGCTGTGAGCTGGGCTTTATATATCACAGAAGAGCCGTTAAAGCATTAATAGTGTCCACACATAGTGAGGAGAATCCAAAGAGGTAACCCAGGAGCTATATGGTATTAACATTTTATCGCTACTATGGCTACGCTGCTTCACCCACACAGAATTGGAAGTGAGCGCCGGCTACTGTCACTTCATCATGTCACACATTATAATTTCCTTCCACTGAAAATCCCACATAGCAAAAGCAATACATAGTTAATAATGAATAACAGGGGAAAGAGAAGAAAGGTAATCATCTTTATTCTGCCATTTTCTGGAGGGGAAATACATTTGTCTGTCATTTTTTTAGGAAAACGCACGAGAAGGAACTGGAGAATGAATATTTGAGTCACTGTATCGACTGTGTGCAGAGGAAGACTCGGGGACATTTGGGTCCTAAATCCTCCTGACGCGGCGTCAAAGCCTCTGACCTCGGCGTTTCAGCTGCTCTGGCTTCAGACAATCTTGATTGAAAAACTGTCTTTGTTTCAGGGCTGATTAAAACGAGTCTCTTGAGCAGTTTCACCAAAATGTTTAAAGGACGTCCCGTTAATATTGAAATCAGTGTAAGCTCACTTTGATTGCGTATTTCACTGCCGCTCATTTCATGTTCTTTCAACCTGCGCGTTGCAATTAGTCAGAATTACTGTCAGCGTTCATTAGACGAATAAAGATTCCGTGTGCATGTGTTGCTTATTTTTCACCCCTCAAATACTAGAAAAAGTGATTGCTTTTCTCGCAGGCATGGTGAGGATGACTACATTTTCCTGACAAATCTGCTTCAGTCACCGCCTCTCTTTGACCACGCTGTCTCTGTCGACTGCAGCAGCTACCACAGTTGCAGACCGACCTCCCCCCTTACTCTTTGCAAACACACACACACACACACACACACACACCAGTCCTCCATGCCCAGCTCCTCGCGGCTGCAAATTGCTTTAGCGTGGCACTGCACAAGCTAGCACAAGCTAACTTCATCATGAAATGCAGGGGTAACGCGGGTGGCTCAAACATGGCTGCCCATGTGCTACACCTGCCTCTGCTGCCTCCTTTACATACGCTCGTTTCCACTATCTTTAACCCTTCCCTGATAAACCAATCTTATGTTTACTTTTTGGGAGCAACATCTTGCTTTCCTGAACGAATCATGGAGATCTGCAACAGGGACGGAGGATGGAGAAAGCTCCAGTATCTCCAAGATTAATTTCTCGCCTTCACCTTGCTTTCTCTCCTCTGTCAAGTCTGCCCGAAGCAATGCGCTGTATATCACAGATGAGCAGCGCAAATGCAATTATAAAGACAGCTCTAAGTCTTTTATATGAATAAAGAGCGGGAATAATCTTTTGACATGTGGGCTGCACATGCCTTACATATCTTGTGGAGGCACACGTACAGTATGAGGCTCATTAATAATCATTATCCGTGGGTTACATCATTCAGCTTGTTAGGCACACCCATCGCCTTAGCTGAGTCATTCTCTGTGATACACCGTGCCATCAACTGTCTTGTCACATTTTCACGATGTCTGTCTTTTTACCATCTGGGAGTGATACAAATGTGTAGGTCCTGTTTGCATGAAGGACAAATCATATCCAGCTGTTTAACTGAACAAAGATGCACGGCTGATGACAAACACACTACAGAAAATAAAACGAGATTCTCAATATTAAAAACATTAAGATGCATCTTTGTAGGACGTGCATTACACTCTAATGGCAGACCGTGATCTACCGTTAGACAGGGAGCAGGCCTGAGCGTACGCACCTATATGCATATCATGTATGAATGCGTCTCTAATGCCAGTGAAATCCTTCTCATTTAGCCGAAAAACAGCATCTCCATGCCTTTCAGACATGCAGAGGAGGCTGAATAGGCTAATAAACAGTCAGGTGGCACTCCAGGGTCTGGACTACTACCCCCCATCACACACATATCAAACACACACGCACTTGCACACACATTAAAACTCAGCGGCTCGCCCGACCCCGGTGATCCACACGACAGTCTAATGTCTCAGGCATCTGCTCATGTCTAGTCTGGAGGGTCTTTCCCACCCTGCCCCCCAGCCCGGGCCCGCCGCAGCACCAGCTCCCACAATGGTGGGAAAGCAGGCCTTTACGGAGGGCGGAGGGGTGGGTGGGGGTGAGGGGAGACTAAACAGCTATTGAGGGGGGGGAGAGAGAGAGAGAGAGAGAGAGAGTGGGGCTGAATGATAATGTGAAAACGCACAGCGCTGTTCATTAACACACAAGCACTGCAGCTGCACATGTTGGCCCTGGACACACATGCTCACGTGTCTCTCTTTTTGGCTTCAGGTTGCTGCCAGAGCCACCAGGGGTACAGAGCAGCTCTACGCCACGATAAGGGGCGTTTGCAGGGTGCGTACTTGTAAGTGTGTGTGTGTGTGTGTGTGAGTGTGTGTGTGAGGTTTCAGGGATGGAAGTGGTAAAGATTTGGAGCTTTGATTTTTGGCGGCCACTGATTGTCCCCATTTATGTGATGTCTCACATTTGTCGTCTGTGTGTATCTAATAAAGTTCTAAACCATGTGTGCAGCGGTGTAGTGAGTTATATTCCATATATACTGAGAGTTGTATTATATACACTATATAATATTATGTGTGGGACTAAATGCTTTGGAAGATCCAACATGTAACCAGTCAATGGTTCGATTTGGTTGTTCTGTTATCGTTATATTAATGTTTTCGAAAGCAAAAATGTTCAACGCTTATGACACATGAAGAACCTTTGCTTTGTAAGTAAATATCTTTGTTCACAAAGAAAAAGAAATCTAAGAATATAATGGTTCTACTTTTAAAAACAATAACGTGATTCCCCAAATAGGAAAGTTTCCCCGTATCATTCCCTCCTCAGCGCATTAAAACACTTAATATCATCATGTGAATTTCGTAACAAAAGCAGTTTTGCATGAATTAATCCACGCGGTTTGTCGGGTGGAAACATGGCGTACACCACAGCCTGGTGTGCATGAGGGAGTAAAGAAGCACCATGACAAGAGAGGATGGCAGGTTTCCTTCAACCAGTGCCAGCTCATTAATTTTGTTTGCTACCCAGCCCCCTCCCTCCACCACCTACCACCACCAACCACCAACACTCATCCTCGCCCCCCCACCCCCCTCACATCACCCCTTAACTGCTAATTAGCAGGAGCAGAAGATAGAGGAGAAAAGGGAGAGGCCATGTGTGACTGGGGAGGAAACGAGAAACTCTTCTTCTTTCCCTCGTCCTTCCTCCTGCTCCCATCCCCCATCAGACGCACACACACATACACACACACACATACACACACACACACACACACACACACACACTCCCCCACCTCCTGCCCGCCACCTCCACCATCACTGGCACCCACCAGAAAACCATGATGCAGCTCACCTCGTATGCCAGCCCAGCCATTTTAGGTGTCGCGGCAACATCTCCCAAGATGGCTCCTCTGAGCGCGCCCATACTCCAAGGATCCGGCAGGGTCTTTGTCCGCCTCCTGGCACGGGTAAAGTGTTCCCCGTTGGCAGCACAGATGGCATCACAGGCTCTTGGGTAAAAAGGGGTGAGGAGTGGGGGAAGGGGGTGGCAATTCCGGACCGACCGTTTTTCCCTCCTCGCTCCTAGTTTTCTTTTAACGATGGTTCTGCCCTCTTTTCAGGAATACCCGATCGTTTAATGCTGTTAATCAGAAGCCTGTAACAACAGCAGATGGAAGAGAGGGGAAAAGAAACAATAAAACATTATCAGTACAGATAAACACAGCCTTTTGATTATAGCTTCTCAATTAAACAATTAATTCAGTCCTCCCTTAAACAACTTTACGTGTCCTTACAAACTTATAAAAACTTTAAAATCTCCGTCCAGCTTCGCCTCATTCAAAGAGCCATTTCAAATCCCCTTGTTTTTTTGTATGCAGGAGTGTGTGTTCCTGCTACAATAAAAGCACAAAAAGATTAATTTGCATTATACATGTACACAGGTTGAGACAAGGATGCCTTGGACCATCCCATAAATAAACCCTCAAGCCTTTTTCTTCCCATTCATTAAGGAGGCACGCCATGTTGACACACTACCTATAACAGGCAAAGCTCAGGAAAAGACTTGGACCGCGGCCTTTTCACATATCCAATATCTCGCTGTGAAACTAAGCAATTAGCCCGCTTTGACAGCGAGCTCTACTGCAATAGGTAGTTAACAGAGTGAATGAAAACTCATCTCACTTTGGTGCTCTTTAGGCTTTAGTGGCATTCTCTGAGCTGAGCGTATGCACCGCACGGCGCTGAAGTACCACGTTGAAAAGTTCAGCTCCTGTCTACAGGGCGGCCCCGGCCTTCTCATTGAGGCAAGACACAATGTACCCCAAAGGTTCCACCGTTCGCTACAGCTTTAAGCGCAGATGTGAAGTGTTTTTTAACCCTGTGTGTGTGTGTGTGTGTGTGTGTAGGTTGCGACACCACTCGACTGCATTATTAGCAGCCCAGGAGACATTAGTGCCTGGACAAGGCATTAACCTCCCTTTTCTCTCTTCTACAAACAAAGTCTCACAGGTGAAATCTAAAATGTTTTTTTAAATAAATGGAAAACAGGCTTCCAAAACATAAAGGGAAATAAATAAAACCGTACGCAGTGATATGCAACAGATAAATCAAGAGAATGTGCTTTGGTAAAATATATTGGCTGGAGATGGCAGTGTGTCCCAGAGCAGGTGCTTCCAGGCATCCTGGAGGACTGAAGCTTTGCTGTTTTTACACTTTTTCTACACTTAGTGCAGGACAGATCAGATGAAACACTGTGAGGTGTGATGGGCCTTTTCACAGAAGACGCTTTGATACGTCACCGAAGGGAAAACAACACGTGTAAATGATCAAATTGACAATGGCTGAATTCCATTTACAGTTTCAGGGTGCTGGTATTGTGGCTCAGTGTCACACTGTTGTGAGTTACCAGGTGACTTCAATACAACTGAGTCATATTTAATGTTATCAGTAACACGTGAGCTTTTCCTGCTATTACAAGGTCAAAAAATTAGCTGCGAAAAAGGCCAGTTGTGACCCAATGTCACCTCCCAGCCTACAATGTCTTATTTTTTTCACACAAAAAAAAACTGAATTCTTCTCAGACAATGTTAGGACTTCTCAGGTCTCATGCACATCCATTTGGGAGTCCTCGAAATGGGGAAATTTAGGAAGTTTTAGTTTACACCGGGCGGGATTCAGCACCATATTTAGAGGACCAAACCACCCTACAGCACGGGGCCACATATTGACTGTAGGCCATCAGTCAATTCATACTGAATCATCAAAATAAATAAAAAAACTGAAGATTTCTGGGCCTGTATAAAACCCAGTAAAAAAAAAATTAAATATAATACAAATAATAATAATTGAGAAGCTGACTGAAGTTTGCATTTTATCTTTCCATCATGAAATGAAAAATAAACTACATGTATTAAGAGAAATGTATTTTTGTTCTGCTAATATTTTCTTTATCCCAGGGTGATATATACAATACAATCAGATATATTAACATTTCTCTACGAGGAAAAAGATCTGCAGACTATTAAAATGCATGTAAATCTGCAATCTGCTTAATGTTTGTGCTAATTATAAAAGAATAAAACTCACTTTTTATGCTCTATCAAAAACACACTCCTAATTTTCACACATGCGTTTTTGTCTTTTCTCCTTTAACTTTAACTAAACTTTCAAGAAAACCACAAAGCAAAGCTGCCGTCTTACCTTTACGGGGTGTCAGTCACAACCCGTCCTCTCTCTCTCTTTCGGGAGTGAACCCAGCGTTACGGAAGTCATTTCTACTTTCGGTTATCTAGCTTTATGACAGGTATTTAACACTCATACAGCTAGATAACCAAAGACAAAAACGGACCCCCCTCTTACGCGCTCACGCTGCAGCCCGACGTGATGCTGGCGTGATCTACGAGGAGGTGAAGATGCATTAGTGGGCCTGTAATACTCAACAAACACAATCTCGTCCACACTCTCTCCTGATCAAACCACTGAAGCCAACAGCAGGCGCGTTAAACGGGAACATTTGCAGCCAACACACACACACACACACACACACACACACACATTTATCTGGTCACAGAAGCCACAAGCTGCAGCCGTCAAACACTCCTGTCGTGATGGATGAGGCGTCTGGATGAAGGCCTGCTCAGTGCTGACATTACAGTGACATGTTCATACTGGGGGGATTCATCCACATTTCATTTCACATACATGTGGTTATATCTGACAAGTCTGCTTTAAAATAATAATAATAATAATGATAAGAATATTTTAAGACCGTCGTGGGTTTTCGTGAGAGGATAAAAAGATTATTTAGGATTTATACGTAAATAGGCTACATGTGTGGGGGGGGCCTTCTGCACCAGCATCTCTCCCATTAGGTGATATTTCTATAAGGAATCTGATGTGATTTTATACTAATTACAAAACAATCCGGAGAGAGTTTAAAAATCTAGTTTAAACTGCACAGTAAGTCACATTTCACGGGTTAAATTAGGTTCAAAAATATCCACACTGACAGATATTTACTACTCTAGATAACACAGTTAGTAAGCACGTGTATTTCTCATTTAAAGCTGACCTGCAAGCAGCATAAACACTCACAGTGAATGACTGGTGGTGTTTTAAAGTGGAATAAACCACTGACACGTTGCTGTAAAAAAAAGAAAATCATACAGATTTATGCCTCAGTACTTAAAGCACACGCATCTAAGTTAGACTGAGGAGGCCATCCTGTCTGTCTGGCTGATCCCGGAGCGTCAGGGAGGCCACAGTGGGAGGTATGGCCGTGACCGTGAACCTGAGGCAGCTTTAGGGTGAGGAGGCGGTTCTTTGATGCAGCAAATTCAGACGAGCTCCCACATCACAACAGCTGATTGTCTCCGAAATCTGCCAAATGTGATTTAAGCTTTAATTTAACTGGTGGCTCTTTAGTGCCTCTTTAGGTCACAGACTCCTCCACTTTTAATGAGAGTTACCATTGGCCCACTTCTTCTCAAACTAGACTATTTCACATCACAGTGATTATCCGCATAAGCTATTACAGACACCAAATAGTTAGTGGGCATAATGATAATAAGCAGAGGAGAGGGATGTGGGCCTAATATTCTGGCACTTTAAATAACAAGGTTTTTATATATTTATATATATATTTATATTTATATATATATATATGAGGTGTTTAGGGACCAGAGCTGCTGGCTTTGCCCTCATTTTAAATGAAACGCAAGGGCGTTTCTGGTGGTTTAATAACGTTAGCTAAAAGAAAAAGAAATAAAGTAAAAGCCAAACTAACCAAGCATCTTCTGCGCCCCTAAATTCTCTGCATGATACACATGGACATGGCATGAGAACAAAAATACGTGTGTATCCAGAGCATTTCCAGGCGCGTTTCTCACCTGTTTCTGAAGCAAAGCGGAGAGAAACGTCCTCAACTTTACGTCGCAATGGATTTTCCGGGTGATTTTTTTTTCTGCGTTTCCGTTGGGCCCATGTAGAGGGTGAGAGCCGCCGCTCCCAGGTGAGTCTGGCTCCGTCGCCGCTCCTCCAGCCTCTGGCTCCGCTCCGCTCTGCGCGCTTCCTCTACCCGCTCCCGCACTGACGTCATGCCAGAACCACGGCGGCGTGTTGACCAATCAGAGAGCCCGCCGGCACCAAAGACCGTCCCACCACAAGAGGAGGTCTCACTCCTCACAGGTTTAGGTGGATGTCCTCACTATAGTGACACTATAGTGTTAGTTGTGATGTTATATTATGTGATTATGTGATATTATATGATGTGATATTAATAATAGTAATAGTGTTAGTATACTAACACTATTACTATTATTAATATGGATGTGACAGAGTAATGCACAAAAAAGTAAAAAGAACAACTTCAAGGTCCATTTAGTAACTTTCCTGGAGCTTTTGATCGTGAAATTGTAAATCTTCATACTTTCATTTTTTTATGGGCACTTTGAAGATTTAATTTTCATTTCCCATTCAAATTGGCTTAAAAAACTAGAGGGGAAGTTCCTCCTTCACCTTGGTAGCAACGATTGACAAAATAACGTCCGCTTAATGTCCATTTAGTAGCCACTTTTGGGGCTTTTGATCATTTCACATTATCTTCATCAGTAAAGAGAGAGTTTGGTGATATTGCATGATCTTATAGCCTATATATTATGGTATGTGTATCATTTCTTTTTATCAGGCCAGATTGTGAGCTCTTATTTCCAGCAGAAGGCTGAAAGAAGCTCCCCTTTATAATCGTCCGTGGCTCCTCCACGTGTCACTGTGGATATTGTGCTCTGATGACATTTTCCCCAAACTTCACGTGTCCTAATTTACGCGAGCAAACGAATAATCCTGCTGCTGCTCCACTGTCCTATTATGACAATATAACAATTTCAACATTTTGCACAGCAATAAAAAAAATTGCACTGCTAATGTAACTCAACCCAGCATAAAGCAACACTGGTGACCGCAGGCAGCCAAAATGTGAATAATTTATTTATCCTTCAAACAGCCAGTAGCCTATATAAAGTTTAGAGAAATGGGCATGTGATTTCCCGCCCTGCGCTGTTCACAGGCTATTCGCAGGTGTGAGCACTCTTGACAAATAAAACATCTTTGATTGTGTGGCAGGTTATGGTTTCAGAGCTCAGGGGGGTGGGATGAGGGGGGGACACAGCCAAGACCGGTATGAACAGTTCCCTCCAAATCCGCGTTGGTCCCAAGAAACTGTTTAATGAGCGCCTTTACTGTGGTCATCAGGATGATCCCCTTTGTGTCTTTTATCCACACTTACACCAAATAATGGCAGAATGTGAGACACCAGAGTGATATAATGAATATATAAATAAATATATATATATATATATATATATATATATATATATATATATATAATATATATACACACACACACTCACTGAATATTTAATGTCATTTGGTCGCACAGAGTTGTCAGTGCATGGTGATTTAATCACTGACTTATAGACTCTATGGTCGCAAAGCTTTTTGGTAGGTAGATTTTGCTGCAGCACTACCTTAATGAACATTTAGTCTTAGAATAAATAGTTTAACCGCTAAGCAGAAATACATTTCTGGAAGTATTAAAGTTGCACTTGCTAAAAATAAATTTTAAAAAAAGCCAGTTTTTCCCCCTCTGATTATGTTTAGAATTACAGAGGAATGAAAAATACATCAGAGTTCGATTGTAACATTGCTACACAAATTAATATTTGGCAAATTCAACTGCTCGTGAAAGAAAATTTTACATCAAATGATTTTCTAACCCCCAAAAAGTAGTCTGGGTTTGGACGGGGCCTTTTCTTTCTTCAGTGAAGGGAGAGTTTTTAGCATGGACTAATAGTAGTTCAGGGGTCCTTGCATCAGACTTAACCCTGTGTTTGCTATTGTGAATCAAGTACATGGAGCCGATTCATTAAACAGGTTTGCCACAGAGCTCAAGACAAAGAACATTTAGAAATCTGGCTCGTATACGAGCTGTTTATGTGGTGTTCAACCAGCAACAATGATATAATACACTGAAAGGGAAAAATTGCAAAATGCACTTATGTTTTATTGACAGCCGGATCCATGGGGCAACATGTGAAGTGAACAGTCGGCAGCATAAGGCATGCACGAGGCACAAAGCCATTCAAGTCGATGCAGTTTGTGGAAACTGGAGATGAGGCAGCTCTCATCTGCCTCCCTCCCTCCCTCGCTCACACACACACACACACACACACACACACACACACAGCAGAGTGGCCGCACAGTAACAGGAGGTAATCTTCATAGTATTCCGAAGATGATGTCCGGCTGGAAGAGGAGACGTTATTAGTGAACTTATATGTGCATTTTTTTTAATATCAACAGGACAACTGCATGGTAAATGCTGCAGTCAGTCACTCACACGCTGCAGGAGGTGTTGTCCCGTGAAGGAGCGGGTGTCTGGAGGCCGGCCATCCTCTCCCGCTGCCTTGCAGCGTAGGTAACCATAGAGATTAGCCACTTGGAGGGAAATACTTGCCACCACAAGTGACTGGGGAAGGCAGACAGACGCATTTAAGAAGGATGTTATGTAATGTACTTCTACTGCATATGCAGAGCATGCACACAAGAGCCCTGTGTCTCACCAGCCACTTAATCTTCAGGGCGAAGAGGGAGGTGAAGAAGAAGAACGTCCATATTAGAGGACAGATGATGAGACCCAGCCAAAATATCCTTGCCTCTGCCTCCGTCCCGGTGTTACTATCCCGTGAGGTCTGCACACACACACACACACACACACACACACATTCAGATAGCAGCACCCCTGTAAGTGCAGCTCTCTGTCACAATAATGACAGTGTCTTACCTTTTTGGCCTCAAACACCCAGAGGCTCCTCCCGTCCTCGTCGATCTGATTCCACCAGCGCAGCCCCACCAGCAGCCTGCCCGTCACGTTCTGAAACACAGGACACATGTGAGAAATCAGCACCGGTGAAGTGAGAGAAAAAAGGGCTCAAACGGAGAAAAGGAGACGTATGGAGCGATGGGGGGAATTAGCGGCTGACCTATTGACCTCTCACCTTGACGGACCAGAAGTCAAAAGAGAGCAGAGTGATGATCAGGACAAAGCATGATGCAAAGTTCTCGCTGATCCAGTCACAGAGCAAATAGGTGACAGTGGCAACCACCCGGAAGAACAGGTGGAAAAAGGAGGCAAGGGGGTGTCTGTCATCAAATGCACAGGATTAGAAGTGATGAAGAGGTTAACAAACGCTGAGGACAAGGGTTAAGACATAGAGACTTCCTCTGATGATGCAAACATAAAAACATGTTTCATATAAGTGAAAAACAATATGTAAGAGAGATCATAATTTGTCCAATTAAGTTGTTTAAGACGTTTCATGTGATTTAAATAACATCAGCCTCATTACTTGGAAACAATCTCCTAACTGGATGATATGCACATTGTTTGTATATTAATCAAAGCAAAAGACTGTGTGAGACAAATGAGTGTATATACGCCAATAAACATCTCCTGCAGTGCACCTTATGACTGCGCCTCTCCGCGCACTCTCCTGCTCGTCACCAGCAAAGTCCAGCTCAACATCCTCCGTGTCATCCGCCATCGTCTGACAAGAAGCATCCACAAAAAAAAAAAAATCATCACAGCTAACACGACACAATACAATCAGAGGCAGACAGAAAATACCCAGTTGTGTCCTGATCGTGGATGAGGAAAGCAAAGCGATGTACCATTTGAGGAAAGCGGTGCTGTATTGTAGAGCTGGATTGTAGCAGGTGTTGCAGTGAAAAGGGACCGGCACCGACACTGGCTGCTCGGTCACTGCGTCCACATCAGGGAAATAGGATGAACGTCATTTCAAGGCAAAGACACTTCCCTCGATTAAATTAACTACGGATATATGGTGACGTTTAATACTGTTCAGGCACTAAACTAGTTATTTATTCCAGAAGGAGGAAAATGCAGGGACTACAGATGGAAGTAAAACCTAAAAGAATCGACCGCGGCAGGACTCGAACCTGCAATCTTCTGATCCGAAGTCAGACGCCTTATCCATTAGGCCACGCGGCCCACGGTAATGTGTGCAAAGGGACCTGGTGTCATCTTCACATCAAACATGAAGCTTATTATGTTGGAGGTTCAGATATTTATGTCGCAGGAGTTGTGGACAACCCAAGTTTTGCGCACTGTACAAACTGTATTTGATCCAACGTGGCGCTCAGTCAGCCATTTGTTTGTATGTTTTTTTAAAACGATGCAGTCATCCGGGCCGCTGGGGGTCGCTAACACTTTAACTTACTTTGGTTACAAGCCCGAGGGACGGCACGCTAAGGTAACCTCTCCACCCACTGTGGAGCGATGTTAAACATGTTTTAGATGACAACCTTACACATGAGAGCACTGGTCGGACGATGTGGCTTATGTTTTTTTTGCTTTCAGCGTCAGTGTAGTTAGCAGATTTAACGAGCGCAGGATTAAAAAGTTATCTTTGTGTTTGGTTGCTCGCAAATTAGCAGCAGCGGTGAACACGGGTCTGATGTTAGTAAACATGAGACAGCAGGGTGGTTGTGTATCAGTTTAACCAAATAAGCTGAGGATTTTACTTCCCTAGCTATAGAGTAGATTATCTAACTAGCTAGCTAGATAACATTTAGTGCAGCAGCCACTGCTGTTTGAATAAAGTTACCTGAATGAAACACTGATGTTGCTAAATTGTGTCAGTGGGTGGGAGGACAGGTGATGATGCATTTGAAGAAAAAAACAATAAGATTTTAAACTTTTTGATTTGATTTTACACAGACGTGAAATTTTACTTAAAGATGTGCAATTGTACTCACATAAAATCACTTAGATGTAATTTAAAGAACCCTTAAGACTCAGGAAACTGTAAGCAATGTAGCAATGTTACACCAGCAACCTCAAACATCACAAGATAAAACCAAACACGACTGATCTGTAAGTGTGTGATCTCTCATCATATAACAGGAGGAACAAAGTGGGTCTCAGCTGTTCTTGGTAATGATGCTGTACCGCTGTCTTCCAGCTCTGGTGTGAAGTCCTCATGATGCTGCGCGTGCTGCGCTGTCCTCTGCAGAGGAATCTCATCCCTCTACGATGGAGGCGTCTACACTGCCTTTACTCCACACAGCCTCGCTCCTTCCAAGGCGGGGAGTCCACAGAAACCCGCCTGAACCCCCTCAACATCCAGATGCTGTCAAAGAACCTCCACAAGCAGATCTTTCGAGGGCTGGAACCAGAGTACAGCGAGGACGACGTGGAGCGCAGCACGAGGCACCTGCAGAAACACCAGCTGTGGGGGAAGGACACTTCACTGCTGCCCGACGTGGACCTGAAGCTTCCTCAGATGCGTGGCAAAAATATCGATGAGCACTTTCGCATCTTGGCCAAGATACAGAGTCTTCCCTACCTTGAAGCTGCCACCAAGCTGTACCTGGCTAAGCTCCCTCCCATGCCACAGGAATGGAACTGGGAGGTAGGCTGGACACGCTATGGGCCCAATGGGGAGAGTCAGAAGGTTGATTTCCCAGAGGAGTCGGCGCTGGTGTTTGACGTGGAGGTGTGCATGATGGAGGGAAAGTGTCCCACACTGGCTGTCGCTTTGTCTCCCACTAACTGGTGAGGAATAAGAGTGTGTGTTTAAACATTAAAATGAGATGGAAATGGGAAAACAGTTCGATTAAAATTTTTCCAATGTGTATATTTCTCATTTGCAAGGTACTCCTGGTGCAGCAAGCGTCTGATTGAAGAGCGGTACTCCTGGTCAAACCAGTTGACCATAGCTGACCTCATCCCACTAGAAACACCTACAAACTCTGTGCGCTCACCAGGGGGTCAGTGGAAGAACCGGCTTGTAGTGGGCCATAATGTCAGTTTCGACAGATCTTACATTAAGGAGCAATACTTACTAAAGGTAGGTGTTCAAAGTGTAGTGTGTTTGCATCTTAATTATATGGCTTTATGATCCTTTAGTTAATGTGCCAAGTAGCATGAACCTGCCTGCGTATGACATGAAAGTTATGTTTTGTTTCCTTAAGGGTTCCAAGACACGCTTCTTGGACACCATGAGCCTTCACATGGCCATCTCTGGGCTGACGGGGATGCAGCGCACGCTGTGGATGGCCAATAAGCTGGGTAAAAAGAGGGGTCTTCAGGAGGTCAAGCAGCACATTAAGAAAGCTGGAAAGAAAAAGGACGGCCCCAAGGTCTGTGTCCTTTTATTCACTGTATTTTAACGATAACTTCATTATTAGTGGTGATGTTGCAGCTTTTCTTTTATTGAACGTGTCAAGATCTTTTGCTTAGGTGAGGTGTGTTGCTTCTGTCATCTGCAAAACTCTAAAAGTGTGATGCTGTTGTGTACAGACTGGCTCCTGGGACTGGGTGAATATTAGCAGCATTAATAACCTGGCTGACGTCCATGCTCTGTATGTGGGAGGGCCGCCACTGCAGAAAGAGGCCAGAGAGACCTTTGTGAAGGGCAGCATGATGGATGTCAGGAACAACTTCCAGGTCAGAAGTTCATGACAAATCCTGTGACACGACTCGCGGGCCATATTCATTCACATTACAAGGTCCTCTTGCATTTGTCAAGAAGCACCAACACATCATTTTGGTTTTGCTGACCTCTACAGGAGTTAATGCAGTATTGTGCCATGGATGTTCAAGCCACGCATCAAGTCTTCACAGAACAGCTACCTCTCTTCATGGAGAGGTCAGTAAATCCCAACTTGCTAACATTTTCTGTTAATTCTCACATGTATTCATTACCTAGCCAAGAATATGATATTGCTTTGTTCACAAAACGACTTCATCTGTCTCATCTTTTATAAGGTGTCCTCATCCAGTGACATTTGCAGGAATGCTGGAGATGGGGGTGAGCTACCTTCCTGTCAATCAAAACTGGGGGCGGTACCTTGAGGATTCTCAGGACACTTACGAAGAGCTCGAGAGAGAGATGAAGAAGTCGCTCATGACTCTAGCGGACGATGCTTGTCAGCTGCTGCAGGATGACGCGTGAGAAGAGCACCTTTCGTTCAGTTTGGTCTTGTTTGTGTAATCGGGGGGGGGGCATCATAGATTTATTCATAATCTATAGTTTTATAACTCCAAACATAAATGTTTTCAGATGTTTTGTGTAAAAACATACACATTATATATGTTTTATGTTTGTTTTTTTTTAACTTAAGGTACAAAGAAGACCCCTGGCTTTGGGATCTCGAGTGGGATGTGCAGGAGTTCAAGCTGAAGAAAGTAGCAGCCAGCAAGAAGAAACACCTTAAAAACGCAGCTGAAACACAAGTTGCACCTCCTCTTCCAGCCTGGGAGGAAGGTATAAGCTCAGATCTCTGGCCGCGTTTATAAAATCTAGTCATATCTGTCGTTTTTTAAGATTAGGGATGTTAATAATCAGTGGTGTAGTGGTGTCTGGAGAAGTGGGTGTACTCTTAATTTATGCCAACGACCTTCTGTCGTTCTGTAATGTCACTGGAAAGTTTAGGATCGAGGCGTATCTGAGCCACTGGAGTTGCCATGGTTACCCTGACAGCATCTGGTTGCCTGTCCCGCAACGTTTGAATAAATTTGCTATTTATTATTACTTATTTACTTATTTAGTTACTTATATTTTTAGAGAGACAGAGTGCTGCAAGCCGTAAACAGCTGTTTCTACGTGCCTCTCCCTGCTGATTTTGAGGGATTCTTTTGAATGCTCTGATTTAAGAAATGTAAATAATTAAGACTTTGTTTGAAGACAGTTCTGTTTAGTTTTAACAGCAGCAGCCAGGCGTTGTCCGATGCGCGTCAGATACCGTAGATTTTTGATACACTACGTTACTTTTTCACTCCCACTGACCTCCTCAGCAGCATCACGGGCACAACTGTGTCTTCACCATAGTCTTCATAGATTAAACTATATTATAGCATGATGCAGAGAGGTGTCTCTGTTTTTAATTCAGCCTACCAGTCAGTTCAACAGCATCACACAGTTGAATCTACACCTCTCTAAAAGGTGTAGATTAGGTGATAATATCATTTATTATTACTCTAATAATAAATAATAATGTTTTTTTCACTTCAAGTAAAATGAATGAAATACAGGATTCTGGTGGCTCGATCATGCTAAGCTCTTAGAGCGTTTATTTTCTGTGCCCTCGGTTTGGATTTGAGTGGGTATGTTTGCTCAGTAGATTTGTGATTTGTCTTGTAGTAGCGCTTCACTTATAATAGCCAGTCTCAGAACATATGAGACGAAGAAGAAGAAGACGAATGAACACGCAAGTCTGAAAAATGGCAAAAACAGCTTTCCTTTCTCTGACTGGTGTGTGTGTGTATATCTCACTCATTGGCTTGAGCTGCAATGTCTCGAAATGCACAGATTTGATTGGTGGAGTAGCATCACATGAGATGGTCCACTAAACCAGAGGACGACCTGTGTCTGGATTCGGACTGCGGTCCGCCTATTAGTGACCTCATTTAATTATTAACATCCCTGTTTAAGATACAGCAATGTAAAAAAGTTGTTAAATGATGAGATGACTGGGTTAGGTTGTTGTGATCTTAGACCCCGGTCCACCCTCTGAAGAGGAGGTAGACGGCCCTAACCCCAGCAGGCTGGCTGTGGAGAAGCTGAAGGAAACGGTGGATCAGCTTCCAAAGAGAAGGCAACATCTACCTGGACATCCTGGGTAAGATCACCCCCAAGACATTCAACCTTTATCTATCAGTTTGCCACTGACAGTGTAAGTCAGCCCTCCTGCTTCCTCACTCTGTCCTTCAGGTGGTAT
This sequence comes from Pempheris klunzingeri, assembly GCF_042242105.1. Taxonomy (NCBI): domain Eukaryota; kingdom Metazoa; phylum Chordata; class Actinopteri; order Acropomatiformes; family Pempheridae; genus Pempheris; species Pempheris klunzingeri. Next base: position 17,151,011 of record NC_092016.1, on the reverse strand, counting down.
CGTAAGCTGTGTGAGAAGATGTCTGCGGAGGACAGCTGGTCACCTGGAGCCAGCCTCATCAGTCTACAGATGAGAGTGACTCCTAAGCTCATGGGTCTGACGTGGGATGGCTTCCCCCTGCATTACACAGAGAAACATGGGTGGGGCTACCTGGTACCCGGACGGAGGGATAACCTGGTATCTGAGGAGGAAAGCACAGGGCCTGTGTGCCCACACAGGTACTTAATACACTGGGACTGCACCATTAAAACACGGGCTGTTACTCCTTTAGTCTTTAATTTTCAGAGCAGAGAATGTGCATTTATTAAAGCATCGTTTTGTCCCACAGTGCTATTGAGAGTGTTTACAGAGAACATCGTGAGCACAACAGCAAAGAGCAGCCTGAGTTTCTGGACAGCGGCCCTTCAGATGACCTCATGTGGACAGACAGCACAGTGTGGGCAAAGGTGCATGTGCTCATAATATAAATTACCTCATTGTAAATATCCACAAATTATGTAAAAGAGACATATGTCATAACTTTAGATCAGATAATCACAAAAATGTCAGTGATTGTTTATACATCCACTGTTACAGACTAGTGGAGACAGGAACAGCTAGATGCTAATTCAGCATGACTTTCCATGCTGCAGGTTCACTGGAAGCTAATTTTTTTTAGCTTGTAGTAAAAAAAACAAAAAGGTCCTCTGAAATCTACATGGCGTGGATGTGGTATCAGTGTGTAAGCAGTGCTTCCTTGCATCATTAATCAGGCCCACAGGCTGTGAAGTGATAGATAGCGTATGATGACAGAGGTGTGTTTTTTAACCTCATCCCAAGGTGGAGGAGTTAAGTCCCCTGGAAAGTCTGACAGAGGAAAATGGAGACAGAGTGATGAAGAGTGGGGAGACGAAGAAAAATGGGGTGAGCGAAACGGACGGCGTGTTTTTGTTTTGTTGTGCTGAAGCTGAATTCTAGGTATTGTGATTTGTTGTCTAGCACGCTTTGTATTCTGCATTGACAACAGGAGAGTAACTGCCAATATCACCATGGAAACGGCCCATACGACGATGTAGATATCCCAGGATGCTGGTTTTTCAAATTACCCCATAAGGTGAAAATTTACATTTTACTGAGTGTCCTGAATAACTAGTGTTTGGCACATTGCTACTGGGTTCATTGTCTCACTCAATATGTGTGTTTCAGGATGGTAACCACAACAATGTTGGCAGTCCGTTTTCCAAAGACTTCCTGTCCAAGATGGAGGATGGTACACTCAGGGCCGGACGGGATGGATCCAACTCTACACGAGCCCTGGAGATCAACAAAATGATGTCGTTCTGGAGGAATGCCCATAAACGTATAAGGTACGTATAAGTTCATCAGTCTTTTTGATGATCACAATCAGTCAATAAATAACACAGAATTTTACTGTGTCTCCGCTTAGCTCTCAGTTGGTGCTGTGGCTGCGAAAGGTAGAGCTTCCTCACGCTGTCAGCAGGTTTGTTGTTTATCAATACCTATTTTGTATTTGTTAATCAGCCATGTATTGAGGAAAAGTCATCGCTCTGTATACTGTATAACAACTTCTCTGTCTCCCAAAGACACAAAGAGTTCAATATAGAGGGCCAGTATGGTGCCATTTTGCCTCAGGTCATCACCGCTGGAACGGTAACGCGCAGGGCCGTGGAGCCAACGTGGCTGACTGCCAGTAACGCACGGGTAAGTGGCGGAGCTGACGAAGACAAAAGTCTGAGATTACTGACTCAGCCGCAAGATTAAACAAAATTGAATTTATCTGTGTGTAGATAATTTGTGTTTGTATTGGCGGTTTTTGATGTCAACAGAGGGATCGTGTAGGCAGTGAGCTGAAGGCCATGGTGCAGGTACCACCTGGATATCACCTGGTGGGAGCAGATGTTGACTCTCAAGAGCTGTGGATCGCTGCTATGCTCGGAGAGGCTCAATTTGCTGGCATGCACGGTGAGATTTGTCCCTTTGGAAATGGCGAAGTGCAGTGCTATCCAAGTGTCTGACAACGTTACAGAAATGATCCCTGTAGAGACAAATATTTAAGATGTATCACGCTATACAAACCCACCAGACTGACCATTGTCAAAAATAGTAATTTTACCTCACACAACAGGTGTGACTGGTCTACTGCTGCCTCAATCACTTAATTTGTTCATGTTATTGAGTGTTACACAAGCATTGTTGGATTTGAACTAAGCCTTTAAAACACCAAAGTCACACAATAACACAAACTGATAGAGACAGAGGTGGACCAGCTACTCCTGCATAAAATTACTATTTTTGTCAATGGAGTCTGGTTGCTTTTGAGCTGAATAATTTAATGGCCATTTCTGGTTAAACAGGAAGGATCTATCTCACAGGTCTATCTCTTTAGGGATCCTTTCTGTAATGTTGTCAGAAACTCTGAATAACAATCTGAGCCTGTTAGTGGCAAAACACACTTTTATTGGACATACTTTGATTTAACACAATTGTCCAAAGAATTACATTACAACCATGGTAGCTCTTCCGCAACCTACTGGACCAAAGTTTATGTACATACCAGTAATTTCAAACCCCAAATATGTAAAAAAAAAAAAAAAAAGAAGGGTCCCGTTTTGAAAATACCTGAGTTATCCTTTAACTGTGTTCATCTTGTGTCTCTGCTGGGTTCAGGGTGTACAGCTTTTGGCTGGATGACCCTCCAGGGAAAGAAGAGTCAGGGCACTGACCTGCACAGCCGCACTGCTGACACTGTGGGCATCAGCCGAGAGCATGCCAAAGTGTTCAACTATGGACGCATTTATGGTGCAGGACAACCTTTTGCTGAGAGGCTGCTAATGCAGTTCAACCACCGTCTCAGTCAGACAGAAGCTGCCAGGAAGGCCAGGAAGATGTACGCCATTACAAAGGGCATACGGAGGTACTGTCAGTAAGCTGAAAGGTTGTATTTAAGTACAGATGTTTGTTGTTAATACACAGGTGATTAAGTTGAGCCAGTGCTGAATGTTTGTGTTTATATGTTTTGTCAGATACCATCTGACAGAGGGGGCCGAATGGCTGGTCAGCGAGCTGGGTATAGAGGTGGAGAGGGAGGAAGATGGAAGTGTCTGCCTGCAGGAGTTGCGGAGGATCAGTAGACTGGCCGCACAGTGGTGAGGGAGCAAGTAAAACATCACACAAACATCCACAACCGCTTGTTAGTGACACAACAGATTCTCCTACATCCTCGCAGTCGCTCTGTTCCTTCACCTGCCTGTCTTCCACTGCGTTCCTTACACCCCTCAGTTCGACTCGGCGGAAGAGGTGGGATCTGGTTGACAAACGTGTATGGGCCGGAGGGACGGAGTCAGACATGTTCAATAAGCTGGAGAGCATTGCTCATTCAGCTGAGCCAGCCACTCCTGTTCTAGGCTGCAGGATAAGCAGAGCGCTGGAGCCCAAGGCTGTTAAGGATGAGGTGAGGCAGCGCCGATTGGTGGGACAGACCAAGTCTTAACATAAATGTTATCAAGATGCTGATATTCAACAAGCACGAGCAGTCCACATCAAGAGCCTCGTGTGCCTTTTCTCTCCATTAGCGACAGTTTTTTCCTAAAGAATGAATTACTTTAACATTACTCAATATAATGTCTGTTGTTATAGTTAATGAAAGTAAGATGTTGCCGTGTCTCGCCAGTTTATCACAAGCAGAGTGAACTGGGTGGTCCAGAGCTCTGCTGTGGATTACCTCCATCTGATGCTGGTGGCCATGAAGTGGCTCTTTGAGGAATACGACATTGATGGCCGTTTCTGCATCAGCATCCACGATGAGGTGCGGTACCTGGTCCGCAGCGAAGACCGTTACCGAGCGGCGCTGGCACTTCAGATCACAAACCTGCTCACGAGGTCTGCTCCCAGCTTCGCATTCATTCTTCTCTGTCAAAATGTCCACTGTGGAACAGGAAATAAACTTGGCAGCTTTTCTGACTGTGTGCGTCTGTCTCTGGCAGGAGTATGTTCTCCCACGCGTTACACATGCAGGACCTTCCACAGTCGGTAGCTTTCTTCAGTTCAGTTGACATTGACCAGTGTCTGAGGAAGGAGGTCACCATGGACTGTGAGACCCCCTCCAACCCCACAGGTCTGCAACAAAGATACGGCCTATCACCCGGTGAGTTCTGCACACCATCATCAGCCTTTTAATGTTTATGTAGAATGAGGTACACTATATGCAGAGCACAAATCAAACTGATAATAATGTACGTTAATGAATAAATTGTCAATTAATGTACACAATTCATTTTCATGAATTAACCTAGAAAATTTGGCAAGAATTCCAAGTTTTACATTTTACCAGTGACCTCTTGGTTTATTTGTACTGCATTACAGTGTGGCCTGGCCAGAAAGAGAATTAAAAAAAATAAAGTACTGAAATAATAATAATAACGTAATTATTCAATTGTACTACAGTGTAAATAAACAGAATAATAAAGAAAATAATATTCACTTAAGACAAGACAGTGCTTGACAAATCTTAAATCTCTTTAGGATGCATTTATATGAATTGGAAACCAGAGATCCAGCTCTTCCCTTAGTGTAGCCAAGGACTGATAAAGTGGTGCCGTCTTAAGCACCACTGTATGTAGTTATGACTATGGCCTTATCTCAATACAAATTAAAAATTGCAGTTTTAATGTCAGTCAAAGAGAACCACGACAGTTGACATTTACAGTGTTAACAAATACATGTCATACATACATTTTGAATAAAGTGAACGAAAGCAACACAACCAGATTGTTGAACAATGTGTGCAAACTTTCCACAGGTGAGGCCTTGGACATCTACCAAATCATCGACATCACCAAAGGCTCTCTGAACAAAGGAAGATAGCACTTTGTGGGCTGAGCTACTGCTGTTCAGAACAGAGGAGTCTTGGCTCACTGTTTTCTCTTCTTCTGTTTGGGTTCTTGCGTCTCCTCTGCGTCCTGTGACTCTGTGGTCTGAAAGAGAGAGGAAACGGACACTGAGAGCTCAGCCAGTAGAGGCCTGCTGGAACAGAAAGTGCAGTCACAGTATGAGACAGCACGTACCTCCTGACTGACATCCTGCTCCTGCAGGGCTGCGTCAAGAGTGGCAGCGTTGATGCGGAAATCTCTTGAAGTGCTCAGCTTCATGTACTGCATTAGATTTACCTGGAGAAAGATACACACAGATTTTGGTGAAATACTGTGTATGGGTGACCCAAACTCTTGACACAGTACTGGTAGTGTTCAGGGAGAATTTTGTGTTCTGTTTTACCTTTGATTTCTTTGAGAGTGCAATGAGGTATTTCTCATACTGCTCGATGCTGAAGATCAAGTTAGGGATGACCTTTGTCTCAGGCAGAAGTTTTGTCTACAAAGAGAAAAAAACAACAGATCTACATTAACAAATTCTGAATGGATCCACTTAAAATGTTTATTTGAGGCTCAGAACTTTTGAGTTGTATATTTGTACACATTTGTTACATTAATCATTAATTTACATTATACGAGATACATGTTCTTACAGAGGCAGCAGCGTTAACTTCAGTCCTCTTCTTTTTCTTCTTGTCATCTGTGCCTCCACCACCACATTCTCCGCCCTAATAAAGAAAACATTGTTTTGAGCATACCATCTTGGGGCTCATGCTGCTGGTGTCAAATCCATAACCGAAAAAAAAAATCAAACAGCACAGTTACAATTAGAGGTCACCCTTTGTCTAGAAAAAAAAGGGACCCGTTCTGAAAACTGGCGTGAGATGTACCTGTGCGTATGTGATGAAAGAGTAGCACTGTGGTGTTAAATGGGAGCCGGACAGTTTGACCTGCACAGAAAACACTAGATTAGCATGACTGAAGAAGTACTTTAAGTACATCTCTAACAGAGAAACAAAACATCAGACTCACCAGCTTCTCAAAGCGTGCTGGCAGCACACCATGCTGGCCGGCACACACCTGGATGTACTGAAACACATGGAGAAAAGAAATGAATGTAACACACTGTAACAAACTTCACAACCTTTACATTCATACTGAGATCAAAGAGTGGACAAATACGTACATATTTGACGAGGGTGGTGAGGATGGTGTATGTGCGACTCAGTTCTCTAAGCAGTGTAATGGTAGAAGTGCCAGGCAGCAGGGCCGTCTGGACCAGCTCATTTAAAGCTGTCAAAAGAGTCCCGAGCTGCAGTGTCACTGCTTTCTCTATTGGATCCTGCTGGCCTGCGGTCTGGGTGGCTTCACCTACACATCAGGAATGTAACATCACAGAAGTTTTAGTACTATTCCCTGACAGAGAGCCATCTCTTCCCTTTTTCCCCTGCTCAAATCACCATTAATCCAACCGAGCATCAGTGTGAAAGACTTCTTACCAGAGCACGATTTGTCAGAGGCTGTCACGTTTTTCTTTCTGGCAATCAGCCAGTCCACTTCATCAAGCACTCTGTCAACCTGAGACAGGACCAGCAACTGGGGCAAGAGATTAAAATGAAGATCATGAGAACACTGTGTAAACCGACTACGAGACATGGTTGTCAGGGCAAATAAGTTACAGAAACACTCACCGCTGCTGTGGTTGCAGTCTTCATGTTGACAATGGCAAAGTGAGACTGTTGTTCTACCTCCACATCCTGATCATACAGAGAGAGGAGAAAACGTCTCCTTTCAATGAGTAGGGTGATGAATTTAGGTTAATGTAGGCTATTTTATCAATTAACTGGCATACATGTATTATTAGTACCTCAAAATGAATGAGTGTGGGTTACTCGACAAGTAATCGTCACGTGTAGATGATTTTAGAAAAAATGTTTAAAGAAATTGTAAAATGTAGCACTTATAATACCAATATCTAATAATAATCCTTTAATACAATGAGAATTTGGGATGACAGGAGAAAAGGTACCTGCATTTAACATTATTGTAGAATGTAAAAAATGAGCTCTATAATAACAGAAACTGTAATTATAGGTTTAGCCCAATTTGCTAGAATAAATAGAATAGAATAAATTGCTGATATGCCATCTACTGCCCCACAATTGTTTTAAGGTACAGTGCAAATCTTGCTTGTAGAGTGTAAAGTGTAATTGTGAGTACCTGATCGATGTCTCCCAGTTGGCTGTGGATGTCTTGACAGAGTTCCAGCAGCAGGCTAACAGGACTCTGATAGAGAACGTGCAGGTTGAAGAGAAGAGAGAGCAGGCCCTTGGAGAAAGCCGAATCCTCTAAAAGAGCCAAATAAACAGAGCTAAGAACTCACCTTTCTGCACCCAACATGGATACAAGGATAAAGTAAGCCGTCACTCACCAAAGCTGGTCTCCTTGCAGATTTTCACAGTCCATGTGATCATCTGAACAAACTGTCGATGCAGATGTGCGTTAATGGAACGAGCACTGGGGGAATTTGTGCTATAAAGTGCACTAAGGGGTACACCTACCTGTTGGGAGGAGGGCTTTAGCTGGCGTGAGAGCACACTCAAGATGCTGACCAGCAGCTGAGCCTCTTTGGTGTTAAATTCCTCCTCACCTCCACTTAACTGTGTGAACAGCGCCCTCTGTTGACAAGCAAAGAGAATTGGCAGATGCTCAGACGGCGCTTGCAACATTTAAAACATTACGAATTATGTTGTACGCTATATTTCACTTTTTAATAGAGAATAACCAAAACTAAACATTCTGTATAGATGCACCTGAAACTGTCGGATGTAAAAGAAGTTCATCTCTGTGACGTTGCCATCGTCTGGCTCAGCATTGTCCTCTGAGATGTCACCAAGAAACACGAATGAATGGTGAATTCCTGGATATCATTCAGATGTAAAAACCTAAAATTGCATTGCTCTGACAGTTTGAAAACTGAGTGTGTCTGACCCATGGTGGAGAGGAGCTGGGCCATCCTGTCTGGATAGCGCTGTTGGCAGGTTGTGAAGATCCTGAGCAGACCTTCCAGACACAGCTGGGACAGGCTGGAGCGCTTCTCCTTCTTCCCTGCGTCCTCCACGACGCTGGGGATGTTGGTGTAACGCCACATCAGCACACTGGAATGACAATTACACAGACGGATCTCCCATTGGTGAAACAATGTCACAGAGAACAAAACCAGGAACAGTCCAACTAAATGCTGTTATTTAGGCCAAGAGATTCCTACCTTGTCATGTCACAGAGGAAGCGGAAAGTTCTGTCTGTGTTCTGTCCGTCCGGGCCATCTGTGTGTCCAGTTTCCTCAAGCTGCTGGATCTTCTGTACAGACACACTGACTGCATAACGGACAAATTCTCCACTTGAGCGAAGCACTGAGAGAGCCTCCTCTCTGCTCTGAGTACTGTCTCTTTAAAAAGAAAAGAAAAAAGTTTACATGGTATTTCTAACTTTTAGCTTAAATGCCTGTAACTGTCATTTTGATAAATGCTATACAAAGTCTATTTTTGTACTGACTACAAATTAGTGTAAGAGAAAGACTAAACTGAGAGCATTCCCCAATGAACAGCCACAGAGGGCATTTACCTGAAGAGCACAGTGAGGAGAGTTGATACGAAGCTCAGAGAGAGTAAACTGCGGGGAGTCTTGTGTGAGAGCGCTCGACCCTTCCCCGCTTTCTCCTTCAAGATCTCAGACAGCTTGTGGTAGCGGCTGAACAGCTCCATGAGCTCCTCAAAGCGGCTTTTACTGCAACACATGGACGCAAGTGCACATTATAAAATTCGCCGCTCGGACAACATTAATGCTACACAACATCCCGACCATACAAAAAGAGGTGACTGTTACCTGTAGTTGGCTTTGATGAAGCTGTACTCCATAAGGACCTCGTACACTCCCATCACCAGCACAGCGTAGATGTTATTCTTTACCCCCACACTTGATCCCATGGAGAACTCAGCTGACTTGTCCTGATCAACACACAGACAGTAAATGGCTTAAGATGAGGCTTCCAGTGCCATAACAAGGGTAGTATATATAGTATAGTTCTTCTATTAGAATTAAAAAAGTAAGAAATGGTTAGTGCCACTGATATTACAGCTTTAACACCAATAAAATGTTACTGATGCTGATTGTGACTGAGACTGAGTCAACCCTTTGAAAGCCATACGATGTACATTAGTTCAGTTCACAATTGTTTTGCAGCCTATGCTCCCATCTTGAATGTATACCAGTTCAAAGTCCTCCAGTTCACACTTGATCATGCGCCTTGTCATGCTCTCTAGGATTGTCTGTAGTTCAGACTGGTAACCCTCCTCCTCGTCATCGTCATCGCTGTCATCAGCGTTGGGGTTGGCTGATCGGCTCATGTTTTGTAGCCACAGCAGGCAATGTACAGTACAGCTCACCAGATGGGCCTGAAATGGAACAAACACTATTTATAGCAAACATTAACGCAGCAGGAACAGTCACATAAATGCCACAGTGCAGACAGGTATACCAGTGGCTCCTGGAGGTAGACTTGGTCTCCGAGAGCAGTGATGCATGGTTCCAGTTTCACCGGGGGCAGGAGGTCTTGTTCAGGCTCGTAGTACCGCTTCAGCTGAGGATGCAAAGACATGACATGCGGCTCTCTATGTCTCTGTTGTGCAGATAACACCACAATCAGGCTGTTACACCCAACAGAGTACGCTCTTAATACACAGACACACACACACCTGTGAGAAGAGGGTCTGCATAATGGAGCTTGCAAGTTGAGAGTTGCGGCGGAGGACATCATAGAAACCCTGTAATGGGGCGAGAATATGCTTTCTTAGTGCACAACATGTCTTACCACACCCTAAATGTGATTTGCTGCACAGATTAATGAGAATCATACTACAAATGCCCAAGGGTTTATTTTAGAATTTAGTTGAATGATATATGACAAGAAGGGTGGAGTAGAAGAGCTTGTTCCCACGCTCATCAGAATCAGTCATGCTTAGTAATTCTAACAGCATGCAGCAAAATTAAAATCAACTCGCAAATATGGAAAAGAAAAGAAACCTCTAACCTCATAGAGCATGAGGCGCACATCAGCCTGCTGACCGAGGCAGCGACGCAGGCTGCTGAGGATCTCCAGACAAAACGCTTCATTGGCAGCAGAGTTGTAACGAGAATGAACGTCCACTTGGATCTGATCAGCCCAACAGTTATTATACAGCAAACCATGTTAAAAATTGCACATATTTTCACAGCTGCGGATGTTTTCAAGTATGCTTGTTGTAGATGCTTCTATTGGGAGAGCACATGAAGTCTAACCGGAGCTGTACCTGGCTGGAGGACACTGCCTGGCTACACTGGCTCGAAGCCAAGCTGCCCAACACTTTGAAGTTCTTCAGCAGCAACAAGAAGCCAGTCACTGCAGACTTCCTGCCGTCCAGTTGGCTAGCAAAGAGTTATTTAGGGGGAGAAAAATATTTTTGAACACTGTTAAGCTATCAAATAACCAAAGGATGATTCATTAACCTTATCAGAATTAAGTACATACCTGGAAAACATGGCTTTGCGGAGAACTAGAATCAAAGAATCTTTTAGGGACATACTGACTTTGAGCAGTGGCTGGAGATTAAACAGAGATAAATTATTAAACAAGAGGAACCTCTACAGTGTGTGTGTGTGTGTGTGTGTGTGTGTGTGTGTATATATACCTGGACAGCTTTTAGTAAACCCTGAACAGTGGCTAAGGGCAGGTACGACAGGTGGTCAAATGTCTCTGTCACCTTGGAGGATGACTCCAGGAGGATCATGGGAGCAGACACAACAATGTCAGAGAAAAGGTCTGATGATACACAAACGACAACAAAAAGAAAATCAAAATCTAGTTTCTAACAAGACTGATTAGACACTGGTGTGCATCTGAAAGCTGGGACTAATATCTGAAGGTTGTATTACCTAAGTAATGATTGACAGGTGACGCTGTCTTTGTGACCAATCGATTCAACACCTGCTCTAGTATCTCGCCTCTGATAGGCTCGTGCATCTGTTGCAGAAGAAACACACATTGCCCAGTGAGAAAATACGATACAAACATGTGGTCAGTTACATTGTGATGCTAACAAAAACTAAATGTTACCTTAAAGCCTTGCAAGAGCACCTGTCCGCCCAGCTTACATGCCTGCTGAGTGGGAGTCCTGGCTATGGCAGCAGATCCGTCTATGGTCTTGCCAAATGGCCCAGGTTTGGGTCCAAATGTATCCATGAGGAAGAAGCCCAGCTGCACTAGTCCCTGGGTCACATGATCCCAACCAAACACACTGCACAAGTGGAAGAATAGAATTTATGTGAAGAAGATTAACTAGCAAATGTTGTATTTTTATGATTGATTGATGATTTAAGATGATAGCATTGTGCATCATCACTTTAAACATCTCATAAAGAAATCTTAATGGTCATCACATTGCCACAGGTTTATTTTCTGTTTCTGAAATCTGTTTTTTTTGTGCACTGATAATTGCTGATCATATAATTTATTGTTATAATTTGGGTCAAGAAGATCATACCAGGACATGCCTAGACTTGATTGTTTTGATTCTCTGACCTGTTCTTGACTGTGTCCAGTATCATGTGAGCCACACTGCAGTGTCTAGGCAGGAGGTCCTGCAGGAATTTTGACCCCTGCTGCAGCTGCTCATCCTTGAAGCTCTTAGTGATCGCCCCCTTCAAAACGTCAAACACCTAATCAAGCCATGGAAAGGAAGAGAACAAATTTGTGAACATCAAGGTTAAAATAATATCAAATGAGTTTAGGGAAAATAGAAGAGGTTACTCACCTGCTCCTCATAACGCTGGATGCGTGCCACTGAGAGCAACAAGGCGACACTGAAGGGGCACATGTCCCCATAAGATGTCTGCAGAAATGCAATTCAAGATTTATGGCATACTCTACACTACAAATGTATTAAAAAATAACTTCAATATCAGACAGATTTGTTATATGTAACCTTGAAGCTTTTAAGAAACTCTCTTCCAAGTTCGTGGTCGAGTCGTATGGCAAAGACTATGTGAAGGATGGCAGTGCCTTCCACGTGCCTTAACTGGTCCTGTGGAATAGACTGAATCTCCAGATCAAGGCTCCTGAGGAGAAAACAATGAAAAACAACAAGCAGTAAATGAAAGTAGGCAGTAAGATTTAGAGTTATTACAGTTTATGCCACTTGCAGTGTATGAGTGACTCACTCTCCGTGTTTCTGCTCCTCTTCCTGGCAAACGTCTTGCTCCTTAAAATAATTGATGATTCCATCCAGGACCTGTTTCTTGCAACCCTAATTGACAAAGAGCATGGCAGGCATAATTAAAAGAAAGAGGAAGGTATGATTACCTGCTGCTGAAAATAAACATGCTGTTATGCTATACACACACACACATACACACACACACACACACACACACACACACCTTTGCAGATAAAAGCAGCAGCTGATAAACCACTGGTGGGATCTCCTGCAGATCCAGTTTGCAGAACATCCTCACTACTTTCTCCACCAAAAACCGCAGCTCCTCTGATGACAGGGGCACATCCCTAAAATGAGGCAGACACAATAAAAGCTGTTGACTAGTGCCCTGTAGAGGCAGCACGAGAGAAAAATAGGTAGAACATTGTCAAACACTGTGAAAGAAATAAAAGGTACTGCAATAAACTCTTATTATTCTGTCGGAAACTGATGAGTGTCTGAGAAAGTGATGATCTTGTGGTCAAAAGGTGTCACCTGAACATGGTCGTCAGGTGGATAACACATTGTGGGTCCCATCTACAAGAAAATACAAAAAATCATCCCAGTGAAGAGCATTTATAATATATGCTTGTGTAAAACACTGTATATGCACATATGGTTTATCATCTGACTTGCCCTCACCTGCTTGAGCAAAGGCTGTTGATCAGCTGTTTCTTATATTCCTCACCACTGAGTTCACCTAAATTTGTGACATAATAATAAGCAACCACAAGAAACAGAGATTCATAAACGTTTAACATGTGCACCTTATAGAAATCACCACTAAGTCAGATTTTGACGCTCACGTAACCAGGGCTAATCTGCTCTCACCTTTTCCATAAGACACAGCTTCACAGGCTGAAAGGGCAGTAAGCACAGTAGGAAATAGCTCCAGGGATTTCCCACTCCCCATTTTTCCCACCTTAATGGCTTCAACAAAAAGAGATGCCAGTTGTGCGAGACAGGGTCCAGGCAGTGTATGAGTCTATGTAAAACATTTAAGAGACAAAAAGGTAATGAGACAGATGCATCTGTGCGGTAGTGGACATATGAACACAGGAAAGGGATGAGGGGGCACAACATGTAAAGACATGTCTACAAATTAAAAAAATTTTAAAACTGACTGACAACAGGATGCTGGAAAAAAGGTTGGATTAAAAAGAAAGTATGTGATATATGATCAGAAAGCCCCAAGGATTTCATGCAACCTGCCTCGCAAATGCTGTTTTAGTCACTAGATTTGTATCAGTTCTACATTTGAAGATATTTCAATTCTTGTCAAAATACACACACAAGCAAATCATCACGATCAGTCTTTTTTCTTTACCTCCAGCATCAGCAGTCCAATGATATCAGCTGCCACGTCAGTCTGAAGATCCCCGGACTCACACAGAGGGATGCAGTGCTGATAAACAAGAAGTCTGCGGTTTGACCCTTCAGTGTTAGTGGGTGGTGAGCCTACACAAAAGAGCACATACTTTACTTTCACTACACAGCATATCATGTGTGACCATATGTGTGTGACATTTAAACCAGTGCAGGCCATTTAAAGTTTTAATGATTCTGATTGGAGATGTTTACATGTTGTTTACAATGTGGACTTACCCTTAAAAATGCCTTTAATCATGGTACCGATCTTCTTACCCTTCAGTGCCCCATTTGTAATCACAGTGATGAGCTATAAAGCAGAGACAATAGAGATGGAGTTTTTTTCCCCCCTATAAACTACAAGATTTATACATGTAATGGGCTAATTTGACAAAATAACGTTACCTGGTCATTTGTAAGGGAGGACAGGTACTTCTGAAGTTCGGCGGTACTCTCTCCATCTGACAGAGTGACAATTTTATCCATTTCAGCCCTCATGATCAGCCTGCAAACAGACACAAAGTGGTTGGTGCCTTAAACGTGGATAGCAAGAAAATCCCCTTTTGTTGACATCCTCAGCTAGCTTGTTGTGAATGTAGCTAAAGTTGAATTTAGACAAAAGAAGTGCACAAAAGGTTTACCTCTGCCTGTCGTTTAAATAAATTTGATATTGCACCTCCAACTTAATTTCATTTAGAGAATTAGTACGTGAAAAAGTCAAGTCAAGTCTTTGGTAACGCTTTCATAATACGTAACAAATTTCCCGCCGGCGAACACTTCCTGTTTTGCTTCATGGTTGCCAAGTTTGTCTCAAAGTATCCCACAATTACACCATTTGATATTCCCGTCATTATAATGTAATATTGTACGGTAAACATGTTATAACATGACGCATGTTTTAGCATAGCGTTGAATTATTTAGTAAAATAACACTACAACAGTAGGGCTACCAGTTAAAAGATACAATTTAGGGGAAAAACGTGATTTCACAAGATCTGTCAACCTCGTCTACAGGACACGCCTACGGGGTTATGGTCTTTCCTGGATTGCGATTTAATAAATTAACCTCAGGTTTTAAGGGGACGACGTTGTCAGCTTCTTTCGACAGTCTAGATGTCAAACATTTGGCCACTTGGGCAATATTCAATAAATAACCCGGTTAAGTACAGAAGTGAGTCTTTGTTACATGTAGTCAGAAGTAAGTTATGGAACCGACCGTTTAAATCTACATGTTATTCCCTCACTGACCGGTACGGGCCAGTGGCGCAATGGATAACGCGTCTGACTACGGATCAGAAGATTCTAGGTTCGACTCCTGGCTGGCTCGTTAGCTTTTCCTACTGTTTGTTAGGACGAAGCATTTAGATATTGTTAATCTAGATTTAAGTCCTTAGTATTCGCTATTTATTCATTTCAAATGTATGTTTTGTCCACAAAGCGTGTGGGCAGCAGTTGGTGATGCTGTGACTATTAACTCAACAGTAACCCCGAGTTTCGACTCCGAGCCGTGAGATCTGTTACTCCTGCAACCTGTAAATCGAGTTTATTCTTGTTGGTGACAGCCAATCACATTTGCGTCTGCTACCACAAATCTACCAAGATTTGGCCAATCGGCACTTCTGTCGCTACCAAGATTTCCCCAGCACCGACCAACAAAGGACCTGTATTATGGACGATGATTTATGAAGTTAAAATGAAGAGTTTCCTATTCGGTACTCCCTCACCACAAAAATCCAAATTAGCTGGGAGCTGAACGTTTCTGGATGTTGGTGGCTCTATTGTGCGCCATTTCCACTAACATCTAAATGTCACAGAAACACAAAACGAGTATTATCTGTTAAAAAAAGTAGTAAAAAAATATATAAAAAGTAGTAGAAAGTAGTAAAATAGCATTGAAACACAAGAAAACACAATACAATACGAATACAACAATATAATACAAGTGCAAGAGTACAATAAAAACACAACAATACTCTGACAATAAATTATATATGACAAAATGATAACAGAATCTAGAGAGAGCACTCATTAAAAGCATGTCTGACATGTATTTAGCTGCTAGTCTGTCTACAACTGACAAGCAAGCAATAAAGGGACTTTAGGACAGGAGAGATGTGTGCTCTCCTTCTGGTTTTGATTGGTACACCTTCTGCTGCATTCGGAATGATCTTATTTATTGCTTTCACCACAAGCCTGCGGGTGATAAATGCATGTGCATGAATCTCGGTATCTGTCCAGGAGTGAAACGGTTGCACATTTTAGGTGTGCAGCTCCACAGCAGACCAAAACCGTTCAGGTAAGAGAAGGCGCAGGCTGCCAACTTACTGCTGTGCCGCAGGTTCATTTGAGTCAGTTCAATTGCACCTGAACTGATTCACCTCAGGTAAATGTGTGAATCCGTTTTCTCATCCCAGTAGTTACTAAATGACTTAACTGAAATAATGAATTACGATTAGATTGAATTATCAATTAACTACTTAATACGTATGCCACCGAATTATTTATAAGAACAGCTCTTTATGTATTTATAGGAAATGTTAAATGGTCTCACTGTACACTGACAAGTGCACACGCTCCTCCTGATGTATCCTGTGGATATAATTGCAGGGTGGAACGAGGATCGGCCTGTGGCAGCAATAACTGATGAGCAGCAACCACATTGCTGCAATCGTCTTCTGCATCATGCTGTCAATACGCATGCAGAAGAAGTTCTGGGCCAGAAGATCATCCCTTTGTTATTATGCTGGTAGATATATATTATACTTGTTTTCTGTGACAATTTAAAGTTTACAAATACCATTTTACCACTGAGTTATTATATAATGTCCTGGTGTATTATGTGATTGTTTGTCAGTGTTTTTATATTTTAAAGATAAGTTCATGGAGTGGAACACCTTTACAGGACTACAAGTTGGCCCCTGAGGAGTTAGAAACCACTGATGCTGACACAGAGGTGGATGAAAGTTATGCTGAAGTTTCAGGGCATCACTGTCCCCACCTTCAGCACAGAGAAAAGACCTGCTGCCTCCTCACAAGCGTTGGTGGCTGCAGCGTCTGTGGTCCCATCAACTCCAACTCCTCAAGCAACCAGCTCCATCCCCGCCCGCCGACCCTCTCCTGTAACCAGCTCCCCTGCTGCTCACTCAGCCTTGCTCACTCCTGGAGCAAATAGCTGTGGGTTTTATTCATAGAGTTTCTGTACTTGTCCTCATACTAAGTCCAAATGTATATTTGTCATACAGACATAAAGACAAGTGTAAACTAAATATTTTCCCTTTTTTTCCATGTTGTCCCAGAGGGCCAGTTATCAGCAGAAACTGAGTTATATTAGCTGCACTCTTATGGGGTCAGCTGCAGGTCAAAGGCCAGGAAGATTGTGAGGGAGCCCACCCACCCCAGCCACAGACTGTTCTCTCTGCTGCCGTCAGGGCGGCGTTACCGCTGCCTGAGAGAGATGAGGAGGAGCTTCTTTCCTCAGGCCGTCCGCTTGCTGAACCTGAAACACTAGACTTTATGGACAATCTATTCAAAACCTGCAATATCCTGGCATACTGTAAATAGACCCACATACCTTGTTTTAGACTTTGATTTATTATCTATATATATATATGTGTGTGTGTGTGTGTGTATATATATATATATATACACACACACACATATATACATACATATATATATATATATATATATACACACACACACACATATATATATATACACACACACACACACACACATATATATATATACATACATATATACATATATATATATATATATATATGTTTCTATTCTTATTGTTTCACTTTGTGTGTTTTTTTATTTTTTATATTTATTTCTATTTTATTTGTTTCAGTCTGGAACAGGCACTAATTCCACTGCACATTATACTGTGTATAACTGTGTATGTGACAAATAAAGAATCTTGAATCTTGAATTACCATTTGTTACCATACATTACTGTCAAATACCACAAGTTATGGTAGATTACTATACATTAACATCCATTTACGTTACTATCCATTACCATGCATCACCATATGTTACCGTACATTACCATACATTATCCTACAATACCATAGAATACAGTGCATTATTGAAGAATACCGTACACTACTGTACGTTACAATAGAATACCATATGTTACCATACAACACCATTCAAGACCATACCAGAGCTTTGCAAACCATCGTAGATATTATCAGTGGACATGCAATAGTGTAATTGTTTGTAAACTTTTTTTCAAGAATTTTACTGAGAAATGGGAGGTTATTATAAGGTTGTTATTATAGTGTGGTCTATCTTTCAGCCCTCTGGAAAAAAGTGCACTATCTAGGACAGCACAAGAAATGATTACATCATTTGTTAACTGTGTTAACTGTTAACAGATTACCATCAAAATCCTGAAGGCCCAAGGACAAACCTAGTACCAAGCAGACGTCACCATGGCCAGAGGACAGTTTTAACCTTTTTATGATGTTCAGAATCAGAATACTTTTATTAGTCAGTTTTGAGCTTTTATATACTTTATATTGGTGTTTTTTTTCATTATTGAATAACTGCTGAGTTCTTTGCTAATATTCTGAAATCCAAACTTGGGTAACAATTTGAGCATGAAGTTAATAATTGTGTTCTAGACAGTAACACTGAAACTATAGAGTTACAAAAGCAGCAGTCTAAGGAATTTGTAGACACAAACCTACCTAACGACACTGAGATAGGTTTAGAGAACCAAGCTGCTACAGAAGAGGAATTAAGAAGAAGTCAAAGAACCCGAACACTCACAGTAAAGGGTCAAGAACTCTATGATGGCAGATCTAAAGTGCTTCAAAAGTGCTAAGGAGGCTAAAAAGGCACTCAATAAAGCTTTCTCCATTGAGATACTACAGGATCTCATGACTGACATCCAACGTGCTTCAGCGGAAGTAAAACAAGCTTATGAAGACTTGTGTCAGCACATTACTCCTGATGGCAACACCCGCCGCAGAGTGGACACTTGTGATGCTGTCTCAAGACACATTCTGGAGCAAGCATGGAAAGAAGAAGCATGCTGGCCTGAAACTGACTCAGTATTTTCATCTGCATCTCAGAGGCCCAGTTTAAGTTCTATAAGCAGTTCAAGCATAAAATCACAGCGTTCAAGTCAGTCCTCTATAAAGAGACAAGAAGCTGCAGCGGAGCTAGCTGCAACTCAAGCTACTTTAAAGGTCTTACAAGAAATAGAATATGAGAAGCAAGAGCTTGAATCACTTGAAGCTGCAAATAGAAAGAAACTTGCGCTGCAAGAAGATGAAAACGCTGCAAGGCAAAAAGCTTTAGAAGAAAAGTGCAGAGAGATAGAGCGCTTAGAGACAGTCAAGACAATGAATGCTGCAAAGGCACGACTCCAAGTCTATGAACAACAAGTGAACTCAGACGAGAGAGAGATATCACAAGTGCTTCATGACAGCAAGCTAATGCATGCACCTGCACCTAACTCAAAAGGTTCTCCAGTGCATCACGTGGCATCAACACAAGAGGTCACGCATGTACAACCTGCTACTAGTGCTCATCAAGATAGCACCATAGCACTAGCCGAAGCAATAGCAGAGTCCATTAATGTAAGTCGTCTTCCAGTACCAGAACCTTCTGTTTTCACTGGCAACCCATTAAAGTACAAGGACTGGAAAATGTCTTTTCAAACATTGATAGGAAGAAAGAACATTCCAGTGAATGAGAAAGTCTACTACCTTCGCAAGTATGTTGGTGGTCCTGCAAAGAAAGCCATTGAGAGTTATTTCCTGTTAGGTACAGATGCAGCTTACCATTCAGCATGGAACATCCTGGAAGAAAGGTATGGAAGTTCCTTTGTGATTGCCAAGAGGCTTTTATTCAGCAAAGACAATCCCTCTCCCAGTTACTTATTCAAGAGAGTTCATTCCTGCCAATCTAAGTCATATTCCTACACCCAAGACAGCAAGAGCATGGCCTCACCTAGAGCACCTTGCTGAAGAGATTGCACCCTTAATTGAGTGTGACATTGGTCTGCTCATAGGTTACAACTGCTCACAAGCCCTGCTACCTAGAGAAGTTGTGTCAGGCAAAGACAATGAGCCATTCGCTCAAAAAACCGACCTTGGCTGGAGTATAGTTGGTTGTGCTGATCCCTGCGTTGATTATGGAGATGCAATCGGAAGCAGCCACAGGATAGTGGTGAGACAAGTGAAACCCCATTTTCAGTTGTCTGCTGATCTCACAAGTGAAGTTCAGTACATATGCCGAACGCAAGTCAAAGAATTAGTCACTCCACCTGATGTAATAAAGGTGCTTGAGTCAGACTTCAATGAAAGAACCGTAGAAGATGCTCACTTCTCTCAAGAGGATCTGCGCTTCATATCAACGATGGAGTCAGGAATCAAAATCAAGACGAATGGTCACTGTGAAATGCCTTTACCATTCAAGGAAAATAGACCAAATCTGCCAAACAATAGGACATGTGCCGAGCACCGTCTCAAGTGTTTAAAGAGGAGATTTGAGAAAGACAAGCAATGATATATATATATATATATAATATATATAGGAGTATATAGCCTTTATGAGTGAAACAATTGCTCGGGGAGACGCTGAGAAGGTCCCTGAAGATGAAATTGATCATAGCACGGCCTGGTACATTCCACACCATGGGGTGTATCATCCACAGAAACCTGGAAAGATACGAGTTGTGTTCGACTGCTCAGCAAAATTTCAAGGCATGTCATTAAACGATTACCTGCTCACAGGGCCAGATCTGACAAACAATTTGCTTGGTGTACTGTGTCAGTTTCGCAAGGGTCCAGTAGCAATAATGTGTGATATAGAACGTATGTTCCATCAATCCCACGTGCAAGCAGAAGACCAAGACTACTTGAGATTTCTCTGGTGGGAAAATGGAGACTTTCAATCCCAACCATCAGTCTATCACATGAGAGTACACCTGTTTGGAGCAGCCTCATCGCCTGATTGTGCAAACTATGGCCTCAGACACATCGCAGCTCAAGGACAAGGTCACTTCATGAAGCATCTATTCGCTTCATTGAGAGAAACTTTTATGTTGATGATGGTCTGACAAGTGTGGCAACAAAGGATGAAGCAATTCAGCTGGTCAGCGAAGCAAGACAGCTCTGCAGTGCTGGCAAGCTACGAATTCACAAGTTCATTTCCAACTGCCAAGAAATACTTGCCTCGATTCCCAAGGAAGAGTGCGCTGAAACAGTAAGAAGTCAAGACTTAGTCTTGGGTGAGCTACAGATGGAGAGAGCCTTAGGTGTTAAATGGTGTGTCACTTCAGATCAGTTTGGATTCAGAGTAGTGGTGAATGAACGCCCACTCTCTAGAAGAGGAGTTTTGTCAACTGTAGCCTCCATCTATGACCCACTCGGCTTTGTAGCACTGTTCATTTTAATTGGCAAGTAAATACTGCAGCAAATGTGCAGAGACAAGATTGGATGGGATGAACCACTGTCTGATGACCTTCGGCCACAATGGTTATTGGCTCTTCAGAACTTAGCTGAAGTAAAGATTCAGAGATGTTACATTCCAGCAAGTTTCAAAGAAGTTCAAGAATATGAACTCCATCACTTCTCAGATGCAAGTGTCACCGGGTATGGACAATGCACCTACCTGAGAGCTATCAGTGCATCAAGACAAATCAGCTGTTCTTTAGTCATGGGAAAAGCCAGAGTAGCACCCACAATGGTCACCACAGTGCCAAGACTTGAGCTGTCAGCAGCAGTTGTTGCTGTTCGTACAAGTGACATGCTCAGAAAGGAGTTGGATATACAAGCTCAGGAGTTCTTCTGGACGGACTCAAAGGTTGTCCTTGGCTATGTTAACAATGATGCTAGACGATTTCATGTATTTGTGGCAAATCGCATTCAGCGGATCAAGGAAAGTACAAATCCAAGTCAATGGAGACATGTAATACCTGAAGAAAACCCCGCTGATCATGCGTCCAGAGGCCTCAAAGCAAAAGAGCTCATTGCTTCCAACTGGTTTACTGGTCCTGGCATGACAAGCTTCCCAGTGGAGATATCAAGGTGGGAGACATTGCAGTTGAAGACCCAGAAATTCGTAAGATCTTTGTGCACAAGACCGTGACAATAGAAAATACACTGCTCAATCGCTTCCTGAAGTTTTCCAGCTGGTCGTGGTTAGTCAAAGCTATCGCCAGACTCGTACAACGTGTCAAAGAGATTAAAGGTTTGATACCAAGGAACAATGAAGGCACAAGTATCGAAGAGAGAAAGGATGCAGAACTAACTATAATACGTATTGTTCAAACAGCAACCTTCTCGGAAGAAATCCAAAGTCTTCAAAACAAGAAAGGCTTACCAACTAAGGACAAGTCTAGCAGACTACACAGACTAAATCCCTTTGTAGATGAGCAAGGCATCTTGAGGGTCGGAGGTCGGCTAGAACATGCTGCTTTGCATCCACACATCAAACATCCAGCAGTCTTATCAAAGACCAGTCACATAGCAAACCTACTTATCAAGCACTATCATGAACAAGTGCAACACCAAGGGCGTGGCTTAACAATGAATGAGCCACGATCGAATGGCATTTGGATACTTGGATGTAGTCATGCTGTGTCATCATACATCCACAAATGTGTAAAGTGCAGAAAGTTCACAGGATGTAGAATCCTGTTGTCGGGGATGTGGAATAGTGTTGCACATCCATCTTGACATATGTATGTGCTTTTTACGCATGAAGGCCCTAAAAACAAACAAAAATCCCAACATCATTTTGTTATGCATGTCATTTGTACATCATTTAACATACTCCACAGATGAAACACAAGAATAAATCCTGGATTTGCTTACCTTGTTGAATCCCTGCAGTGCGTTAGCTGTTTGGATGTGGCTCCAAATGGGTCAGCAAAGGTAGCCCGACCTTCCTTTGGATACATGGCCTTTTATAGATAGGATACTTTAATGTACAAGATTCTCAGGGTTGTAAATATGGTTTCATATATTGCATTGATGCAAAGTGTACTTACTACTAGGGTCCAATGGTGGTCCTTGCAGACAGCCCCAATTAGCATGTCCCACTCCATTACATCACGCTATGAGTGATGATTTTAGTTTAAGATGGCATAATTGCAACTTAAATATTTAAAAAGGCAACTATTATCCATACGTACCTTTCTTAGGCCCCTTGATGTGCCATTCCAGATTGCCGTCATCTCAAAAGTGTCAATTACTTTTGTTTTTTTTTTGGCACCTTTTGCCAACCACACTAGGTAAGCATTTACAATCTACACAAAAAAGGGAAATTAACATACCAAATATATGCATATCGAAGTGGAAAAATGTGGAGCAGTTTACAAAACAATATTTACCTCACTTTCTAATTCCCTCCCAGGTGCCAGGCTCTGGAGATCAGCTGTGAAGATTTTATAAGGCCCTATTTTGGCCCACAGCACTTCGCCCATTTTCCCACTCCAGATATCCTTAAGAGCTGGAAAGTCAGAAGTTTTCAGTCATTTAAAAGAGTGCATAGAATTGTACAAGTCACATTATATGGGATATACCATTACCATGAATGGGCTGACTGTCTCCTGGTGATATGGAAGGTGGTGGACTGGTGCTGACAACTGGAATGTTCGATGGAAGAACGTTAGGGTACAAGGGGCTTGATGATGGTTGTGGAGGGGGGCAAGCCAGAGGAGAGACACCAACTTTTAAGAGCTTTGTTGGAATTCTCTCCTCTGGCTCTGTGAAGGCAGTAATCTGGTCAATATTAGCAATGATTTTTGCCTTGCTATTGACCAGGCTAACCGTTTTATCCTTAATACTAAGTATTTTGTAGGGGCCGAGCAGATCACTCTCCATTTTTCCACCTTTACGTTGTTGTTGTCCAATGTTTGCTTTTAGAACAGTGTCGCCAACTTTGAAGTTGTCATCCCACCCCCTCTCCAACTTCCGTTTGTGGATGGTGGCTTGTTTCTTCTGCACGTTTTCTTGCACAGTTTTATAGTCGAGTGGCTGTTTGTCCAGACCCCCGAACGCCTCCTCTCTTGTTAAGATGTTCTCTACCTTTTCCGTTGTGATCTAAAGTGCAATGATGCAGAGTGGTGTTACATTCTGACTTATACATCCAAGTAATTATCACCACAACCCCTTGACTCCTAAACAAATAGATACTTACGTCATACTCTTCAGGCACCTCAGATGGGTATCTTGCCTCCCTTCCAAACATCTGATAATATGGACTGTACCGTGTTGTCAGATGTTTCTTAGTTCGCAGTCCAAACATCGTAGGTTGCAAAAATTCATCCCATTTACTGGGCGTCTCTCTCGCCAGTTTGTTTAGAGATCTGAAAATATTCAGGAAATAACAAAATAGGGATTTTTATGCCATTAATTTCGTATGCTGCTGTGTAGATGCATGCAATAAAACAAATTAACTTACCTCTGGATGGTGCCATTAAGCTTTTCAACCAAGCCATTTGTCTGTGGGTGATACGGAGCACAAAAGCTCCGTTTAATCCCCAAGGAGTGACACAGCCGGGCATTGACCTTAATGTCCATTTTACAGAAAAACAAGTCAGTATTTACATTACTAAGAAACAAAAAAAATGTTTGTCATGAGTGTTTTTACCTGGTTTTTAAACTCAGTCCCCTGATCTGTAAGCAGTCTCTGAGGTACACCAAATTTGTATACAAAATCGAGAATACATTTGGTTACCTCCTCTGCAGACTTAGTCTTCAGAGGATAGGCCTCTGCCCATTTTGTGAAATAATCAACCATTACACAAATGTATTGATTACCACCCTCAGTTACAGTGAGCTTCATCAAATCCATGCCTACAAGCTCAAAAGGCTCTGATACCTGAAAAAGTTGAATGACAATTAGAGATCTGCACAGGAAGTAGCTGGTATGTGAGCACATGTAGCTGCAGAGACATTCAATTGCACAATAAACTCACCTCTATTGGGTTGTACTGGCTCTTTTCTTTAAGACTGGCCCGTTTTGCCTGGCAATCAGGACATTGAGCAACCTGAAATGTATTTAGATTATTTACTTATTGATTTGTTTAGAAGGCTTTCATGGGGAAAGAGCAAAAAAAAAAATCAGGTAACTTTGAGTGACCTTTTTTACTTACCCATTTCCGAATGTCTGCTTCCATTCCAGGCCAGTAATACCGAGTGATGATGGCATTTTGTGTTTTTTCTACACCACAGTGGCCTCCCAGGCTGCTGCAGTGCATCTCCACAAAAATTCTATTTGCTTGAGCAGCAGTAGATACAACCTTTGCCAGGTGCTCTTCTTTGTTTTTTTTTCGTCGGCACACATAGTGCAGTTCTCCACCTGGTCAAAGAAGCTCAATTTAAGACTTTTAAAGTATAACAGAACACATTTACTTGTTATTGATGTAATATAATATGAATACTTACCCTTGAGCACAAAATTTGAAGCTCTTCTTTTTATAGTATACCTCTGGTGCTTTGTGAGGCCCTCAGGAAAACGATTGTGGACTTGGAACTCCACAATCTCATCAATGATCTTGGAATCCATCTCTTCCGTTCTATCTGTCTGTCTATTTGTCTCTGAAATTAATCAGCGTACCTACTTCCAACACCATTGTGCCTTCTGCACAACCTTATATAGCCTCCATTGGGTGCCTATGAATTAATTGGCACACACCTTCTCATAGTTGTTTTGACGAGCATTTCAATGCACCTGGCTGTGGAAGATTATTGTATACACCAAAAAAGGTTTTATTTTGTCTTGATATGCTCCTATGTTTCCTAATCAACTTAAGAATGAATATGATGTCAAGTTCTGATCACAGAGTAAACTCTTTGAATTGCTCATCTATTAAATAGCCTTGAGCCACTTTTGCTAGATATCCACTCCAGGCTTTGCTGACTTCTATTCACCTTGTGTTGTCTATCAGACACCTTGATTAGTTCAGCCCTAACAACTTTCTCTCCATGGTGCAGTGAAATGCTCATCAAAACCACTTGTAATTATTCTGAACTTGAGTAAGGATTCTGTTCTTGAAATACACAGTTGGTGTGTCCTGTCTGTTGGTGACCATCTTGAGTCCAGAATCCTGAATGAAATACTTTGAGTGATTGACATCTTTGTGTTTTGGTTGAGCTGTGAGCAGCAAAGATTCAAGATTCAAAAGATTCAAAGACTTTATTGTCACATGCTCAGCAGTTACATGAAGCAATCACTGGCTTCATCTTGTGTCTCTGGTCCCAGTAACACTGCTAACAATATCAAATAAAATACGCCAGCAAGTAGGTAAGTAATAAATATAAGAAATATAAATACAACTAAGAAAATAAAATAAAATGTACAGCTAAATAAAATAAAAAGTACAGCTAAAGTAGTAGTGCAAATTGTTTGCAGATTATGTGCGGTTTAAGAGTCTTATGGCCTGGGGGATGAAACTGTCCCTGAGCCTCCTGGTGCAGCAGACCTCAATCCTATGTGTTTTACGTCTGAGAAACATTTATACTCTTCTTATGCAGCTGACGACATTTGCATCACTGATTTGTAGCAGAATTTGTGTAACGGGCTGTTAAACTGCCGCAGACTAACGAAACAGTGAGACGGTGGTCACTCAGCATTGAGCGGTGTGGTCACAAGTTGATCTGGCTTCCTCCTGTCCTCCAGAGACCGCTGCCCGTGTCATACATGTCTTTGTTATATGACAGGTCAGTGAAGTGACATTGTGATGATTGTGGCGCTCACAGCGTGTCCCTGCTGCTTGTTTATTTTCCCACAATGGCGCGAGTTCGAATCTCGTAGAAGATAAAACTATTTTTTCACATTTAAAAAGATGTGTGTGTGTGTGTGTGGAGGATGGGGCGTCTACATTACAAATACTCAAACAAGACGGGTGTTTAGGACATTTATTCATTTATTAAAACAGACATTCACAGGAAGGGCAGCTTGTCGTCTTCCTGTTCTCAACATTTTCGGTTACAGCAAGCAGCGTTCAAAACGTGACCACACACCACTACGAGACACGTTTCCACAGGTACGACTCTAAAGTGGACTCAGATCGGTATGTTTGGACATTGTGGTGAAAACTAAACAAAGAGGCATTCACACGGCCAGCTATGCACCTGATTTCATGATTTCAACAGCTGCCGTAACTACGACAACAACAGACGCATTCGGCTCGCGGTCGCCAGTTAACAGGGCCACTGGTTGAACTGTCATTTGGAATAAATGTCTGTAAGACAAAGAGCGCCTTGTCGTCCGTAATTAAACTGGAGGGGAGCTACAAGTAGCATATAATATAAAATGGAATAAAAAAAGCTATGCAGTACATACAAATATAAAGAGATTGCACTGTAATAGAATGGTATTATTTAGACTTGATACTTGAATGAGGATAAGATGTGGCACGAGTCCAGCTGAATGAACAGTTCTGTGTGCAGCCTACTGACAGTTGTATTGATTGTACAGTCTAACGGCAGCAGGCAGGAAGGATTTGCGGTTGCTGCATAAAGCTATGCAGCAGCAACATGCTGGTCTTAAGGTCTATTGCCTGTGGTTGGGGTGAAACAGAAAGCAGAGGAGGAGGAGGGAGGGGGAGAAGGAGGAGGGACGGGGGGGGGGGGGGGGGGGGGGCGTGCGACGCTCTTTACGTGCGCCTCTGTGACGTCAGAATAAATGTTTCTGCCCATGCTCGCAAGGACAGGAGGTGATCAGCCAGACTGCAGCTGATAGATGTGTTGTAGTGATGTAATGTTGCCTGTTTGGTGACTACGGATGGCTGTTTGTGCCAGGCTCTGCGGAGTGGGTCAGTCGCGGAGGTGCCGGAGGCGACAGCGGCAGAACCAGCAGGATCAGGGCAGCGATTCGGACATGGACGAGGAGGAAGAGGAGCGGATCGTAGGACAGAGGCAAGGCGACGTTGTTGTCGGCGGCGGAGGAGGAGGAGGAGGAGGAGGAGGCCCAGAGAGCGGCGTCGCCACTGCAGGGCCGAGTGACGCTTGTGAATATGGCAGCGATCATGTCAAACGAGGAGGATCACTGGATCGCACAAGCACAGGACCTCCACACCCGCAATCATTAGCGGATCTACCGCCGGAGCTTCTGGTGGAAATATTCTCCTTGCTTCCAGGAACAGCACTACCAAATGTTGCCCTCATCTGCAAGAAATTCAGACAAATCCTGAACACTGAAACCATCTGGAGAAGGCGATGCATGGAAGGTAAATATAGTGATCACTGGACATAGAGGTAATTTAAACGTAGAGTGCATGAATAAAGCGTTGAGACATATATTAATATCAGATGTGATGACCAGACTGCATGAGATTCCCTCTCGTCGGCAGGTTATTTGCGTCAGGCTCGGTGCCCAGCTCTGTCTCTTTGGAAATGTCTTCCTCTAAAAGCATTTCTATCGATCTGTGCGGAAACCATGAAGGAAATTACTTTAAACCCAGAGCCTGCGTCCTTAGGCACTGCTGTGAAAAAAAACAAAAAAAGACGGACCAAGGCCTTTCACTGTTATTAGGCCCATGTCAGCCATTCTGTGTGGCTGATAAGACTGTTGATGCAGGGACGGACTCAGCCTTTTGGGCGCCTTGAGCATTAGTTTGATCACCACCACCACTATGGCAACAAATATGTCTCATAGCATGTACATAATTACACACAAATACTACATAAGAATATACACTCAATGGTGTTCATATAGTACTGCTGAAACAGTCAATTAGGCAAAGTGTTGAATAAATAATTTTTGAGAATAAAATTCTCTCTTAATGCAAATGTGATTTTTTTTTTTATATGACAGACTATATTATGATATTTTTTCTGGTAAATCAAACAGGAAGCTAATATGGATGAAATAATCAATGGCAGTAGATAAAGGTGAATCATAATGAGCACTTGTTTTGTTGAATGATCAATAAATCCATTAGATGATCACTCAGTGGATTGATTGATAATACAAATACACGGTAGTTGCAGTAACATGAGCAGCCAGCTGGGAGGACATTTTGGAGATTTTGAGGCCACTATTTTTGCATTGTGGCAGAATAAGGGAGTCAGGGAGCTGCAAAGTGTATGTGAGATAAAAGTAGCGGCTTTAGAGATGTTGTGTATTGAAAAGTTGCACGTGAAACGTCATGACAGACATTTACAGTAAGCTGGGAAACCTCTTTTTTTGTGTGATGGAGGACAACAATTACAGTTAAAATCATTTGCATTCTTGTTGAACTCATGCGTCAGGCCAGCCATGTGTTTAAGAAATCTTGGGAATCGTTGAGAATCGGAGAGATGATCGCGTCACGTCTGTGTCCGCTGACTGGGATGTACACTGTGTATCTTGATTTCTGCTATGCACAGTTCCTGTTCAACTCTGGCTTATGTTGTCACACTAAACTGAAAGCAGCTGATTTAGGGTAATTCCACAATTCACACTATGAATTAAATGAATATGGGATATTTGATTACAGTGTTTAAAAATTTGATATTACCACTGATACTGATAGAGGTATTTTGCATGCATAGCCTTAATCAATCCAATTAATGTTAATCCCTAAACTATTTCATGTATGTGTTGTCTCCCTGCAGAGTTTGGCATGAATGAGGATCTGAGGAAGATGGAAGTGGGAGGTGTATCCAGCCGGGATCTCTATGTTAAACGTGAGTTGATTAAACAGCTTTCATGTCATACTTAGTTCAGTGTTACTCCATCGGTTCATTTGATGTGTGCACCCTCATATCTTTTTTTCTGTGTGTGTGTGTATGTGGCGTAGGTGCCCAGATAGGTCTCCCAAATGCAGACTGCCATTTGCAGCAGATGGGAAAAGAGTCCCAGTAATTGCTTTTTTTGATACAAATGTGGTTTCTCTTTTCCACTTTAACTCAAGCTGGTGTCGGTACTAATTTGTTTTTTTAATTTAGACTCCCCCGTCTGTTCCTCATTTGTTTATCAGCAGAGGTATACAGTAGAGCTTATGTTGCATTTTGAAATTCCAGCTGCCACAAAACATGCCAGGCAAAGTGGTGGCAACTGTTGGCTCTTTAAATAGATAATTTAGGCACATTACTGCGTTCACGAGACGGCTGCGTCGGACCGAGGCCGCCTTGGCTCATGGCTGCTCTACACATGCCTGTGTTGTGCCTGTCCAGGTGTCAACCCACGGGTGAAGTCTGGGCGCTTTATGAAGCTCCTCCCGGACTACGAGCACATGGACTATAGAGACGTGTACACACACTGTATGTACATGGGCCTCAGAGTGGATGGCTGCAGCATGAGGGGCTGTGTGAGTTGGGACTCTAGTTGATTTAACTTGTAAGCAGAGAGCTGCAGCAGTGTTATGCATCCTGTGTGAAGGGTGACCGTGTTAATAATTCTCCTCAGCACTGCTTGCCGTCATATTAATTGTGGAATGCGAGGAGGCATCATTTGCTGTGCTGTGTGTGCTTTGTTGTGACTGGCTGACAGGATCGCGGCCCGTTTACGCTTTCTTCCGTTTGGGTTTACATCTCATTGACTCCATCCCAACAGACATGGCGTTTAACGTCTCCCTGTGTTTTTTAACAATGCACAGAGTAGCTGATAGTAAAGCATACTCTGAAACTGATCCGTGTGGTGTGATGTTGTGCTCTTGTGTTGCAGTTCTTCACCCATACCGACATATCTTGGGCTTATGGCAGCCTGACATAGGGCCTTATGGTGGATTGCTCAATGTTGTGGTAAGTAGTATTTCTCAGTCATAGTTTTGCATTAAGATGAGCAACAATGAATACAATTTACAGTTTGTCTCTTTGCTGTATCTTTTGAAATCAATTTATTTTATGATTGAATATTCCAAGTATTCTTTTAATATCTTGTTTTTGATTAATACAGGTCATTATTATTCATTTTCCTTTCTTATTTTTTGAACAAAAATAGGTTTTGTATTTTTACATCAAGTTTACAGACATGGGTCAAAAATGACCCATTTATCTAAGTATGATTTTGAATTAAATGACTTCATACTATAACAATAATTTACTTCAAATAATCACTTTAGCAGTGGTTTGGGCCAAGCAATCATACAGTTAACATTTTAAACATGTTTATTTGTCATTTTGTCACACATACACATACCACTGATGGCTATTGAACTGAACTGTATCTGTAGTGTAACTATTGTGATGTGGTGAATGTGACCAAAACACAGGTGTGCCTTAGGCTGGCCACAATAAAAGGCCACTCTGAAATGTGCAGTTTTGGGGGTCTGGGGGGGGGTCAGAAAACCAGTCAGTATCTGGTGTGACCACCATTTGCCTCATGCAGTGCAACACATCTCCTTCGCATAGAGTTGATCAGGTTGTTGATTGTGGCCTGTGGAATGTTGGTCCACTCCTCTTCAATGCCTGTGCCAAGTTGCTGGATATTGGCAGGAACTGGAACATGCTGTCGTATACGCCGATCCAGAGCATCCCAAACATGCTCAATGGGTGACATGTCCGGTGAGTATGCTGGCCATGCAAGAACTGGGATGTTTTCAGCTTCCAGGAACTGTGTACAGAGCCTTGCAACATGGGGCCGTGCATTATCGTGCTGCAACATGAGGTGATGGTCGTGGATGAATGGCACAACAATGGGCCTCAGGATCTTGTCACAATATCTCTGTGCATTCAAAACGCCATCAACAAAATGCACCTGTGTTCGTTGTCCATAACATGTGCCTGCCCATACCATAACCCCACCGCCACCATGGGCCACTCAATCCACAACATTGACATCAGCGTGGACATTCCTGCAGTCAGCATGCCAAGTGCACGCTCCCTCAAAACTTGCGACATCTGTGGCATTGTGCTGTGTGATAAAACTGCACAGTTCAGAGTGGGCTTTTATTGTGGTCAGCCTAAGGCACACCTGTGCAATAATCATGCTGTCTAATCAGCATCTTGATATGCCACACCTGTGAGGTGGGATGGATTATCTCAGCAAAGGAGAAGTGCTCACTAACACAGATTTGTGAACAATATTTGAGAGAAATGGCTGTTTTTTGTATATAGAAAATGCTTTAGATCTTTGAGTTCAGCTCATGCAAAACGGGAGCAAAAACAAAAGTGTTGCGTTTATATTTTTGTTCAATGTACAATAGAATATGTCAACAGCTTACAGTATTGGAGATATTTCCCTTTCTGACAGGTAATGTACTTATTCTCAAGGTAACTTAAACCTAATCAATTATTATACACAGTTATCTTTCATAAGTTCAATCAATCAATCACAATCAAACGTTTTCTTAGGTAAGATTAGAATAATTGTAAAACAAGACTTACATGTATCAGATGTGCAAAGGGAGCTGTGCCGAGCAGTGACATGTGGCAGGTGAATAGTTGTCCACAGTAAATACGTTCCTGATTGCAAACATGTACACATTTCAAAGGTTCCCACCAAATACCATAGTAAATTCATGTGGGTCATTTCTGACCCATGTGTGTAAACTTGATGTAGACATACAAAAGCTATGCTAGTTCATGAAGTAAGAAAGGAAAAATAAATATGATGATTTGTGCTAAACAAAAAAAGAATATTTACTGAATCCTTGGAATACTAAATGATAGAATACATTTATTTCAAAGATATAGCATAGAAACACTGAGCCATACATAAAATACCATAGTAAATGGGTATAGGTGATTTTGGACCCATGTTGTGCATTAGAAGGGTAGTGATACAAAGTGTTTTTATTAAAAAAGTAAGAAAGGAAAAAATAAAAGAAGGATGTATTATGATCAAAAACGAGTTAATTGAGGAATACTGAATGATGAAATTAATTTATTGCAAAGATATAGTACATATAAACTCAGTTCGGTCACTTTGGACCCATGTTGTGCATCAAAGGGTTAAGGATCATTTCATTGGCTGATAAATTGTTTTTCATTCAGGTGGACGGGCTTTTCATCATTGGCTGGATGTATTTGCCACCTCATGACCCCCGTGTGGAGGACCCGATGAGAAGAAGACCACTCTTTCGTATCCACATGTGGGAGAGCAAAAAGGCCACTGTGGAGTGTATGTACGGTCACAAGGGTCCCCACAAAGGAGACATTCAGGTGAAGGCTTCCACAGCACAAAAGCTCGTCTGTGCACCAAAGAAATGAGCTCTACATAATTTGGAAATTTGTTGACCCAGATTACAGATTCTACTTTAATTTGAGGTTAGAAGCTAAAAAAAAAAAAGAAAAGTGGGTCCTCCATTAATATGTGTCACATTGTGTTATTTTTAGACTGTGAAGAAGGATGAATTTTCAACAAAATGTAACCAGACTGATCATCACCGGATGCCAGGAGGCAGACAGGAGGTGGGTCACGTCAGATAACTACGTCTATTACTACATGAAACCTGTTGATGACCTGTTGTAAATAATTACATAATTAATGACTTATTTCACTTTATTATGTTTTTAATGTCCATGTACTTTGATAATGTTGAAATTCAAAGACTGTTATCAGCATTTTGTACATGTGTGTGTGTGTAGGAGTTCAGGACATGGTTGGAGGAAGAATGGGGTCGGACACTGGAAGAAATCTTCCATGAGCACATGCAGGAGCTCATCCTGATGAAGTTCATATATACCAGTCAATACGAGTATGAGTCTCTTCCTTATGTCACACTTTCTCTGTAGCTGAATTGAGAGTGTCAGTGGTTGTGATGCCCTCAGTAAATCTCACAGGTTAAACAGTAACAAGATTGCTCCTTATCTCGAGAGATGGTTTGATTTCTCTCATGAATTAATGTATAACCCGGCAGAGGCTCTGGTAAAGCTCTGGCTTTAATCTGCTTTTTTTTTTTTTGACAGTAACTGCTTGACATACCGCAGGATCTACCTGCCTCCGGCGACACCCACTGACCTGCTGCAGCCAGGCCTCTTCAAAGGCACCTACGGGAGTCACGGCTTAGAGATTGTCATGCTCAGTTTCCATGAGACTTCCGCAAGAGCAACCAAGCTCACTGTGAGTTAGTCAACAATCATTATCATTATCATTATCATTGTCTTGTCTTGGAGAGAAACTCTCCTTGTGGCAAAGTTTCCTAACTAATAGAAAGGATAAAGGGCCCTGCAATATGAAATAATCGCAGATATGGAAAGACTGTGTTCCTGTGAATTATTTATTATCCTGTTACAGTCCTCAAGGTCATCCTGCACCTCTCCAACAACACACTCTTCTGCCAAAATCCCTCATGTAATCATCAGTCTAGCTTTTAACAGCCACTCCTACACACCTAGAGCTTTTGAATGGAACATTCTCACATTTTCCACCCTGAAGATGTAACATTAACCCACCAGATTCATCTGGGAATGACGCAGACTGTAATTTTACTCCATCCTGCAGGGAGACCCCAACGTTCCTGCAGGGCAGCTCACTTTGGAGGTTGACCTGACCCGGCGTGTGGTCCTCCCAGACTTGGAGCAACAGCGCAACATAGAGGAGCTGTCCCGGCTGGTGCTGGGGGTGCATGAGGAAGTACAGAGAGAAGCAGAACAGCAGGCCAAGGCATCCTCTGCCACAGTCAGAGGTGAAGCGGAGGGTGCCTGTGGTGGTGCCAGTGCAGCAGAAGGAGTGGAGGCAGGTCATGGTGCCTGTTCAGACAGCTGTGAGCCGGGCCCCAGCAGCATCAACAATCCTCCTGAAGCACAGCCCTTCGTCCTGCCCCTGGGGGTTATGGCTCGCAATGAGGTGTACCCTCGTACCTGCAGGCAATGGTAAGAACTCAGCTAAAAGTATGTGGAAAATACAAAAATATATACAGTGTAGTTTCCGCAGTGTACAGGTGGACTTTTTTCTAGCTGCCTTTGCCCCAGTAACAGTGCTGTTAAACACGTAGTGCCTATTGTTCCTGAGCTGCAACAGTTTGCTGTTTGCAGTTTTATGTTGTGAAAGTTCATAGCATAAAGGCTGAAATCATATTGATCTCTAATGAATGTGTCTTAGTAGGCAGGTTGAATGTTGGCTGAACAGCAATTGTCTTGAACCTTCTTGAATTCATGTTTTATTAACAAGGATATTTAATTTACAATATGTAAATGATTTTGGCTTCCACATTTAAATAAACTGGGTGTGGCGCAGAGTGCAGGCTCTGGTGCATCAAGTCGTGATAACATTCGACCAGTGTCTTTGACCACAGCGCAGTCTCCTGACTGTGTGGTTTCACACATTTTTTTGGGGGGGGGGGTTCACGCTAAAGTGGCATTATCATCAACCTAAAAGAAAATGCACTGATTTTACTCATAGAAATATTTCTGATGGGATTATTAAGTATGTATCATATAAAAATGTATTATTCAGTTTGAAGATAGATGTGGATAATTGTGTTGAAGCACTATTTATATCACAGATTCCCAATCAGTTAATCTGCATTAATCCTATAAAACTTTATTGAAAGTAAAATTCATCAATTATTATAAATTATTACCTGTTATTCGATTAGATTAGATTATAGTAAAATACTTGAGATATCACCATTACCTGTTGTTATTTTCTGTGCTGACTGTTTGTAAGAATAGAGCCCACAACCCATTGAAATTGATATCCATCCAAATATCGATCAATTGATGAACTGATGTCCCTCCATTTCAGCTTCTACGGGACAGGTCTAATTGCTGGGCACGGCTTCACAAGTCCAGAGCGCACACCAGGGCTCTTCGTGCTGTTTGATAAGGACCGTTTTGGTTTCATCTGGCTGGAGTTGAAGTCTTTCAGTCTGTACAGTCGCCTGACGGACCACCTGGCCCACGCTCACGCTCCAAACATGGAGCGATTTGAGGCCATGCTGCGCAACATGCAGTCCTGGACATCCTGATGCACCACGCTTTAAGCCCCCTCCCACAATACAATGCATATTAACAACCATTACACACAAATCACCTCTGTCCTCCGCTGACAACCTTACTGTCACGATAGCTCATGACATGACCTTAACTCTACAGGTTCTATCTATACCTGTTAATCTGTTGAAACCTAGCACACATGTTCTCCTGTTCCCATACAATCACTTTTGAAGGTTGCCCAAGTCACTGTTTATCATCTCACCTCAGTGTGACCTTAATCCTCAAGTGCAGCATGATAACAGGTCACATAAAAGTTTTTATTTTATTTTAATCTATTTATTTATTCCCTGCAGGAGAAGAGGAATGATATTTCATACCACTTATTATGGATCAAACTGTACGTGCCTCTGATTCTAAAAACCATGTCTGTACTTGGTAGTGCTTGAAGAAGATAAAGGTGTCCAATGTATTCTACTATATAGTATTATACTGATTTTAGTGCCCAACATATTGAACTGCATGCTGCGTTTTATTTAGATGTAATTGCATTACACTCATAACCATTATCTGAACACGACGCTTTTTTTGCTTTTAGAGACATTTGAATTTAAAAAAGAAAAAGGGGGGAAAAAAGACAGCATCTCAGGTGTTTTTCTCTTTGCCACAAGTCGGTGAAAAACAGAACAAAAATATTTATTTGTGTATAATTAAAAAAAAATTTATGAGGTTACATTCGTTTAATTAATTTGTCCAATAGGAATACTGAGTGAATTTTACAACTGGGCAATTTTCCAACCATTGACAAAGGAGGATTTGCTGTCTTATCAAACACTTTAGCCACATCAGCCAGCTTAGGCCAGGCTGATATGTTTTTCGCCCTTTGATCTTAAGAGATATCTTTTAGAGTGATAGGATTTGACTCATGGCACGACATCAGACATTCTTTTCATGTTATGTAAGTTGGAAAGATGTATTTTACTGCAATAGAATAACATAACCAATACATAAGCTGGATTTTAATCAAAATGATACAGTTTATGTGCTTATATAATTATGGTCTGAAACAGAAACTTCTCTCTTACCTTTGAAATGTATTGCATTTGTAGTTTGTTTAAATGGCTGACATAATGTTTGCCTGGCTTGATATCTGCAAAGCTAGTCCCTCTAGTTTTTCCAATTTATTTCGAACTTGAAACCAGGCTAGCTGAACATTATACAAAACTAACAGCTCAAAGTGCATCTCGAAGTTCCAAGTAAGTGTCTGTATGTCTCATTACGGCCTGATGGTGATGCCCAGTAGCTTTCCTACTCCAAGTGCACTTTTCTGGGCAGTACAGTGAATCATTCAAAACCACTGGTCAGCACTTTTATATCAGACTGCAGCTTTACTACTATTTGCAACAAAAAAAAATGTCTGCTAAAGCATCATGGACTTAATTTTATCACCTTTTACTAATATTCTCTCAAAATTAGAGCACTTTTATTTTATACATCCTACCATCTATAAGCCCTCTGTACCCAGCTATTTGAATGATTTGCCTTTGAAAAGTGTTGCTTTGTACTATTTTCAATGCCATACGCCTGATTTTGTGGAAAATTAATTAAGTTTGATCTATTGAACTGCTCACATCGGACTTCAGGGAGCTTTTCAGCTTAAGCGCTCTTCTCAGTAATAAAATACAAAACTGAAAAGACCCTTTTTGTCAAACCCATTTATTTTTCCGTTGGTTTGGGTGTATCTCATGGCTGTAATGTGAGTAAACTGATCTCATCTTGCACCTAAAAGGATTATCTCCTTTCACTGCTGTTGCCAGAGATGGATTTTGATAATGTAATAACATTTTTAGCATGTCAAACAACACTCCTATTATACACAAGCCCCATAACACATAAAACAAAGTACTGTTGTCAGTGTAGACTGTTATCTTAAGTAATCCATGCTCACTACCATACCAGCGGTGAACCTATGAAAATCCTGATTGCAAGTTAGACTGTAGACCTAGATCCAGTAGCCCATGTGAACCCTGCTCCCAATTTAGTCTTTTTTGTATGGTTGTATGAATTGAGAATGAAATTACTGGATAAGTAGACTCTAAAACACAAGTGAATAGTACAACCTTTTACACAACAGTTTTAAAAGATTTTAATTTTAGATTAAAATTGAGATTGAGAATAAATATGTTGGCAAATACAGTAGAGGTATCGCATAAATTGTGCCCTTCTACTACATTTTGAGGCTTTTCGAGTTCATAGAAGTGTTCTCTGAAACCATCTGTCTTGGATTCAAACTGATGTTCAACATATACAGTGGCTATAAAATATATTCAACCCACTTAAGGTTCTAACTCCCTACTGCATCGATACAAACACACTTCTGAATCTTCTTAGGTTACATTTTTAAAGGATATCTTTTCTTAATTTCATACAGTACGTTGTGCTTTGGACAGGCTACAAAATGTGCTACAAAAGTACCTGCATATGTTATCTATTATCAATACATTCATTTAAAATTGTTTGTCATTGTTTGTGATTAAAGATGGAATCCTTAAAAAACATTGATGGAGGGGCAAAGGAGAGGTGACTGCTCTACAGCTCGCTGCGCTCCGTCTTCTCTTTATGCTGCTCCATCTTCTCCGGGAGGGTCTGAGTCAGGAAGACAAACCGGTCCTTCTTCAGGTGCCGGCCAGTTACCTGCTCCTTCATACTGATTGCCAAGTACTCTTCGTCTGCTCCGTACTTTGGCCAGTGGACAAGGCCATCCCCATTTGGCGACCTACGCACACATGCAAGCACGCAGACATAAGTTACAAAAGAGTTTGTCTCTTCTCCATGTGCATAATAACTTTTAATGACAGTTCCAATTCCTACCCTGTGCGAGCAAAGTTGCCCCAGTAGCTCATCATGGTTTTGCTCAACCGTTCCTCATCTTCATGGCATACATCTAAAATATTGATAATCTGGTAAAATGCTTTGCACTGTAGGAAAACCAGATCTCTGGCAGTCTGTTGAAATAGTGGTGTTAATAATGCACTTACCAATTAATTTGACATGGGTAGTTGTGAAACATAATCCTAATACTGTAAAGATTTCATCTCCATGATCACTCCCAACAAAGCTTGGTCTTTTTGCTTGCATCATTATTGGAGCATGCTGGTACTCATACAGGTATACAGGGGCACCTGCATCTGGTGGTCGAGAAATTGGTATGATATATGTTATTTATAAAAGTTTGTGACAGCAAGTAGAAAATCATTCTCTGATAGATTTGCATAATTTTGTGTAAATAAAATACCTCTGTGGACATTAGCAGCCTTAATCGCTGGAATGTTGAACAGTATATCTCCAATCACCTCAGTGAGACCATCTCTATTTTTCACACGATCGTCATCGGATCCAAGATATTCATCGATCATCAAATTTACCATGGTTGCACCTTTGGGCTTGAGAAACAGAGCAACACGTGTGAGAGAAGCGTGAGCATGATGGAACAGTAATACTGTAAAGTCAGGCGGTGTCTGTCTTACATCAGGGTAGAACATGGACAGCATGTTCACTATGTGCTCCCGATCCAATCCCTCTGTCCAGTTTGGAGGGGAAAAGAACTACGGGAAGACGTGCCTCCAATTAACATCTCAGACCCAAACCAAACCATTTTTTCATGGGCTCACCTGGTAAATCGGTAAGCTCCTCAGTCACACAAATTTCAGAAACGATTCACACTTACATCAACAAGTAAAAAGCCCCCTTCATCGTTATTCATGCCAGTCATGAATGGCACGGTGAGCAGTTCATGTTTATGGAACAGCTCATCCACAGTTTTCGTCAGGAAGTGTCCATCAACATTTATGGGAAATCTCAATGTTTGATCCTTGAGAGAATGAAATGTATAAAGGAAATGGTTGAAAAGGTTATATAGGTTTGTTTTCAGCTAATCCCATTAAGTTACTGTATGTCAGTTTTATACACAATATCTCACCTGCACTATAGTCATAATAGTGTCATTATCGAGGTTTCGCATACAATCAGCGATCTTCTCTGTGCTTTCAAGGCTACAGCCAGACACATTTGCTACCACCTGTGGACAGACATGCAAGATCCATCTCAACAATTTAGGAAAACAAAGATGAGCTGTTGAGATGTTCTCAAAATCGTACACTGAAGAAAGTTTACACACAAAAATAAACACACTAGCAATCAACCTGCGTCGTTGGTAGAGGATCATTCATGACAAGTAAATCCATCGCGGCAGTCCCGCTCTCAGCAATGGCATGATGAAACAGGCCGTCAGACAATGGCGAGAGGAGCTGTTGATTCAAGCAACATAAAAGATGAAAAGCTCTGTGGGCAGTGGTTACTTAGCAGAGACACAACTGTGCAACACTTTTAAGGACAGTGAGTTTGTTTACAGTGTTTTATCTGCAGACTGATCCTTACCAGGAGGGATACGCTCACTCCACCAGCAGACTCCCCAAATATGGTAACCAAATCTGGGTTTCCTCCAAAGTTGTGAATGTGCTGCTGGATCCACCTCAGAGCTTGTACCTGGTCCAGCAGGCCAAAATTCCCTGACATGTGCTCATCTGCAGTGCTGGAGAGACACAAACAAGTGACCCAATTTGAATTATTGTTTTCATGTGGCACAGATTAAATAAAAAATAATAGAATTTAATTGTAGCATGTTCATTGTAACTGTGTTCAGTGACTTGAGTCTTTTTACCTGAGGAAGCCCAGAAATCCCAGACGGTACTGGATCAGAACCACAACCACATCCTGGTATGCAGCCAAGGCAGAGCCATCATACGATGAAGCTGACCCCAAGGTAAAACCTCCACCATGGATCCACACCATGACCTGGTAAGGTAATGAAAGATCTTCATCTTTGCCACAAAACATAATGGACATTATTTTGAGTTCATAAGAATCTCGGTCAAACTAGATTACACCAAATAAATACTTTAATCTTTATGACTAAAATATAAACAGGGACTAAAGCCTGAAACGGCCATGGAGCATGGGTAGCTGACGATGCAATGCGGGTGTCAATGTTCAAAATGCAATTATAAATTCTCCAGACAAGCAGCAAAGGGTTCTTACTGGGAGCTTGGCATTGCGAGCTCTGTTTGCAGGAGTGTAAATGTTGAGGTAAAGGCAGTCTTCTGAAATGTCTGGAAGATCTGCCACCACCATACTGATCTTCTCAAGCAGCTCTTGAACAAAATGTATAGACTGAACACACCTGAAAAAGAAAAGGAGACGCGTTTTATCTTCAGTAAGTGTGGTATGCAAGAACTGAAGCACACAAAGGCCTTACATGAGGGGCTGCTTGGTGGCATCCCTCACTCCTTCCCATCTCTCTACAGGCTGAGGGGGAGCCAGTCTGAGAGCAGGGCCTAGAGGAGGCTTGGCAAATGGAACGCCCAGGTAGGCGTGGACCCCAGTCTCCTTCCCCTTCACACTCACATACTCTCCTCTCAGGCTCCCAAGCTCTGTGTGCACTTCAGGTGCTGTCAGGATTATTAGGACTGAGTCAGAACCATAACACAAACATAATTCCTCCAAATATGCAGCATGCAGTTGCTGATTGGTTGGAGCTTATGTTGTAACTTGGTTGGACAAAACAAGCAATTGGAATGCGTCACCTTGGGCACTGGGGCTGTTTCCTTCCAAATAAAGGTTTGCACTGATGGAACTGGAGTCTCATATAATTGATGATTAATCAAGAATAATGATAATGAATATTTGTTAATGAAAGTAATTGTTAGCTACAGCTTTCCAACTAATCTTATCGTGCTCAGTTTGTTTTTAAATCA
Source organism: Pempheris klunzingeri (assembly GCF_042242105.1). Taxonomy (NCBI): domain Eukaryota; kingdom Metazoa; phylum Chordata; class Actinopteri; order Acropomatiformes; family Pempheridae; genus Pempheris; species Pempheris klunzingeri. The sequence continues at coordinate 17,109,894 of NC_092016.1, read as the reverse complement.
ATCAACATTTTTGACGCAAACCATGCAAGTTAAACTATACACAGTTTAACTTGATCCACCAGTTTGAATGGGAGTGAATGGGTTTTTAACTATAGTAGAAAACTCATTCAAACTGACAGGTTAGGGCAACTCCTTGCTTGAATTTTGACCCACTGAACTGCAATTGATTGATCGACTAGGTATTGATTTAAAAACAGGTTGCTTGTAAAGTTCTCTACAATTAACCTGGTGAGTGTTATCACAACAGAAATGGTAGTTATATCTAAAAAAAAAAAAAAAAAAGACCAAAGTTGTGAAAACAGAAGACGGAAACAGATTTCCCAACTATGGTATTTTCTTATAGATATTACAACATTTATTCATGTTCAGGTTCCTCTTATCCTGCATCAATATGAAGCCAGCAAAAAAAAAAAGATTCGCAAGGATAATAAAAACTCTCAACCTGTTTGTTCACCTTTGGACACAAAGAGCTTCGCCATGACCTAAAGTAGGTTAGAGGTGAGGCGGCACATCAAGTTAACAACGAATTCAGTCATATGAGAGAAAAGTATACCGTGGCCAGGGTGGCTCATTGAGATTTACAGTGCAGTCAGATGTAACGCTGAAATCAGTGCATGCTGAGTGTTGTCGCCAGTGTTACTGTGCAAAGACATGTGCCAAACTCTCCTACTTACCATGCAGGTCTGCAGCAGCACAGAGGAACAGAGCGGACAGTAGAGACAAGAAAGTCTGCTTTGCACAGAGCTTCATGGTGATCGTCGTCTCTGCGTGGATGTCGACACTCCGCTGGGCTCTGCAAAGAAGAAGCGTGACTTTGACGGAGCCTCCTGCGTTTGACTTTGACCGAAGCAGCAGCAGCGCCTATTATATTGCAATAATGATGTGCGGATCGATCCTGAAATATCGATACCTCCGATACCGGATCTTTATGCTCTAAAATCGATTCTCAAATCAAGATATCGATACTTTTGATACTTCACTCATTTGAGGTAATGTATATCCTTAACAGGAATACGGTGAAAAGTAACTAAACTATTGAGATCTTGTCTAAATGACATGCGGTTGGTGGGAACTACTTTTTCTTCCGCTCGGGTAACAACAGTGTCAGTGTTGGATGCTGTGTTATTTACATGTTCAGTGTTTTCATGTTAACATGTCCATGTAACATGAATTAAGGCGCAAGTTTGCATCTTTATAGTGCTTCTTAATAATTAAAGAAGTTGTTTTTATAATGTTTTTATAATTGTACTCATTTTCTTTTTTTTCAGAGAAACACCATTTTCACATATTTTGTATGATTGTGTCCTCCGTTTGGTTTTTCTATTGTATTAACTCGGCTATATTGTAAATGAGGCCGCTACCTCAATATACTTCAGAGTTTAAAATAAAGAAATAAATAAACAAATTACTCTGCCTTATATTCTTAAGGAAGCTATGATTTGAAATACACTTCTTTTTTTAGATTTAAAAGACATATTAGGTGTAGTAGCATAAAATATAGATATCGGTATCGGTATCGGTATCGCCGATACCAGCCTGAATTTTACCCAGTATCGGATTGGAAAGGAAATCAGTGGTATTGAACATCACTAATATGCAAGACATGACATGACTCAGCTAGTTTTACTACACAGCAGCAGGTGAGCAACTGAATGTAGACTATCCGCCCACCCGACAGCCTCCTGCTCCACTGGCCACACTTGCTCTGAGCTTTTCCATTCAGGTAACACATCCATTTTCTCATGAGAGATTCATTTCACAGCACAACAACAGCTCCCACACACCCCCCACCCAGGGGCTCTGCCACAGGCTCGTGGGAGCTGTACTTGCTCAGAGTGCAGGTGAGCACTGCTGAAGCACCTGACCACAGACACCAAGAGACCAAGATCACACATACAAGGAAAATTTAAAAACAGGTTGCTTGTAAAGTTCTCTACAATTAACCTGGTGAGTGTTATCACAACAGAAATGGTAGTTATATCTAAAAAAAAAAAAAAAAAAAAGACCAAAGTTGTGAAAACAGAAGACGGAAACAGATTTCCCAACTATGGTATTTTCTTATAGATATTACAACATTTATTCATGTTCAGGTTCCTCTTATCCTGCATCAATATGAAGCCAGCAAAAAAAAAAAGATTCGCAAGGATAATAAAAACTCTCAACCTGTTTGTTCACCTTTGGACACAAAGAGCTTCGCCATGACCTAAAGTAGGTTAGAGGTGAGGCGGCACATCAAGTTAACAACGGATTCAGTCATATGAGAGAAAAGTATACTGTGGCCAGGGTGGCTCATTGAGATTTACAGTGCAGTCAGATGTAACGCTGAAATCAGTGCACGCTGAGTGTTGTCGCCAGTGTTACTGTGCAAAGACATGTGCCAAACTCTCCTACTTACCATGCAGGTCTGCAGCAGCACAGAGGAACAGAGCGGACAGTAGAGAAAAGAATATGCAATATGCAATACATGACATGACTCAGCTAGTTTTACTACACAGCAGCAGGTGAGCAACTGAATGTAGACTATCCGCCCACCCGACACCCCCCACCCAGGGGCTCTGCCACAGGCTCGTGGGAGCTGTACTTGCTCAGAGTACAGGTGAGCACTGCTGAAGCACCTGACCACAGACACCAAGAGACCAAGATCACACATACAAGGAAAAGTTACATGAGTAACTTAGCAGGCCTATAAATCATCACCTATAGATCTAATGACGACAGGCCGGCCTGTCTACTCACTAACCCACCACTGTCACCGTCAATGCTGTCTCTACAAAGAAGAAGCTTCCATGATAGATTTATGTGTTATTTCAGTACTGATAAGTTTGGGTGCGGGGCTAAGAGGTCCAAGACTTAAGGCTACAGTTTAAAATTGAAAACAGCCAGAGACTTCAGGTATCTTCTAAATTGAAACTAAACTAGGTCTGGTGGCCCTATATATATATATATATATACACATATATATATTAATGGCCAAGTATTTCATGTATCTTTAGTTTCCACTTGGTGTCAACACATTAAATCTGTGGACACTGTGATAGGAGGTGATTCAAATATATTTTGTGTGTATTATGTATATTTAAAGATGTCAGAAAATACATGATAATGCACTGAAAATGTTTAAATGCTTCTGTTTGGTGTTAATGACATAATGACCTGAGTACAGCAAAACACTCTAATATAACTGTGTTGTCCTCTGATATATTAGCAGTTCTACTTTCAAGACAAAGACTATAAGTACTACATGTAATTTCTTCATCATCATTGACTCTTTATGTTCGTACTTGTTATCTTAAAGCAGGTACTGGTACTCTGCTCTACTGTGACTGGTCTCTTGATAAAAGCAGAATCGGCTAAAAACAGACTGTGTTTGTTTTCAAGGTTCACTTGTTGCCAGAAAGTGGTGGAGTGGTAAGACCCCACACTGTTCTGCAGTTAAACTGCCTTACAACCACTAAAATTTCTCACTAACATTTCTCCATCCTTGTCCCAGCTGGGGATTGGACCACTGACCTTCTGCTCTGCACCACATAGACAGAACCAGAGGCCTTCTCCTCTCTTTCTCTCTCTTTTTGCTGTGTGACTCAATAACTGAGGAAATAAATACTGAGAACATATTTACTACATAGCTAATCTTAAATAACAGCCTGAGGCTACTATTTCCCAGCGATATGTCGTTGTTGTAAAATTGCGATGAAAACTTTATGTCACAATATTCTTTAAAAAAAAAATCTTTTTGTTTTTATCAGTAGTTATATAGTATCCTGGCCAATCACGCACAATAAATAATAATTTAAAAAAAAACACTGCTCAAAAGTAAGCGCCCCACTGACGTTTCTTTCCAGCCACCTGTGAGTCGAGGTTATTCTTGGTATTGACAGCCAATCACGTTTCCGTCTGCTACTAAAATTGACTAGGATTTGTGTGCTGTGGCCAATCAGCACTTGTATCGCTACCAAGATTTGCCCAATAGCCACCAAGAATTGACCACTCATCATTGACTGAGAGTGCCCAGGGACATTAACTATTGCTTCACTTCCTACCTACCTTTGGGAAGTCAGTCAGTCTTTTACTGCTGTTGTTATTACAAATAGTTTTGCAAATGTATGTGAATTAATTGTGGCTCAGTAACATTTTAGCTACGTGATTCTCTACAGCTTACCTACTAATGATTTTGATTTTCTTAGCTATTTCATTTTATTTTAGCTCGCCATGCTGTTACATACGTTTATTGTAAATTAATGACTAAATAGCTAAGTTAGAAGTTAGAGGGGCAGATTGCTCCAGTCCATGCGCTCATCCGCTAACCCTTAGTAACTTGAAAAATCCTCTTTGTTGGGACATAAGCTGTGTTTAATGGTATAATACTTGTGATTGTACGTCCCTCACAGTAATACTTTAATTGTGACAGTCAGAGCATAATAGAAAATCAACTTTACAAGGTGAAGTTAAATGGTAGTAATATAATATACACAGCTTCCTCTATAGGTTCTTCTGTTTTCTATATATTTTCATCTTTCAACATGTAAATGTTACCTCGTTTCAGGAGAAGAGCTGGTTTGCAGTATAAACATCATGACGAGTTGGGAACGAGGGGGATTCGATTTGATGCTGTGATAGATTAACGGGGTTTATCCATACTCTTTAAATCACCACTTCGGACATGTTTATTTTAAACTTTGTAGCATGACGTCGTTTGACTGTTTGATGGTGATGATGTAATATAAGTTATAGTGTAATGCCTTAACGCTTTGTCAATGATTTAAATCAGTAACTTAATCTTGGGTTATTAAGGGGGGAAGTCGCCAGCTTTCTTTTGACCATCTGGGTGTCTAGCATTTGCCTACTTTCTCACAATGCTCAATAATCAACGCAAGTTTGGATTTGTACAAATTTTAAAGTGTACTCGGGGGTCTTTTTTTTCTTTTTTGGGACTGACCCTTTAAATCTGCATGCTATTCTGTAATTGACCGGTACGGGCCAGTGGCGCAATGGATAACGCGTCTGACTACGGATCAGAAGATTCTAGGTTCGACTCCTGGCTGGCTCGTTAGCTTTTCCTGTGTGGTTATCTACGAAAGTAGTAAACTCGGCTAGTGCACATGCGAATATTAACCTCTTGATAACTTTACGAATTTATTTTTGTCGTACACAATCCAAGTTGCTGCGACAACCGGGGACCAGATTAAAACTTCATCATTTTCTTTCCTGTACATTCAGTATCCCTACGCACTAAATATCCACGTCTCTTCAGTGGTGATACAATATGCGATTTGAGTTTAGCTCCCGCTTTTCAAATCAGCACGATGATTTCTGTCGGAGCCATTTTAGGTCGTCTAATATGAAACAATTACCTTAAACCACCTCTATGGTATTACATTTTCCTGTTGTTTGAATAAACGGAGGCGTGCAGCAGCTAATGTTTAATGTGCTGATGACTTTTCGTGCTTGGCCGTACTGTACTGTCCGGCGGCGGCAGCCCGGGTCCCCGCTGAATGAGTGAGTGAGTGAGGTGAAGCCTCCATGTGAGGAACACACCAAGCCAGGGGCTCATCTCTCGCGAGGAACGACGCCGTTATCGGAATCTCTACAAACAACACGAGAATTCATCATTCACACGGTAATATAACCCAATCTTACACAGTACATGTGTTGTGTGCCAGCAGCAGGGGGAAGAAGCCGAGCCAAATGTCATGTTTTATTGTTCTTTATGCCAACAGTTTTCGATTCTTGCGTTACATTTCGGCGGCCTTTAGGCCCAACTAGCAGGCTAACCACCACGCTAGCTTAAACGGCGACTCGTTTGCGCTGCTTCAGCTTTAACAGTAGCACGCAATCTTGCAAATCCGATTTTGTAGTCCCGGCTAACATTAGCTAATTATGCATTTCTGTCCGGACTAGTGAGGTAGCATTAATGCTAAAACGCAGTAGTATTATGATTGCTTGGATGCATTAAATTAAATGACACTAATGCCTAGCCAGCTAGCATGCCAAGTTTGACAGTTTCCTCAGTTTGTTTCATTTTGCTCATAGAGACCCCCGCCCAGCTAGCTAGCTAGCTAGCTAACGTTAGCCGTTAGTCGTTAGCCGTTACGCTAGCTCCTTAGTCCGTAATTAAGCTAAATGTGCTTTGTAATGTGTTCATAGTCATACTAGTTTAGGGCGTAATGTTTGCTAAATTTACAGAGAAGCGGTGTTTTTTTTTTTGCCAAAAGTAGCTGCAAGTTAGCATACACCGTTTCCCCCACACTACCAGAGCTAACTCGGTGCTAATAAAATGCTAGCAGGTTTTGCAGTTACAAATCAGCTGTCATCACTACACTGTCCGTGTGTGGTCTGAAATTCACCCATTAATGTAAAATTAAGACTTGACACAGGAGAAGGCAGATGGAGACATCATCTCTCTTGATATGTCTTCGCTTTCTCTCTCTCTCACACACACATTCACCGTTACTGTCAACATACTGTCTGCATCGTAGTTCCCATTCAGATGAGCCATGCACCTGTACACAAGCAATAAACACACTCCTGTTTGACTGATTTAAGCGATTAATAGAGTTAAAAATACAGTCTTATGTTCATTTCATAAAGTAATGCTTTTGTCATTATCTCATAGGGTGACTGTCCGTGCAATCAAACATATTAATAAAGCTCAGCAATGAATGGTGAATGTTTTTTTTTACATAGCACTTGAATGTTACCCGCTCATTTTTTAGCAGCTGTGGGATTCTATTTACCACATTCATTCCTTTTAACATTTTATATTATAACATGCAAATAAAAGGTCCGAAAGTATGACGGATTAGTTAAATACATAAATAAAAAAATAAAAAATAACTTTGATGGAGTGATACATAGTAATGAATGATTACTCCTGTTTGGGTTTTCTTTGTCAAATATCTGTACGCTTCACCAACCAAATCATTTGAATTACTCCCTCTAACCAATTTGGAAAAACAAAAACAACACTTTATAGAACATATGACAGTCATGGCTGTACATAAACAGACATGACCAAACATAACTAACTCTAGTGTTACAAGTAAATAGAAAAGGTATATGTATAGTAGGATTAAACAAATCAAAGCACTGAAACCAATGAAAAGCAACATACAGACTAAAACGTAGTAGCAACCTCTGTGTACCTTCTGCTCTCTTTCACAAATCCCCTCACAAGAGCTCATCTACATAACTCAACTTAAAAAATCCTGTGCATTAAAAACACAAGGGTGATGTTGACAGTTCAACCTTTTGTCAAAGACCTTCAAGTCTTGTTGTATACCATCTCAATAGGCTCAAGGATTCGGCCAAACAGTTTTCTGCTTCTGTAGTTAAACCGTTCTTCACACCTGTCTTGACAGGCAGTGTAGTGAATGCAGCCCGTCAGCAATGCAACAGCTGCAGCTTCAGTCCCCCATCATTGTCTGCACATGATGCGTTCAGCCTGAGTGCTGCTCTGTGGTCACCCACATTTTGGCAGTGCTCAGAGTTCAATGTACAATCACTGTCCTGTGTCATTCAACGGGAATAGGTTATACCATAGTTGCTAAATATGTTTTTTTGAAACGGATGATACATTTGACAGGCCTTTTTTTTCTTAATGAAGTGTGCTCTTGGTCAGAAGTAACTTTCTGTACGATGCTCTTTCTTAAAACTTCCCTGAATTGTAGAAACAAGCGAAAGATTACTGTTTGTAAAGACTGAGATGATTTCAGTTGTTTGGCACCCGAAAGTTAAATGTTTCGTGGGTAATCTGCAGTAGTGCAGAGTCACCAACAGACTTAGCAGGGAGATATTCTGCCTTATCGTAGCATATTAGTAAAGGACTATGTCACCACCTTGTTAAGTTAACTAAGTCTTCTTATTGTTTCAGTTGTGAACAATGTCTGAACAAGATTTGGAGGAAATTGTGCAAATAACAGTGGAGGACTTTAGCCAGGATGACCGTACAGGTAAGGATTCCTCTGAGAACTTATTATTTTTCTATCTATTCCAATCAGTGTATAGTGAATTGCTGGATGGTGACATTTTGTGCTATTTTAACCAGATATGATTCATGTAGCTGAAGTTTTAATATTAGCTCACTTTAGTATAAGTGTGTTCTGTGCAACTATATTGTTTATAACGTGTATAATAAGCACTGTATATGGGATGGGGACTCATTGTCAGCAGATGCTCAGTACTATTGTTAGGATTAGAGCAGGAGCCCAGCCTCAATCTGGGCAACTCATCGTGAAATCCAACAAGAAGCCCGTGTTGTGTTGTTTTAAATGTGTTTCTTTGTTTGATTCATGGCAGACATGCTGGACAACCATGACGATAACGAAGAAAGGCCTCAGAGGAAAAAGAGGAAATTAAGCAATAGCCAGGAGAGTAACAACAATAACCAAGACATATCTTTTATTAAGGTACCAGCTCTGTGTAATAGATACTGTCCAAAACTCATGTATTTTAATATATTTTTGTCTAAAAACATTATAATATGATTAATGATCTTTCTCTGTTTGGGGATAAATTATTTGTGTTTCCAGAATCTCTTGGTCTCTTTCACTGCATCAATCAGCCAACGACTTGAGGGAATTGAATCAAAGTTACAGGCTCTCGATGCCACATGCAAAGCCCTTGGACGCAAACTGGACAACATGGTGCCCTGTGCAAAGAGTCCTATCCAGGTTCCTATGGTTGCAGGGTCTCCTCAGGGGGCCACTCAAACTTGGAACAAAGTGCGATGGTAAAGTATCAGAGTTTGCCCACCAGCACATTTTGTACCAATTGAACATTAGAGATAAATATAAATTCCAGCAAAACTTGCATTCTTTTTTCAGTCATTTTACAAAGCGGTAGTGTGATTTCAAGAGCCAGCAGAACCACATTACTTAAACATGTTTTAGAAGTTAAAACAATGTGTTTTGAACATCTCCTTCAGTGTTGTCCCACAAACAAATGTGATAGTGAGCAGTGAAAACCCGAAAGGCACTCCCCAAGAAGACACCCCTCTGGAGAACCTGCTCAGCAAGTGAGTGGCTCACATTTACACCGTACTGAATGCAGAGTGTGGACTGAAGTCCTTCTTAATTGAAATAAGTAATCTACTTCATCTTCCCCCAGTTTTCAGCCCAGGCAATATATGACTGAGCAGATTGAATGTTTGAATTCCTTATACAAAGTAGCCACTGATCTGTATGTTTGTATGTTAGACATACTAATTACAAATTTGGGTTTGTTTATTTATTTTTTCACAGCACGGTGGCCAGAAGGCGGCAGAACACCATCCTGGTAAAGGTGCCGGGCCCTGAGGAGAGTCAGGAAGAACAAGACAGCGGCTCAGAGGCCAGTGACTCTGTTTCTAATGGTGGCCTTCCCAGCAATGCGCAAAATGGCCAAAATGTCACACTCATCACACTTAATTCAGAAGGTATGACTTCACACTGTTGCACTTGCATGTTATTGCTCTTGTTTCCATGTCTGCGAGTGAATAGAAATAAATTCCTTTGCAAAGAAAAGTTGTGTATAAATGCTGTTGCACTTATCTCTGCATGTACTTGGAAGCCAATCACTTATACAAATCTTAAATATCACAGGATGAGGAGAAAGGAAAACTACAGTTTTACAGGTTTCATACCCTTAATGTTTTTTTTTAACCTTTGGGCCAGATTTCTCCAATGAGGCAAAGGTAATACACGCCTGTTACTTCAACAAACTTTCCTTTGCTTGATTCTCGCCCTCAGCATGACTTCTCATTCTGTGTGACTTCTCAGCACTAGCTGGGTCAAGTCACCCATCTCACTAATGACAGGCGGTGACAATGAATATATTGTGCAGCAAGGTCACCTGTGTCAACTCTGCAATGTTGTAATAAATTCCTGGGAAAGTTACCTTGAATTTTGTTTATACCTCCAAATGATAATGACTGCATGTATTAAGCACTCTTTAGTCCATGTATGTGTGGCAGGCAGCAAGTGGTTTTCATTGTTCTGTTAGGAAAGGACTTGAAATGATTGAAAATGGAAAGCATGACTCTTTCAGATGGTCTCCATATTGAATGGAAAGCAAACTGCTGATGTATCATGTTCATGTTCCTGTGGTTCAGGCTCAGGCTAAATCGATAAATGATTTGACTGGTCATTCGTGTTTTCAGTAGCTTTGCTCATGGTTCTGGCTGAGCCTGAGAGATAATAGCTTATTTCTATTTGTGCAAATCTAAATCAAGTCCACATTGTTGGTATATTTGTTGTGATTGTTGGTTTGGTTATTTTCAGTTGACCTCAGTGGAAGTTCTTGGTTATCTACAAAGGCAAACTATTTTTCACTTATTTGCAGTTGTGGGTTACCATTAAAAAAAAAACAAAAACTGTTTGTCAGCATTAGCCAGATGGTGCCATGTGGTGTTCAGAACAGAGTGTCTCATGCGGTGTTTGTGTGTTTGTTTGCGTGGTTAACTGAACAGCTAACTCATACTGTGAACAAACAGCCAAACCACATTTTTAATACACAAACATATTTTAATAGTTTTTAATAGTATCCCAGTTTTGCCCACAATTCAGCCACTTCTCCTTTACCACCACATGGGTGTGCTGTTGTATAACATGAAGTATCACAGTGGCTCTGCACCAATGTCGTATTAATCACCTGAGAATCAATAAATGTTATTGTGTGGATACATTTTGCTTTTCTTTAGTAAAAGGAGGCTAGGTAGAATTTGTTGAAGGTGAGCTGTGTGTAAGTGTTTGACTAACCGTTCCTTCCTCTGCTTCCTCTAGATGATTACCCAGGGGGCACCTGGTTGGGAGATGAGAACAACCCAGAAATGCGAGTTCGTTGTCCAGTGTCTCCAGCTGACATGCTCCATATCACGACAAACTGCCGCACAGCAGAGAAAATGGCACTAACACTGTTGGACTACCTGTTCCACCGGGAGGTCCAGGCCATGTCAAACCTCTCTGGACAGGGCAAACATGGCAAGAAGCAGCTGGACCCCCTCATGATCTATGGCATTCGCTGTGAGTCCTGCTGGGTTGACATCATAATCATCTGGTCTTGACCAGTGTATCAAGTTCACGCCACCTGCTTCACTTTATGGGTTTTGACAAAGTGGAGGTAGACCTGGTGTTATTCCATGACAAATAAGTTTAAAAAAAGGAGCGTTTTTTTATGTACCAGTTCCTAGCACTGACAAACCCTGTCATGCGTTGGAAGTGAATCCAACATATCTTCTTGTCAAGTGTTTCTGAGCTGTTTAAACTTGCCAGTTTATGATAACTCAGTTGGCAAAATTACCCACTTTTAACTGCCAAGGCAGTATCTAGTAACCAGTGTTTATCCCATGTTTATTACATGATTTCTGCATAGTTAAAATTATACTAATAAATTTCACTCAGCCATGTTAAATTCCTTGCCCCCTTGCAGCAATAAGTGAACTCTCTGAGACCTTCCCACATATCATCTCTGTTCCATTACAAAGCGGCACTGAATTGAACACAGAAATAGACTGCAGTCTGTATTCCCAAGGCGGGTTACAACAACATGCATTCATCATTGCACACACGCATAAATGTGCAACACATTTTATAACATACCAGACTCTAAATGACAAGCACATGTCTGGTAGAAAGATCCTAATGGAGTCACTCTCAATTCAGTGAACTCTTTGATTCCTGATTAAGCAGAGTCAGGGTTATGATGGTAGACAGACGGATATTTATGAAAGTCCTGTGGCAATATACTATATTAGTATGGTTTATATTACAGTGTTAAGAGGGGCTCAGTTAGCTTGAGATTTTCCGTCAGAGTGCAGCTTGTGCCCCCTGCAGGATGTTTTAGTAAATAAACCCCTATGGCGTACATAACTGTTTGTGTACTTGGTTAGCTGTATTTCCTCTCAGCAGTATGGGTGTGTGTAGATTTGACATAGAGGTATGCAGAGGCTGAAGCAGGGCCAGATGACTTTTGGGTGACTCATTCTGCCTGCCTGAGAAAGAAAAAAAAAAAGGAAAAGGAATGAAGGAGCATCTGCCCTGCCTGCCTGTACAGGACCCATGAGGTGCAAATGGGCTGCCATACGTTGCCATACCACTATTCCCAGATACCCCTCAGCTCCCCTGTCTGTCTCATTTTCTACCCTCAGGCTGTAGCTGCATTGTTAATTCATGTAGAAACGAGCTCTAGATGGCCTCTAGATACAGCTGCATCCAGTCTCACCTGCACATGTGACCGCTGAGGCAGCGATGAGGCACAGTTCTGTGTTAACACTGCACGTCAAAGGCTGTGGAGTAGAAGTAAACAGAATCAGGACAGTCGGTTCCTTCAGCATTCATAAAAGTGTACATCGATTGCAGATAAAGTGGCCCTGCCACAAGCACCTTGTCCTGTAGCCAAGCAGACAGCTTAATTCTGTTCAGCCCAAAGCTGTTCTGGTGCAGTGGTCTTTCGCTTTCAGTTGCTGTGATAGTTGGATTTCCTCTAAATTTTCTATCCTTCAAGTATTATTGCAAAGACTCTGTGTAGGATATAGAACTATATGTTGACTTGTTAAGAGTTTAGGATTAAGTGTGCCAGCAAGCCTACTACATACATATTTTTATGCCAAGACACAACCTTCAGATTCCATAGTAAAACAATACTTCACCCATAAATTGTGTAACTGACATTGTCAGTGTGGGATATTCTTGCTATCATCCCGTCTTATATTGCTAATGATGTTACCCTCAAGTTTAGCTGAGGACAGGGGCATGTGAAAAGTACGCAGTTCTTGCTTGTTTTGTCCCCTAAAGCTCAAAGCAGACCATGGCATTTCCTGCACTACTTAAACAGAGAGGAAGGAACATTTCCACGGCAAACTGGCATATCGAAACACTGAAAATAAGACCAGATCAAATTTGAGATATGATACATGGCTTCATGACCAAGCCACCAATATTTCATCGTATATACAGTATATGATGACCTTTGACCTCTCTGTGTCCCCACAGGCCACTTGTTTCACAAATTTGGCATCAGTGAGTCAGATTGGTACCGCATCAAGCAAAGCATCGACTCAAAGTGCCGCACCGCCTGGAGACGTAAGCAGCGAGGCCAGAGCCTGGCAGTCAAGAGCTTCTCCAAACGCACACCTCGCAGCACAGGCTCAGGTAAAGTACAGATTAATATCAGGAGGCTGTAAAGCATGTATTTGTCTGTGTCGCAGAGAAAAAAAAACTACAAAGTAAAGGATAAGCTACCATACTGTATCTTTTTAGCTTTCTGTGTATCATGACAATGGCACATGCTATCAAGGGGTGTATGTGTAGCTGTCTATGTGTACAGACATTGCTGTGAACACAATTACGCAAGAAAAATACACAATAGCACCTTAATACTTACACCCCAGTTTCTAGTGCATTTATATTAGGTCCAAGCTGATATTTAGTGTATCACTCTTTATCCAAACATGTGAGAAAAAAAAATTACAAGAGAACAAGCCAGCATAAGGAAGTATGGCAAATCACAGCATACAAAACAATACGGAAACTTCACATGAGTATATAAGTTAAACACTAGATCACATTTTAAAAATCACATTCAAGTCAACCTCTTAAGCTTGTGAATTTTTGTATCCAAGAAAACCCAGGAACTGAAATGCTTTGGGAGTGAGCACATTAACATTTATCTCTATGGTCTGAAAAAATGAATACTTACCTGGCTCCACTCTCATAAGACTCTATCAGCTGATAACGTTGCTACGTTTCTTTGATTGTTTTCTAAACAAACTGGGTGCACAGTTTCGAGAATCAAAATGCTTTTGCTGCTGTTTCTCTGGCTTACAGGCCAGTGCCATCACCGCCAGTTTTCAGTTTGTATTGGTTCCATCGGCGCGTCGGCCCTTAGTCATTGAACTCATTAACTTTATTTTGTCAGCAAGATTTTCTTTTTGAGCTGTGGTTTGAACTGGTGCTCGGCCAATTTGAAAGGACTGGATGGAAGTGTTTTCTCTCTACAAACTTGAGGGAAGTTCTTAGTTATCTTTATCATCTTGATAGCCAAAGCTTTGTTATGGTTGTGACCAAAGTTTTCTATGGATAGCGACCAATGAATAGTCAATTCTCTAAATGTTTCTGGTTTAAAGGCTTTCTGTTGTTATTACTGTATGCTGATGCAAAAAGATTTGGTGAAAATTTTCAACTGGTCAGTTTTGGTATGACCAGAGTTGGTGAGTTACTAAATTTACATGTTGCTTTTTTCTCACTGATGTGCAGCTGTGCAGCAAACGTTTCCTTTATCGGTTTTTATTTTACTGCTTTCACAGTCACACACAGTAAACTTAGGCAGATCTTATTTAATCAGCTATATGAAAGCTATTTTAGGACCTGAACCCAAATGCGGATGTAGTGTGTATTGCTTCAGATGGTTGTAATCTGCACACAATGCCTGCTGTCCTTCCCTCCCTGTGAGCCATCACCTCTCACCTCTGACCAGGGAAAAGTTAGACTGTGGGGGAAACCCAAATATCCTGTGAACACACTCTAGGGGTGGATTGTCAGGCCCTGCCTTTTCAGGCCACACACACCCCAGAGTGTACAACACAAATGCTAGTTCAGACGGTCCAATCAAAAAACATGCAAAGACACACACCAAACAATCATTCCTTCCTTTGCCAGATTACATGTTAATGGACCAGAAAGAGGCAATTCTTCTGCTTTAAAACCATTATTAATCAGTGAACCAGCAAGTAAACCAAAACTGTAGTTTCCACAAGCCAGCTGGCTTTTGCTTCCTCTGGCAAACAAGAGTACTGAGGATTATTTACATCATACAGTACGTAGCAGTAATAATGAAAGATGGGAGACAGCCTTACTTTTCAAAGCAACATAAGACAAAGCAGAACCTTTCAGGTGTAAGTGATATGTGCTGTATGTTTTATGTCATTTAAAACTGATCTTTCCTTATGCTAAAAAAATTAGCAAGACTGCCTTTCTCAACATTTTGAACTACTCCAGGGTCTGTTTCAAGAAATTACCTCAAATCCTGTCAGCCCTCAATTCTCCCAAAGGGGCTTTTTATTGGTGCACATTTTATCTTCTTCTTCTTACAAGAGAAGGTGTGACTTTGTTTATTTTGTGGCCCATGATGTAGACTTTACTGTCACCAAGTGCTTTGCTGTATGGTGTTAGACATGTTTATAGGCAAACGCATTAACATAATCAAATGGTTTGGTTGCTTCGGAGCTGCGGGGTGTGATGCGATGGGTCCATGCAGGGTTTTCAGACTGCTGGTGTGATAGCCGAGGCCTGAAGTTTGTGTTTGGCTGCAAGATCATGAGTGTGTTTGGATGGTGAGCTGGAGAGTCCTTGTTGTGTATTTAGGCGTTTGATAAAGTATAAACATGCCATCATCCAGCAGATGGCTTGATCATTAGCCAGGTTTTTACAAGAGGTTGCTAAGGCCCTTCGCATGATCATGTGTGGGCGTGTGTCGGCTTGTGTGTCTTGTGTCTTAGAGACCTAATTTTTATTTCTCATGTGTGCTGGAATCATTTGCACTGTATTCCTGACCTACTTCCACTGTACACATGAGCGCACCAATGACCATACTACTTGTGCTCCTAACCAGAGGGAGGCATGACAGAAGAGGCAGCCCAGATAGAGACTGCCACCCAGCAGACCTTGCACTACACACTGGCCAATCAACAGGTCCAGTTCCACCGTATTGGCGAGGATGGACAAGTTCAAGTGGTGAGTGTTAGACACGTTCATAGGCAAACACACAACATAACATTCTCTGACAGTAAGAATATTTATCATCATGTCTCACAATATTTATCAGATGTGTATCTTACAATTAACTTTCAGTTTTCTTTTTCCCTGTTTGATTTCTATCTTGCTGTCATATGAGGGTCTCATAGAGCAGGATTGGTAGTGCAGGGGGACAGATCACGACAGCACAGTGACATACAGCATTCTGCAGATATATAGTATGGGGGGGAGGGATGACAAAGAGGAAGTAACTAGACCTCTCATGATTATGATC
Organism: Pempheris klunzingeri; assembly: GCF_042242105.1. Taxonomy (NCBI): domain Eukaryota; kingdom Metazoa; phylum Chordata; class Actinopteri; order Acropomatiformes; family Pempheridae; genus Pempheris; species Pempheris klunzingeri. Next base: position 17,093,895 of record NC_092016.1, on the reverse strand, counting down.
TGATTATACTAAGTGGACGTTAGAGAAGTAATATTCCTTCTCCTGTGAGGCTACACCTCTACACATTAATACACCCATTTTATGTAATGACAGTGCTAAAAAGCTACCTCATAATTTACAGTGTTGAATATATCTGCAGTTAATAGGTTGCTACATGATGCATGGGCTTGGAGGTACTGATGACAGGTGACTTGTCTGAGAAAGGAAGGAACCGGCATAAAAGATAGAGGGCGGACAGGCGGGAAAAGAAGTTAGGGAGCTCGTGGAATAGTGGGAGAGAATGATTGTCAGAAGACCACTGTGCAGTTATTAGCCTCCCAACACTCAACAGACTATTAAAGGGTGCAGCTGAGCCTGAAATTTATGAGTGCTGTTAATACAGCAGAGGAAATCAAGTATACTTACTGGCTGTGATTCAGCACTGCAAGCGTTGTCTGATAATTACAGAACAAAATTTGTATTGTGTTGTTGCCAGATGACACGTACCACACTAGGGCTGCTCAGTTAATTATTTTTCAGCACATTCTGTGTGTTGCAGCTGAAATTATGCTTAAAGGATAGGTCCACAATTTTTCAAGTCTGTTTTTCTCATGTTTATATGAACATTGAAACAGGTGTGCTGTAAAATTTATCTGAAGCTAATATGAGGTTTCATCAGTCTGCGTTCAGGCTTGAAATCAAAGAGATGTTTTTCAAGGTTACATTCTTTTTAGTCCAAACTTCCCTCTTCACGTTACTATACCTCTACTGCAGGGAACATGGAAACACATATTCTCCATTACTTACGTTACAAGTGCATTAGGCAATTGTTGATTACATATTAATTAGATGATTATATGCAGATTTCATTGTAGTAGAAAATAATGTTTGGAAGCATGCCTTTGTAAATGCCTTGATTTTTTTTATTAGATTTGTGTAATTGTTTTAGCTTCAGCTCACTCTCATCTTCCATCTGTGTCTCTCAGATTCCACCGGGTCAGTTGCACATTGCCCAGGTGCCACAAGGAGAGGAGGTGCAGATCACACAGGACAGTGAGGCAAGTGTGTGTGTGCGTGTGTTTGAGAAAAGAGAAACAATCAGCCACTCCTTTCCTTGAGTTACTTTTCCTGGTATATTAAATTTTTTAGCAAACACAGGAGTCAGGAGAATTTGTCTCCAAACAGAATGTAGCTGTTCCAGTGAACACGTGCTTGAGAAAATGGGTTTCTGGGAAGAAAACTGTTTTCTACTTATGTGAGGGAATGTCGGTGTGTTGTGTTGGAAATCTGGCATGTAATTTGGTCGACTTCTGGCTAGTTAATGACTTCCATTATTTGACTGGCTGTTTGAAATAATCTGATCTATTTGTGTGAGCATGTAGATAAACCTTTGATGGTCCTTGGACATAAGAGAATATATAAACAACTACAAGTTTCTTATACATCATTTAGGTCAGTAATGAGAACTGCTGTCCAGTGCATTACTCTACTAGGCTACAGTATAATTTGATGAAATTTTTAGCTACACCCTCTTCCCAATGATTGATCAAATTTGTGATTGCACAACTCTCCTTTTGGAGACTATAAGATAGCCTACTTCTAGGAGAAAGAGAATGGAAGAGCCATTTAATAGGGCAGCATTATTTTCCATCTGTCAAATAAGTTTGGTTTGAATCTTAAAACATTTATGTTTCCTTTGAGCCCTGTATGTTTCTGTTTGCCCATGCAAACAGGCTTCCTAGTGAAGCATAATGCACCCGAGTATTACCTGACAACATTTAAGTCATTAGTGAATTTTAGCAAAAACAGATGTTCTGTATAGAGCATCTCAATGTTTATATAGCCGCCTGCTTATACATGGGGTTCTGACTTTTGTTTCCTCCTAATACCCAGATGTCTCATGTCCCCCCACCAGACATGCACTCTGCATGCACACACAGCATTGGCCTGCCAGTTGAAATCAAAATCTAACTCCAAACCACACCGAATGCTGAAGAGGAATTTCCGCATCAGCATCATTGTTAGTGACTTTTCGAGGATGTGGAAGAGAGATTTATTTCAAGGCGCCAGTCTGTGTACACACATACTCATGTAATCACATACTGTATATCATACATATCTCACATTCATGACATTTATGCATAAGCAATTGACACCTTAACCAAGTGTTTTTCTCATTTCCTATTAAGTGTCGCTAAAGGACACTCAAAGGAAGAAACGCACGATTGAGTGAGAGAAACGGAGTGCATTGGAGGCAGAAAAGCTCTAAAGCCTTTCCTGCTCTTTGTGGCGGAGCCCAGATTTTTTTTTTCTCCTCTCTCCTTCCTATTCCATGATATTGTTTGTTTTTTGGAGTTCAAAGCTTAGCAACAAAATCCCACTTCTTCCAACTGCCACTCATGGAATATGTTTTCATTAGGACTGGGCCCCTTTCATCAAAGACATTGGGTTTAGCGTGCTTGAAAAGGAAATGAGCTGTTTGAGAGGTTACGCTGCTCCCTGGCCATATGGCAGCACAGGCAGTGCTTGATATATACATGAAATACAATTAGCGAGAGAAAACAGCTGAAACTTGGGGTTGGCTAAATATGGCTTATATGATGTCCCCTCTCATGTGGTCTTGTTAACATCACTGTGGGTGTTTAGAGTCTTTGCGATGGTCATTGCATCTTGATGAAACTGTGATGGGCTCGTGCCTGTTTGAATGGGTTTCTGTTTTTGTTTACAGGAGCCCCAATGCCAGAAATGACATAACTGACACATATAAAAGGACATTGCATCAATTTCCCCACTGTTATGTCATCATGTATAAACACTGCTCTGCCAAACTCAAATCAGTCTCAGTTTTTGACACTGTGTGTCTGCACTCATGTTGATCATACGAGTTCGGCTTAGCACTCCTTAATGGTCCGAATTGCCTTGAGACAGAGCAATTCTTATTAGTCAAAAGTTCATGCAAGTTTAGGACATATTAAAGGGAATAATAGGAGGGCAAAGAGATGGACAAGATTCATCTTTTTATGGCTTTATTAAAATAGATAAATTATTGAGGGTATGCACTGTGGCATCAGACTTTTGACATGACATGTCACTTCTCAATTTCAGGGAAATCTCCAGATCCACCAGGTACATGTTGGTCAGGATGGACAGGTAAGAACACATTCACAATAAACCAAATAAGACTTATAATACATAAGGTCTATTAAAATACATAAAACCTGTTAATGTTTTAGTACCAGGGTTCGAATTGTCTCACTGATACTGTATGCTGCCTCTCTTCATGCATCACCGCTTCAGTGATGTTTCTGAAAAAACATGCATTTTTCACTGGATCTATCTGTGCAGTAATTGCACAACATCTCTTATCCATTTTAGCCGTGTTTCCGATGTTCGTTTTTCCATGTGAATGCACTCCGGAGATTCTGAATGTTTGCGTTTTTGCCATTAAGGGTAGTGAACCTTGGTGATTTCTGTGTCGGCTGTGAATGGGCGACACTGATGTGGGTTTGTTAGGAATAGTGTACTGAATATTCCACAATTTTGACCAATGTAGCATTCATGATGACTGTATTCACATGGCAAACAAGAACTGGACCCACCGTATGTCCATCTCCCCTTTGGTTTGATATTTTTAATTCTAAGAAACATAAGCTCACATTCAGTGTTGCTCACAAAATCCATTCATTGTCTATACAAGCTTATCCATAAGGGTCGCGAAAGGGCTGGAGCCAATCCCAGCTGACATTGTGTGAGAGGTGGGGTACACCCTGGACTGGCCACTAGTCAATCACAGGACTGACACACGGAGACAGACTACCATTCATACTCACATTCACATTCACATTCACATTCACACCTAAGGGCAATTTAGAGTCAACAGTTAACCTAACTTGCATGTCTTTGTACTGTGGAGTACCTGGAGAAAACCCACACAGAAAGGCTGCAAACTGCAAACGTGCCAGCTGGCAGATTCGATTCTGCAACCTTTTTACTGTGAGGGAACAGTGCTAACCAGTGCACTGCATTTCCTTCCTCATAAAAAAAATTCAAAGTCAGTTTTTGAAAGTATTTTGAATCCAGCATTGTTTACATCTGTTTACAAGCTAGAACGCTAGCTTGTAAACATACAGTATATGTAAACAATGCTAGCCGTTCGCTAGCTAGTCTGCCTGGTGCTTTGCTATAAGTTTTGGCTAACAACAACATGACATCTCCCCAAAAGTGAAGCTAAAACATTTCGATCACTGGTTCGTGGCTGGTTCTGATGTAGGTCGTAAACCCCTCCCCTCCATCTTCGTGAATGGGACATGGGTCCTTAACCTAAAAAATCATGTCAAATACATTTTTCCTCATAGATGGTTTCTGTATTATCACACTGATACACTACTCACAAAAAGTTAGGGATATTCGACTTTCAGGTGAAATATATGGAAAATGTAAAAAGTGAATGCTATGGTGATATTATATCATGAAAGTAGGGCATTTGAGTAGAAGCATGCAATGGTAATTTTATTCATCTTAAACAATTTATTGAAAGAAAATCTAACAACAGTGGTGGGTATACCACAACAAAAAATTTTCAGTGTCTCAATAAATTGGGATGTGGCCAAAGGACGTCCACTCCTCTCCTTTCTGTGACTCTTCCAGTCACTCTGTATCACTGTTACAACCTCCTGATGACACTCTGTGACCCTCTAAGCTCAGTGAACACCTCCGTCTGAGGACTTCCTGTTTGAAGCCTCGCAATGGCGAGGTGCTGTTGATCGATTGTTAGGTGTCGTCTTGGTCTCATGATGTCAGAATGTGAACAGCAGGATGAGGAGGACTGTTTAAATACCAATTCTAACTGAAGCAGGAAATGTTTTGGTCGATTCATGGATCAAACCTGTTGTGAATTTTGCTGTTAAGCTTCTTGTTAGAGAACAGCAACTTGTGCAAAAGGTACTGAAACACTGAACAGTTGGACATGTGCATTCAAAAGTTTAGAGAAGGTCACATTAAGTTCACCTGGAAAGTTTTTAGAATGCATTTTAGGTTCATCCTGAAATTTCACCTGAAAGCCGAATATCCCTAACTTTTTGTGAGTAGTGTATATATTAGTCATATTTTTCTATTTTCTATATTTCATGTAATCAAGCACAATAAATCTCTTTATAGCAGAGCATGTAGAGCATTACAGTAGCAGACAGTAAAAATGTTTTGTGCCATTCAAAAATGTCACAGTCTACCACACAGTTGGATAGAACAATGATATAGTAATTAGAAACATACATCCACACAGCCCTAGTAATATACAGACAGAGATTTTTTTGGGTCCTCCCAGTTTCTATGTCTTTGTTCATCCCTCTCCCTTCCTCCAACCCCGTGTTGGATGTTTTGGACGGAGGGCCCTTCCTGTTTCTCTGTTCTTTCCTCTGAGATCAAGCCAGTCTCGATCAAAGCAGAGCCGCCCTGAGTGCGATCATTGCAGGCCACATATGGACGCTTGAAGACCAACACATAATTTCACATTCATGATTTCATCATGTTTGTCTAGAAGCAAGGCTTTGGGGAAGGAAGTTCTTTATCACGCTGCCCGTCTGGTGGTTGAACTGTTTTGTATTATTTTGTTACGACAGGTGTTTTTTTTGTTGCAGCCAATAGAGGTTTTTTCCTGCTAAAACATGAATGGAAGTGCATATTCACTGTTGGGGTCATTACTAGAAAATTACGCATTCTTGTTTACTTTTTTAAAGGCAATGAATACCACATGGTCCTCTTTGAAATGTAGCTACAGCACTCATTACATTACACTATGCACTATGCCTTAAAACGTTCATTAATTGCGTCACCAAATGTTTTGGGACGAAGGCTGTGTTCAAACAGACACAAGCAGCATGAACCCATACTCCCCAACATTTTGTGCTGCACCTGGTGCCATGCAGACCGATTGGCACGCTGAGTTTGTCAACACGAGAGCTCCGGCAAAAATTGCAGGGTTGTCTGCAAAAAGGTTGAATGTAGCTCGACATCCACTGCAACACAATGCAGCATCACCAGCAGGCAGGGCGTCACGTTGGCCAATCGAATACGTGCAAGTTCACATTCCTGGCAGGTGACACGAACACCATCATTCTACTGTTTAACTGGCGGTTGTCGCCAAGGAGCATAAAATGATTGTCGCCATGATACCTTTCCATGGTTGTAAAATTCTTCCTTATAGTATTATAAACCAGTGTGCAGACTTTGCCATCTGATAAGCTTCCAAACTCATGGAACTATCAAACTACCAAACCATGCTCATTGGATCCTATTTCATTGTCTCTCCAGTACCTTTAACAACACGTCTCCACCAACACAGCCCCAGGTTTGTTGTAAAAATAGTCAAAAATAGAGCCTAACAGCATTAAATTCAGACTTTGTGACTTGTATTTGCCACTTTGTTGGCTCAGTCATATGCACTCTGCTCATAATTCAGAAATTTCTGGCATGAACTGAAGGCAGATTTAGACAAAGGATATTTTTTCCATAGTTATTATGCCAATGAAGAGACTTAAGAGGCTTAAGAATGTAATGCAAGTAATAATCTATTTGTTCACTCAGTAAGGTAATGGCTCACTTTGTTCCATTGCAGTAAGTAGTAATGTGATTACAATAAGGAATTACTGGATTCCCAATGCCCTCTCTATGTAATCTGTCAAAATTTGGGGTGAAGGAATTACAAGCCAACCACCATCTGGAACTATGTGCTTTCAGCTCTCTATTTCTCCATTTTATTGTCCGATTGAGATCTCAATCATCCAATTCGCTCATTGATTCAAGGCGCCATTGGCTATAGTATGTGCACATATTTGTGATGTGTGAATGCATCTGCTTTATATGAGGTAACTTTTTTTGTTGTTTGTGTTGTTTTATTGAGCGTTTGGCTCCGTGTATGTTTTGAATTGACTGAGGTAGTCACCACACATCCTCGTGCTCCTTCTCTCTCACACACTCATAAACACACATGCTTGTGTCCTCAAATGACCTGCTAGCGCAGCCTGACAGCAGCATCTCCCCTTGTCTTTCTCTAGGAACTTGGAAAGAGTTTTGGCTTGAGTTTGGTTTAGATTTTGCACGACAACACACATTTCCAGCAGTTATTCATATCAGTTCACAGAGTACATGAACTGTTTTTGCAGCTTTCTATCAACTTTATCGTGTCTAGCTGTTCTATAGGATATATGTCATGCCATACACAACATGCATCACTAAAAGCATTATGTGTGCTGCAGTGTGGGATATGTACAGACATTAGTTCCTCGCAGAAAGACAACAAAGTGTCCCAGGATGTGAGAACAAAAGACTAGGCCTCTATTCCCTTGGCAGTGTCTAGGAGCCTAGTCCAATATAAAGCTCTTTTATTTTCCCTTTCTTCTTAGTTCATGCTTTGATTGGGTCAGTTAAATGATATGAGTGCAGTGCCAAAACAAACAGACATTGACTTACTCTTTAAACCTCGTGTTGCAGGTCGAGCTTTTCACACACATGCAGTGGTACACTACAGTGGCAGCGTCTCCTCACTCGTATATTCTCATATTCTCATGGAGCAGAGGGCGGGCAACTCTTAGGTCAGCTCTTAAATCTGATGTATCCCAGAAAGACCGTAAAGACACTCAAGGGAATCGGCCCAAACAAGTATGATATCAGTGATAGCACTTATTCACAGAGATAAATCACTTTGACCAGATATGGTTGCATACAAATGACATATTAAGTCTTTATCATGATTGGTTTGGTGTATCTTGGACCAAAAATGGTCAAGAATCTCAGACAAAGACAATACAGATCAGACTTAATCCTGATGTGTGCTTTCCTAATGTCTAATTTGTGTGTTTACAGGGAGGCCTACATCAAATAGGCTGTTTATGATGTCACTGTTTTTGTAATCTGGCAGAATAGTGCTGAGGCCGTGTTAGTGTAACCTAGCATATGCAATTCATCACACAAGAGCTCCCTCTCTTTTTTTTTTTTCTCTTCCTCTCCTCCCCATCTCAATCGCACTCTCTTTTTTTCATCTTCCCCGTGCTGTTGTTGTAGTTGCGGCTGCACTTGTCTTTTAAGGACCGCCTGCTGTATCCAGTCACTCTAGGTGTCATTAACTGTCAGATGTTTACACACTGTGACTTTTAACAGCTTCACACAGATATTTTTGCACTCCATTAGGATCTCTTAATTTATGTGTGCATTTTCTATGGCTGTCTGCTCCTTTTAATATTTTATGTCTGGCTCACATTTTACTGTCAGATCCATGCAAGTTGTATCAGGTTTCATGTGAATGCAAGAGGCATCAGTCCTTCACTGGACAAAATTTAAAACTGAGGTGTCAAATTACATTTAGAAGATGAGTCTAAAGCTGGCCTTAAAAGCTTCATTATGAAGTCAGTTTAGTAATTCCCTCAGCTGTTTTCCTCATCCACTAGGGATGCGTTTGGGTAATGGATCGTTTAATTACTTGTGTACTTTCCAAATCTCTAAATCAATCTTTTTTTCCGTATGGACCATTTTTTTTTAAACAAATAACATATTGTGAGTTCTCCCCTCAAAGCTGTTATCATATTGTCAACAGATATGCTATGGGTATGACGACTTTTATAGCAAAAGGAAAATAGAACCTGGTTTGCCACTCTGTTTGGTGACTTGTTTTAGTTCTGTTTATGGGGCTGCGATGCACTTTTCTGTTGTCAGAAACGTGATAATTTTCTCATGAATCACATATCTGGCTTGAGAATTGGAAATGAAGAAATGGAAAAAAGTGAGTGTTGACATGCATTTTCAATATGATTATAGTGTGATTATTTTATCTGGAAATCAGTGCCCTTCGCAGTCATTCTGTGAGGAGAAAAAATGAAAATGATCCCTTTTAATCTTCATTGTGTCAATGTGTTTGAGTAAATTACGCTGTCCTGTCAATTAACTTGTACTAAGCATGCTTTGCTTACTGTTGGCTTTGCTTACTGTTGCACAATAGCCCAGAACAAACTTAAACAAGATTTCGTCAGTAAAAAATAAGTGAGGAGATTTGGGGCCTTGTTAAAGTAGAAGGGGTCAAACCCTTGCTTTAGCTTTACTGACAAAATAACTTGAGTTGTCTTTGTAGTTGAGGAGCCAGGCTGTGTTAAAACCTTGAGAGGGCTGAAGACTGACCCTTCTGTCTGCCCTCTGTCCATCCATCATGCTCTATATTGGTACTGGATATTTACTGCATACGTTTAGCAGCACACACATCACAGTATTGACTTAGCTTCTTTTGGTAACTGCACATGCACACATCAAATCTACATAGTTTGGCTGCAGAGGTTTGAGTGTCCGCGTATCCGCGTTCATGCCATTTTATGCCAACTTAGCCCTGAACTCCACTGTGCCAGCTGAAAGTCCAGAACCAGACTGGATCCAAAATTCTCTGCTGGCCTATAAAAAAAACCCCTCTCATGCAGACGGAGGAGCAGGCAGACCCGTGAAACTATAAAATAACCGGCCTTTTACTGAGCTCCCTGTCTGTCATGGCCTCTTATCTGGTGCCCTTCTTTCTCTGTGCTGTGATCTTACCCTGCACTGATGCAGACCAAATGGAGGATTGTAAGATGAAAGGAGCGCCTGGTGAGGAGGAGGAGGGGGGGGGGGGATAAAGATGGGGAGAGGAAAGCCAAAAGGGAGAGCATCTGGAAGAGTTGTTTTGTCTCGTTCATGATTGAAAACTGAGACCAGTTGAGTTGTAAATTGGGCAAAAACTCACTTTGTCAAACAAATACATTGCACTTAAAAAAAAATTGAAGAGGCTGGTAGTACAAATGGCTTAGGCAAATCCAAGGGGCACGTAATGCCCTCGGATGCCCCTCACAGTTTTTAGAGGACTCTCCCTGTCACATAGCTGTAAAACCATGCCGTGTCAGGCTTAAAAATCCAGCACATCTTAAGAGACCACTATAAAGCTTTACCAAATTTACTGTTCCTGTCATCTGCCTGTGTCATTAACCGATGATGCGATGGTGGACCTGAATTCCGCCCATTTGGGGCTTTTGACGTGACTGTTAAAAGTTTGAAAGCAGTCCTCCCCTTAGCTGAATCTCTGCCATCCCTCCCTGTCAGCACATGTTGCGATGCATCTGTTGGACCCTCCCAAGCAGCATTGTTCACGGTCATTGTGGGAACTGGGTCACAATCCAGAGCGTCCAGCTCGGCACTGGTCCCACTGTCTGTGTTTCCAGGACCTGTAAACACAGAACCAAGTCTTAAACCAGGAAGAATGCAGGCAGTACATATTGTGTCAGAGTGACGGTGCAGAGATGGAGAAGGATGTGTAGAGGAGTTGAGGAAGGAGAGGATGAGAAAAAGAGGGTCAAACAAAGGAAAGGGAGAGAATGAAGTCTGCTAGAAGAAGAGATGAGAAGCTAACAATTCGATGTGTTTTGACCTCAACTCCTCTGAACTCATGTTGTATTGCAAATATTGTTGTTCTCACAGTTGTGTGTATTTGTCCTCCTTCGATGCTTGTTTTGTTTCGGTTAAGGTCTGGCGTTCTAAGCCATTGTATCTTGATTTGTCATTTTGACACACAAAGCAGAGGTTCTAACAATCTGTAAGGTAAACCTCACAGAATCAGGGTGTGATTTATGCTGGAAACAAACTGCTGGCCCGTGGCCTGCGTTACTCAGTTGTCTTTTTTTCCCTCCGCTCAAGAATTTTGTTTCTAGTGTGTAAGGGGTTGTTGAGATTCCTCTGATTCACAGCATGAGGGGAGGGTAAAAATGAGATGAAAAGATACAAACAAGATGTTTTATGACCAATGTTTAGTATAAGCAGGATGTACGTAAGCAGTCAAGGATGTAGAAGTCTCGTGGTGGATCCTGTTTCAAAGGAGTAGTGGTCTGCTTTGTGTCCTTGTGGCATCATGGCCTGGAGATAAGTAGCCACAGATCAGGGAATCCTTAGTTCTGAAATGTGCGTGTGTGTGTGTGTGTGTGTGGGGGGGTGTTTGTGTGTCAGCATTTCTGAGCAGTGCAGGGAGGGTACCTCCAGTGGTGTTTTCGTTTGTCTTTGTGGGCAGCCCAGGGTCGCTGTCTGTGTGAGTAAGAGGGACCAGATGTTTTAGTTGCATTTCAGTATGACTCACCATCAGGAGAGGACTGATGCAGCCCTGCCTCACCAGTCCCAGGACTACAGTGCTCAGCATCCATCAGTATCAACTGGATCCTGGCAGGAACTGCAGCAATACTTAGTGAGTCTACATGGACTTTAGGTTAGTAATAACCAAGTTAATCCCTCTGTCAATAGACCCATTAATGGGTATTTGACAATGGAGCCAGAATGAGCATAAGTTGATTAATCAAACTAGGTTACTCATCAGTCCTTCGGGATAATCTGACTCTGTCTTGGATTTTTTGGCTGCTGTGAGTCAAAGGTGCTGAGTGTGATTGCGTTTGGGACCCATTTAGTCCTTCTCAAGACAGACTGTTTAGAGGTTTGGGTGTCCCGCTTAAAAGGTCACTTTTCGGTCATGTGGACGTGTATAGTCTTTAAATCTAGCTTCCAAAACGTTTTGATTTGTTTTGGATCTTGCCAGAACTGAAAGCAGGATTTATACCACGGCCAAACGGCCAGTGCCGTGGCTACCCTGGAGTGTGGCTGTAATGCCTCTTCTGAAGAACAGTCAAAGTCATGTTTCCCAGTATCTCTGTCATCATGCTCGACATCATCAGAAGCACTAGATTTCTGTCACTCTGACACAACTAACCAGCTAGCTAACAAAATAGATATATAATAAGCACTAGCAGCTAAGCACTGCACAGTGTAAGTATTATTACACTTATGTCTTATTGGTATTGCTTGGGGCTTGGCGATAAATTGATAACAATAATGATCTCAACACAAATTTAACGACTGTCCCATATAATTAAACTTAGGTGGTGAGAGAAAAGCCATTGCTAACTGCTAAGTTAGTCAGATCTGCACTGGGTCGGCTTGTATCAGTACCAGGGGCTGGCTAACTACAGCAGCTATAACAACTGGGTTTTCATGGAGAGGAGCCTCCTCTAAGTCACAGTCTGTACCATTATCTTTACAGGAGGCAGAGGAATAGCTAAATCTAAGACACACCAAGCAAAAGAGAGTGGGAGAGGGAGAGCGAGAAGTCATCGCTAACTGCTAAGCTAAAGTAACTCCCGGCAGATCAGAATAGGGTGAGGATTCCTCTGAATCGTGGGCAGTCTACGTCAGAAGCATTTTTTGTGTGTCACCCGCATGTCTGACGCAACAAATATACTTCCATTTTATCAAATGGCTCGATCCACGCTGATTCTGTTAATCTGCTACATAAGGAACAGGTCAGGAGAGTCAGTCTGCTATTAAGTGGTCGGTAGCTGTCATCCTAGTCTCTCTGAGTGTGTTTAATGTTAAATATGTAAAAAAAAAGTGTTTTTGTGACTGCTCCTATGATTTTAGGAGTGGCATGGGTGTTGAAATTTGTTCAGATTAATTTTAATTACCCTTTATAGTCATTAATAGACTTTATTGTATAATCAGATATGACCACGGTTATTGTAATGAATTGTTTGCATTTTTTTTCAAACATTCAGTGTACTTTTTAATAAAACTCAATACTGTTTCTCAATACACTGACCACTAATTCAGGCCTGTAACTTGTATCACTTCAGTTTTGTCAGAAAAGTGACATCTCATTTAAACCTCATCAATGTACATTTCTAGTTTCTGACTCAATACTAGATTAAATGACTTGTCAAGATGTGTAATTTGTGCATTGCGATAGTTCGTTTGTTGAATTTTACAACCTTTGTATATCATCTCCTCTGGCTCCTTTGAATTAAACAGGGTAATTGGAAACATGATACAATCGTCATTTTAAATCATAAAATTTACAGACGTTGTAAAAATGCCCTCATCAATTAGGCAGGCCAAATTTGGATTTACGTTAGAGAACAGAGAGAACCTTCAGTGGAATTGTCTTGCTTTTTGTTTTTTAAGGGGACTGACTTTTAATTACCACTGTTATTTTTGTTCATCAGTCCCCTTTGATTTGCTGGTTCTGGATCAGAACTCAAGTCTGTTTTATTTTGGTCATAAATCCTCTCTGAGCTCTGTCTGAATCTGACTCCCTGTCTGCTGGTGGGAGTTTCGGAGCAAAGGATGCAAGGGAGGGTTTGATTGGATGCAGGTGTTGAGCTCTGGTGTAGAAACAGTGTCAGGGTGTGGGTGGAGATGGGAAGTACTGGGCCAGGTTACAAGGTCAGGGGTCTTGCCAGACATCATGGTTTATAACACAGATCTATTTCAAAGAATTAAGGGTAAACAGGAGATTATCATATCAGTGATGTATGGTCATATCACTTGACAAAAGTCTAAACATATGCGTAACTGCAAATAAGCGAGAATTCAAAAATTATAGATGAACAAAGTATGATACTGTTTGGCGTATATTTCATCTTCTGACATTCTTTTTTTTTTGTATCAAAAGCCCATTCTTGTCTACTCAATCATATCATGAACTGATTCCTCGCTGAAATCAGATTAGTGCTCAGACTCAGAGGTAAAATCCAAGGTATATTCGAGATAATGACTGCAGAGAGACATATTAGGCAAGTCTTTTCATTTTCCATTTTCCAAGTAATACACTAAGCAAGCACTCCGAGCACCTCTGTGGCTATGGGCATCTTTACAGCCAAGTCGCAGCCAGGCCCCTCCACCCCACCTACCCACCCGGAGATAGTGTTTCTGCTCGGACATCTGTCCAGGGTTGGCAGTTGCAGATGTTGTTGACGGCTGCGAAGCTGAGAGGAAGTTCCAGCCACTCCAAAGTCCAAATGTTTCTTTTTTCATTTCCCTGTTATGGGTTGTTTTTGTTTTTTTCAGATCTGAAAGAAGCGGAGGTTTTCCTATGGGAATGATAGAAACCAGCTTTGTGTGTCCCTTTTTTCTCAGAGACACAGAAAAAAGCTTTCTTATGCGAATGGATTTGAGTTTCCTCCCGAAGCAGGATCTTGTGTTACGGGGGATTCCAGTGTACTTTGATTACAGTGTGGGTGAAGCAAAATCTTACAAAACATACCCAGACACAAACACACAGATGCACACTAAGCGGGTGACTCGTAGCACCATCCGATGCACAGCTGAGTTAAACTGAGACCTCCTGTGAGCCTGGGAATTGATGCCAGCCTGCACCGAGTAGGCTGTGTGCATAGTGGAAGCAGATTTTCTGATTGATGTATGACTCTGAGACTGTTAGCAAGGATAGAGATGGAAATTCAGAGGCATTGTTGCATTTCTGAACAACTCACATGCTGTCAAAGCTGTCTTTATTCAAGTTTAACTGGTTTCATATGAAGTGAAAGGAGAGAAAGTACATTTTAAAATCCTCTGACAAGCAGAGATGAGGGCTGAGTAACAAAGCCTTGTTTATCCAGTTGGTTATTGTCTTTCAGCGTTGGAATTATGAACGTTTTTTGCATTAAGCTGCTGTTGTTGTTAATTTTTTTTTTGTCTTTCCTCTCATTGCTGTATTTCCTTAGTGTCCTGGATCCATTACTGAGACCATTACAGCACCAGTAAAAGATTTATTTGTTTCTTTCCCTTTTTTCAAAGGCCATGGTAGCAAGCAAAGCCTGCCGAGAAGATGTTCTTGATTGTTCAGTGCTCTTCTCTCCAGTCATGTGCAGCAGTATGATAGCCTTTTAATCCTTCTTGTCTACTCTGTTCCTTGGATCTGCACCATGGGGGTGGCCAGCCAGCACTGATTATTTAAGGGTCCCTTAAATAATCAGTGCTGGCCTTAAATAAGGGTCCCTGCAACTTTGAGGTCAACAGTAACTAATACATTTAAGATCTGCTGATGGCCCCTGCGCTTGACAAACTGAGCTCTCTATGTCAAATCTAATATACTGGGCCGCATTTTTAAGTGAGTCATCCTCAGATGTTAGTTGAAAACTGTTGCAGTTAGACAATCAAGATAAGACTGTAAAGTTTACCCTGTATAAGGCTACTTGTCTCCTCCAACAAAGCCCCCTCAAATGTTTTTCACCTTATTGGGTAATGTGTTAGTTCTACTAACAATGTGTTGATTCAAACTAATCTATAAGAACACTCATTTTCTACCTCTTCTACCTTACCCTACCTCTTTCTACCTTTTCCTCGATACAAGTCTGTAATTATTTTTGTTTTGCATCTTTGCTAAGCAGCTTAATGGTGATTATGTCCAATTAGCTGACTGAGAATTTATTATCATCAGCATTCACAAAATAACTTAATGGTGCTCAGTGGTGTTCTATATGAACTTCCATCCTTGTGGTAATTATAAACGAGCCAATGATTTATGCTAATAGGGGGAAAATATTACACTACAAGACTGAAATGGATCCTCTGAATACACTTTCTGGGGATCCTCGATGAAGCGGATGTACATCTTTTGAGCCTAGATTTAGCTTTTTGATTGTTTTCAACTGAGTCATAACTTAAAAGCCATGCATGATCGTATTACACCCAAATAGTGGAGACGAATTGTTCTAACAAAGTGAGTCGTGGGACAGGATGTGGACCCGAGAAGTTCCTGTGTAATCGCTGCAGAGATCTCACACACTGTTCCAACTCTGTAAATGCTTTTATGAGCCTCTGTGTGCTGCTCCTCACAGCTGAGAATGCAAACTACTCTCAAATGGAGGTTGAGAATCTAATTGAATGAGACAAGGGTTTACAATCTCAAATATCAGCCGTAGCAACGCTTGAACTCCGGTAATTATACATTTAGATACACCAGTTGGACAGTACAGACACATCATCATGCTTGAATTTACACAAACGCATACACATGTGTACATATACATAGGATTACAGACAGATGAGCACTTGGCAGAAGCTGGTTTGAGTCCTAATAGGAGAACAGTATGATGAAGTGTGGGGATAAGGATGGATCTCCATAGGGGTCTTCCATGAAGAAACACAGCTGGTTGTGTGTTTGGTTTCTCACCATTCTCATTCAGCTGACTGATCAAACATTGTTGGCATGGATTTAGAGTCTGTGGGGTGATGCCTACTTCAAGATTGAATTTGCGCCTTAAAGACATAGAAACATGATCATTCACAAGTGCCAGGAGACATTAGCTTAGCTTAGGCAAAACCAAGCTAGCTGTGTCTGCCTGCTCCTAGTTTTTATGCTAAGCTAAACTAACTGGCTACTGGCTCCACTTTCATATTTAGCGCACAGACATAATAGTGTCGATCTTCTCTTCTAACTCTCTGTAATAAAGGTAATAAGCATATATTCCAACATGTTGGACTATTCCTTTTACTGCCTGACTACTGTTTATACCAACCCCTGCAGTCTAATGCTCTAGTTGATCAGGAATTTTTAATGGGTCATCAAACACAGTGATTCATTTGACCCAGCTCTAACAGTCTTTTGCCATATGAATAGTTTAGTTCCCTCAGTCTAGTTGTCTAATCGGTTGAGTCAGGCTGACTCTTTACACTAATAGCTTCCATCGGGCCGGCCGGGCCCGGCGCATTATGGTGATGAGGCGGCACATTTTGTGGTGAAACTGGCAAACTCTCTAAGATGACGAGGCAAGCCAGCGGATAAGGGGGTTAACTGAACCTTTGGGGCCCGTCACAAACTGAGGACTTCAAAGCAAAGGTTGGACTGGGGGTTGGGAGGCAGTGTGGGACTCTGGGATTGGAAGGGTTAGGGGGCAACAAACATCATCTGTAATTGAGGTTTGTGAGGTTTGGGTTTTTCTGCTGGCTTGCATATTCTCCCCTAAATTTTTAATGTCTGTTGAACATGTCCCAGCCAGTCCCAGCACCAAGTGCAGCTGGAAGACGACTGAGCTGGAGACGGAGACCTCACATAACATTGCAGAGAAAGCACACAAAGACAACATACATACGAAACCTTCAAGACAGGAGACACTGAATGAGGCCTGTGTTCAGTCCAAGACCATGGAAGTGGGAAAAAAATAAATGAGCCCACGCTGTCAGTTCATCTAGGAATGTCTTTTATTTCCAACCAGTAGCCCCCCTCTAAGAAACTCATTGCTGGAAATCTCTGGGACACACTCGAGGGTAACGCCAGGGACACACAGGAGACGGAAGCACCACATAGCTACCCAACGCCCTTTCTTTTGGCGCCCATGTTAACCAGTTGGGCAGTTCACACAGGAGGCACCGTGGCGTGGAGCTCTCTGGCCCGCTCGTGATCTACAGTGATGGTTTCAGTGTACGTTCTATTTTTTCGCTCGCTTTAAACACATCTGGCCAGAAAACACACTGATAATCTTCTATAAACAATATAAATGATGTGTGTGATATAAATGATCTGATTCTGATAATATGATGAAATATGATCCCATGCTTGCCAGTCCTTTTGAGTTCGCCCCCAAAATGATGAAATTTCAAAGTCTGCACATTCACTGAAATCATCTCACTGCTGTATGTGATTGTGTATTATTCCGTGTATTTGTCAGTTGTGTCTAAACAGAGAGTGAGAGAGATGAGCAGACACACAGAGACAGAGAGAGATGGGGATGGGTGCTTTATGTTATTATCATGAGGTCATTGATGAAGATCTGCTCAATGTGTGACTAGAAAAGAGCAGAGGAGCAGAATCGCTTGTTAAACGGCACAGAGAAATCTGCTTCTGGTGTGAACAACCAGGCTGCTGCTTGCCCGAGAGTCATTACATCACGACACTTTGTGGCGCTTCCACCTCCTGTGTGTCCCTGGTGTAATAGTGTGGTCTATGACCTCTGTCTGATTAAAACAAACAGGCACAAGGCTTAGTGAATGTTTCCCTCCATCCATCATTCTGTATGTGGTGACAGTATGATTGTATGTTAATTTGCATGTCTGTTGTCACATGGGAGTTATGCTTTCCAAATTAACAGCAGTGCTCTGCTAATCCCAGAGTGTGTGTGTGTGTGTGTGTGTGTGTGTGTGTGTGTGTGTGTGTGTGTGAGAGAGACTTCATACAAGTGTATGCACACACGCTATCCTCTGTGTGTTTGTGGTTGCAGTCTATCTATAGGAATAGCCACAACAAACTATAGGAATACCCAACAACACTCCAGCTGTGCTGCACTTCTCTGTAATTAGTGCGAAGAAACCACAGAGCTCCAATGTCGCCTGGCTGGCTTTCAGTGCTGTGGGAGATTAGGTCCCCCTGTGATGTCTCGCTCTCTTTTCTCTGCCAATTTCTTTTATTTCTCCATCTAAGTATGACATAAAGGAAATTTACCCGAGTAAAAATCAATCCTAACTTGCATATCACGTTATAGAGCCCAGGAAAACAAAATTGACCTGAATGGATCATAAAGTTCCTCTCCAGCTCGATGTATAAACAGAGGGCAGGATGAGAAGGAGTGAGACAAGCAGGACTGAAATGTTTATTTGCGTCACTCAGATACTGCCGCATGGACTCTTTCCTTGTTGCAAAGTTACTTAGTGTGTTTGTGTGACATCTCGCTTGTACACCCCGATGGCTGTAATCAATAAAAGAACATAAACACATCAGATAGGACATAAATGAGGCTTTCTGCGGTTTGTTTTTATTTGGTTCTTGTTTCCAGTGGTGTGTGTTGTAGATCATTGCAGCCAGAGCCAGCCAGATTGTTGCTCTTTTAAACTCTGGACATTGGATAACGCTGATGAGGGGAATTTCATTCAGATCAGTTACACTTTTATGTGGAAATGAGAGCAGATTGATTGATTGATTGACTGATGATAATATTAAGAATGGACAGAAAATGTCAGTTATGGTTGACTGTCCTTTCTCTCCTTGTCTGTCCTAGGTGCTGCGTGGGGCTCAGCTCATAGCGGTGGCGTCAGCTGATGGTGGGGCCACAGCAGTCGAAGGCTCCTCCCTCCCCCCTGACATCCAAGTGCAGTACGTCCAACTAGCCCCCGTCGCAGATCACACAGCTGCTGTACAGGTAAAACAACACACACGCACACAAAAAAACACAAACTCTTCTAGGCACTTGTACACGTATACATAGAAAAGGATTGTTTGTAACTGGGTAGCATTCCAAGTGCTGGAGTATGCAGCTATCGTTTGAGGTAAAACAGACCCTAACACTAATCTAAATCAGTCCCACTACACATGTTTGTTTTTTAAACAATGTATTATAAATAACTGTGTTCCCCACCTCTTCTCTTCAATCTGGAGTACATAGATCAGTAATCAGTACATCAGCGATGCCATTAATCTCTGCTGTATACTCAGTACTCAGTGAAAGATACAGGATTCCCATGATTTAGACTTTTCTACTCTGACATGTAGAAGTAATAGGGATGGAAAGATTCTACACTCTGCGTAAAAGTGGCCAGAAAAGGTGCCAGGAAGTTGGAGGAGCTGTTAATTTTGGAAGTGTCTTTTTCTGTATGTACAGTGGGGCAAAAAAGTATTTAGTCAGCCACCAATTGTGCAAGTTCTCCCACTTAAAAAGATGAGAGAGGCCTGTAATTTTCATCATAGGTATACCTCAACTATGAGAGACAAAATGAGAAAGAAAAATCCAGAAAATCACTGTCTGATTTTATTTGAATTTATTTGCAAATTATGGTGGAAAATAAGTATTTGGTCAATAACAAAAGTTCATCTCAATACTTAGTTATATACCCTTTGTTGGCAATGACAGAGGTCAAACGTTTTCTGTAAGTCTTCACAAGGTTTTCACACACTGTTGCTGGTATTTTGGCCCATTCCTCCATGCAGATCTCCTCTAGAGCAGTGATGTTTTGGGGCTGTCGCTGGGCAACACGGACTTTCAACTCCCTCCAAAGATTTTCTATGGGGTTGAGATCTGGAGACTGGCTAGGCCACTCCAGGACCTTGAAATGCTTCTTACGAAGCCACTCCTTCGTTGCCCGGGCGGTGTGTTTGGGATCATTGTCATGCTGAAAGACCCAGCCACGTTTCATCTTCAATGCCCTTGCTGATGGAAGGAGGTTTTCACGATACATGGCCCCATTCATTCTTTCCTTTACACGGATCAGTCGTCCTGGTCCCTTTGCAGAAAAACAGCCCCAAAGCATGATGTTTCCACCCCCATGCTTCACAGTAGGTATGGTGTTCTTTGGATGCAACTCAGCATTCTTTCTCCTCCAAACACGACAAGTTGAGTTTTTACCAAAAAGTTCTATTTTGGTTTCATCTGACCATATGACATTCTCCCAATCCTCTTCTGGATCATCCAAATGCTCTCTAGCAAACTTCAGACGGGCCTGGACATGTACTGGCTTAAGCAGGGGGACACGTCTGGCACTGCAGGATTTGAGTCCCTGGCGGCGTAGTGTGTTACTGATGGTAGCCTTTGTTACTTTGGTCCCAGCTCTCTGCAGGTCATTCACTAGGTCCCCCCGTGTGGTTCTGGGATTTTTGCTCACCGTTCTTGTGATCATTTTGACCCCACGGGGTGAGATCTTGCGTGGAGCCCCAGATGGAGGGAGATTATCAGTGGTCTTGTATGTCTTCCATTTTCTAATAATTGCTCCCACAGTTGATTTCTTCACACCAAGCTACTTACCTATTGCAGATTCAGTCTTCCCAGCCTGGTGCAGGTCTACAATTTTGTTTCTGGTGTCCTTTGACAGCTCTTTGGTCTTGGCCATAGTGGAGTTTGGAGTGTGACTGTTTGAGGTTGTGGACAGGTGTCTTTTATACTGATAACGAGTTCAAACAGGTGCCATTAATACAGGTAAAGAGTGGAGGACAGAGGAGCCTCTTAAAGAAGAAGTTACAGGTCTGTGAGAGCCAGAAATCTTGCTTGTTTGTAGGTGACCAAATACTTATTTTACCGAGGAATTTACCAATTCATTCATTAAAAATCCTACAATGTGATTTCCTGGATTATTTCCCCCCATTCTGTCTCTCATAGTTGAAGTGTACCTATGATGAAAATTACAGGCCTCTCTCATCGTTTTAAGTGGGAGAACTTGGACAATTGGTGGCTGACTAAATACTTTTTTGCCCAACTGTATGTATATTTGGATTTGACTGTTTCAGCTGTACTTGTGAGTGAAATATGTCATAATACGTGAGTCTTTAGATAATTTCTTAAGACTTGAGAGGTTTATGCTATTACCCATCAGTTATAAATAAATCAGCTTCGTTCCTCCTTGGTCACTTTTTTTTAGTCTGATATGTCAAATGGAATACAAATGAACCTCTTCAGCTGTTTCTAGTGAAGATGCCAGTCAGAGCAACAAAATTACAGCTAATTCGAAACACTTTGTCGGTCCAAGCGAACAACAAAACACACCACACCACCTCAAGCCATAAACAACTGATACAAATCCAAAAGGAATTTGATGCAGCTTGAAGCTGAAACTATTCTGCAAAGCTGATTGGAACTCATAATTATCCCCTGAGGTTGCAAACACAATCTTGTGCCTTTTGTTTCTTTTTTAACCGGACTGTAATCTTCTCGGAGTCACTAATTGTTTTGTATTGATCCAACTCAACCAGGAGAATATCATGCCCATGCCAGTATTGGAAGCACTTCGATGGCCAGTCACATTGCCTGTTGCCTGTATTTCATCAATACAGACATCAAATTGGAGCAATGCTTGCGTTAAGGCCTCAAAACCCCGTTTTTTCTACTTAAGAAAAAAGGGCTGCAGTCTGTTAGGAAAATATGTGTGAAGAGTTTCATCTAAAAGAATAAACAAATAATGACATAAAATTGGTGATTAAGTGAAAGATACATTTCCTCTAAAGCTGAAAATGCATGCTCTTTTAAAGGAGTGGCCAACAGTTGATAGTTTCTATGCTGAATAATTTATCTCCATCCACCTAAGAATTAAAACAGAACTCCTCTTTTCAGCCCTTGATATGTATTTGCCAATTTTAGGGGTCCATACATGTTTTCCTCCTTTGTGTAATTTTGTTGTCCTTCTTTTGAGAAATTAGGTGCTGACTAGCAGCCAGTTTCCTGCTGTTGGTGCTGACACCTGTTTTCTTTTGTGCTGTAATGGTTTGATCAGCTTCACAATGAGCCAGAATATATCCTGTAATATTTCATTCATAATTACTGTAATGTTGAAATAGAAATATGACTGTAATTTCTGTAATTTGGCTAAAATGGCAGTGCTTTCCCCCCCATATTGTCATCATTTTGCTTAAATAAAATACACTTAGCTCTCAGTCATTATGGCAGGTGTTTTGACCATCACGAGTTTAACATAATAAACTGGAGAGGAGGGAGTGTTACAAGGAGAAGAGTAGTAATTAGTAGATGTGCCTAAAACCCCCTGATGATTGAGCGTGTTGAGCAAGAGCCACATGTGGAATCAGGATGCTGCACAGGCACACGGCACAGTGGCCTTTGAAGTGGTCATTTTAAGTGTGCGAGGAATGTGAAAGTGCAGCACTTTTCCATTGTTCTCTCTGCTTTTTATTTTCCCCAAATCTGTTGAATATCACATTTACTACTTATTTCTTCTTTCCCTCAAGCGCCACGCTAGAATGAGTACCCTTTAGTCTTGGTGTGAGCCTTTGTTGTGTTGTTATTGTATAAACAGACAGAACTTCAAATGATTTGTGGCTTTGGAAATGACCAGTTCTGTCCTAATATACATCTCCCTGTAGACTTTGTAGTGCGTGATGGATCATATTTGCCTCCCTGCAGTACATCCGGAGAGCAAATGTGACGACCAGCCACGCATCAGGGTTTGGGATATCCGAGTTAAAACTTTGCCCTCTCAGCAAGACCCTGCCTTGTTGTCCTTTTGTTGTCTGAAGTTGTCTAGGCAATTGGTTTCTTCCCCCTGTGAGTGTAAAGGTGATTAAAGCATCCTATAGTGACACGTTTTTTTGGGTGTGGATCAAACACAACTCTGAAACGCTATTTATTTGTGTGTTCACAAGCTTACAAAATGATTGCCACCTCATGTACTGTATTCCAAGGTCTGTGCTCCATGTTGCTTGGCACAGCGAGCAATCAAACTGTTTGTTTACTCAAGTGATTCTTTTGAATGGATTTTTAGGTCTTAAAAGAGCAGATTTCTTTCGAAAGTTTGATTGTATACAGATCTTGACATAAATCAACAAAGTTGGCAGAGGTCTGATCAGTCATCAGCTCTCTGTTCAGTAACAGCACATGGACATGGTCAAGGACGGAACGAAACAGTTTGTTAACAATGTGGCGTCTATTGATCAAACAATATTTGAACTTGTCAAAAGCAGATTTTCATTAGGCCTCAGTCCCATGGTAAAGTAAGGTGTAAGAAAAAAGTTTGGTGCTAACAAACAGCCAGTATGTTCAAGTAGACTTTTCTTTTAATTTTCCATTTTTTAAGCACTTAAAGGACTTTACAGAGTAAGTACCTAGAACCATCTAAGCAATAATCAATCACAAGACAAAACATGTAATGCATACATAGGAAAGAAAGCAACAGACACAGAGAAGCATTGCAACTGCAAATAAAAACTGAAGCTACATTTTTGCAAAGAATTATTGTGCCAATTCGCCCATGTAGCAGCATAGATACTTGGCTGGGCCTGTCGGGTACAGGGTGGCTTATTATCACAGTTGGGTTTTGATGTCCTAAAGTGTAAACATTGCTGACTTTGAGTTCAAAGTTCAGAGGAAGGTTAGTGCTGTTCTCTTTCCCCCTTTCTGAAAAGCGTTGAATCGAGTGAATTGCTTTCATCTGTTTCCAGACATATGGTAGCATTTATACAAGTTCTTGAAAAATTACTTAGGCTTTTGTATTTATTTATCTCTGCATATTTCCCCTCGCTTTATTTAATAGTTTCCATTACACAAACTAGATGAAGTAGGGGGCAACACACAGTGATATTTTTGCATTCCAACGGCCATTTCTGCAAATTGGTGATAATGTGTGGCTGGATTTTGATGCAACACTGTTTATCTCCAGCTCGGGTCTAAAGACGGGACTACAGAGCGCCAACAGCCTGCTTTGAGGACACTTCTAACTCTCTTTTCTGATACATTCAGTTTAAAGCAATGGATCCAATATGCATCAGTTCTCCATATGGAGAGCGAGGCCCGCAATATGACACTTCAACATGTCCAGTGTTTCAAATGCTCAGTGAAAAACATGCGATGATCCATATGAGTTTTACTTGGCAGTGCGTCAGCCTCATGTGTTGTTGCGTTGTGTGTGCTGCTGGGGTGCAGCTGTGCTCCATTCAATGCTGCTGTCTAGTGACAGCATGCTGGGCTGGAGGGAGGATTAAATGCTGCAGGTGTGTTTGAGGGAACCTTTGGCGTGCACTGGAGGAAGGAGTGAGTCACTCTTCATGGTCATCATCCAGGACTGAGTCATGAACCTCTCATCTTTTAAGGGGTTTTTATCCTCACAATACCTCACTATGTCTGACAGCGACCATATAGACAGTCAGAGAGCATTAAAATACAAATGGCTCATCTCCTGTCAAGTCTCGCTCCACCTGTCACTCTGCGTCTTTTCTCAGTCCTTCTACCATCTGTCTTCCTCTTTCTTCCCTCTGATATATCTCTTCTCTAATCTCTCTCGTCATTCCTCCGCTCACTCTGTCTTCACTCCGTTCCCTGTGGTTCTCTCCTAAAATGACACAGGGGTGGGGGCTGCAGTATGGCTTGGTCTCCATCTGTTACTTCACAGGAAAGACACTTGACCTGTGTTACAGCTTTTTCAACATAACACTGATTAGCTCAAGCAGGATGCTACACAATTACCGCATGTCTCATGTGTAAGAATCTCACCGTCTTCCCATTCGTCCCGTCTTCCCTCTCCTCTCTTTCATGTGTTCCAGGCTGCTGAGTTGGCCCCAGCCCTGCAGGCGGACATGGAGGTGAAAGAGGCCATCCAGGGTGCCATCCAGGGAGAGAACGGCGAGGTGGTGCAGATTGTCACCTCTGTGGCCACCTGAGACCCCCTGTCTGGTTCAACGCAGCCCAGAACTCTGCTCTATAGCATGGCCGGAGTCCCAGTGCAAAATCAGAGGGCAACAAATGAACGCAGTCTGACAGGCGATCAAGTCAGAAAAGCCTTTTTCACAAACACTGAAGGTCACTGATGAAACACAGGGAAGAACCGTTTTGCAGTTTTCTTGTTTTCCCCTGCAAACTGCTCCATTCATTGCCAACCAGATGTCTCAGTGTGGAAATGTTCACATAGCACTTGAAAAGATCATGATACTCCAAAAATCAACTGTGGTCTTTCTGGTGTTTTCATCACCAGAAGGACCTGGCCCACCGCAGAATACACAGTGGGATTATTGTCTATCCAGCGACGATGCTGCTTGTGCAGACCATCATCCTGCCACTTCATCAGCACACACGCTTTGTTTACATCAACTTTGGAAAATAGTGGAGTTATTTGGAGTTAAGCTGCTTGGCTAACCCTGAAAACCCCCATGAGGGTTTGTAAAATCCCTGAATCCCACCTCAAACAACCAGTGCTGTGCTCCTTTACTCGTCATTTCTTGTCACGGTGGACTGCAGTGGAAAGTAGATTTAGCCGAGGACGGCTACCCTCGGTTGTGATTAATTTGGTTTCCCGTCACTCTCAATGATTCAGTCCATACCATGTCTCCCGGCTGTGTGCCCTGCCTTCCTTTACTTCGGTCAGCTTGTTTTCATATTGCTACAGTCGCACAGCTTTCTTTGTTTGTTTGATTTATCTAATTGTAACTTGCCTAAACTTTTGGGGAGGTTTGATTTTGGAGGTAGAAGACCATGAAATAGAAGAGATGATGCCAGTGGTAGACAGTGCAAGTTTCTTGTAGAAAACCAAGGAAACATGTAAGTTGTTTATTTCCCTCAGTTTTGTCTTTGTGAAAGATACATTTATGTGAATAAAACATGCTTGTGGTTGCCATAAAAATGTGTTTTTATTTTGATTTCTTTCTTTTTTTTTTGTGTCTTTATTTCCATCAGCCGTGGTCATCGAAATGGCTTCAAAGATTTCCAAGACATGGCTTTGCCTTCATATACTACAGAATAGACAATTGAAGAGAGCGTGAAATGATAGTTTGGTTTTGAGGTCTTGTTTCATGTTGAGCTCATTTATTTACTTTTTGTGAAGTAAATATGTCATGTCAACTTCAATAACCATAGGATTTGGCTACTGTATTGTCAGCAATCCTGAGAAAAACTGAAAAAAATAAGCTCTTACTTGGTCACAGCAGGGATTTTGTGAAAAGGCTGTAATTAATATGTTGGCCTCATTATAACAGCTTCTGAGCTGCAATTACATTTCATGGTTATGTTTTTCTGTCAGTGCAGACACGGAGAAGGAATGCGTTGTTGTGCTGTGTTGGAGTGATGCCATACTCATGATGAACATCTCTGCATTCAGCAATAAAAGAGATAAGCAGGACACTCTGAGGCTGTGTGCTCAGTTGGGGAAGTTTCTCATGCTCGGTGTGATGTAATCGTGTACTTTGGAGTCGGGGAAAGAACCAGGCGACAAAATGAACTTGATAAAACAACATTCATGGTCTTGGCTGCTTCCTTTTGTTTCCTTTTAGTCTGTTGTAGCTGTCTCTGACCCCCTTTACCCTGTCTCTTCATCCTGTTCTCCCCCCCCCCCCAGCGGCTCTCCTACATATTGCTCTCTTCCAACTCAGCTTGTGTTTTCCTCCTCCTCCGTTTGGAAGCCGTGTTAAAGTCGATATATTCTTTTCTACCCTACGCTGCGTTAAGATGTAGGGGGATAGACTGGTGGGACCATCTCTCCTTGACGTAGCTGAGTTCAAACGCTGGCCTGGATAACTGTCTCCCCCCGGTGAACCCTCCATTAAATCTTGAACTTGGAAGGGAACAGACCTTGCTCCTAGCAGCCTTTTTCTCTTCACTTTTACGACCCTGGGCTCCATCCAGGAGCTGGACTGGTTACCATGGCGACGGTCCCACTCTCAGGCTGCCCCTAAGATAACCTGCTGAAAACAGAAATGAATGATAGATGGAGAGATGAGATTGTTTGGAAGCAGAGTGCATGTTTGGGGAGAAGGAGTGGAGTGACGGACAGAGACCAGGCGTTGTATCTTTGCCTACCTTCTCTCAGCAGCTCTGTGTTCTCCAGCAGTGATGGCGGCTCTGCTGGCATCTACAACATCAGAGACGTACCAACCTCGACTACTCTCACGGCTTTTGCTTTGGCTGCACATCTTCCCCTGTTCGAAGTATTTACAAGACTGGAGGAGTTATCTCAGGATGTGTAAATGTCCAAACACAACGTGTCTCAAGGATCATAAATCACCAATTACTAATCTTGGGGAAACAAAGCTCCTGACAGCCACGATTTGTCTGTCCCACGCCAGTGGACAGATTACACCAGAGCAGCGGTGTCACAGTTTACAGTGTATACACATTTTTCACTTACTGAATATTCCAAAAGGTCAAAGGCAAGACATGCAAACTTTGCCTATAGAACCATCTAGCATTTAGTGCCATCTAGTATTTAGCTTTAAAGACATTAAATTATGGGGTTTCTGGATGTATGTGTGGTTCTGTTCTAAAATCAAATGGCAACATGATTTAACTTCCATTTTAATTACTCAAAAGGAAGTTGTGAAAAAGATCTCCATCATTATTTAATTGTTTTGCTTTGCTGATGTATTAGTATTATTTTGTAAGTTTCCACAGCCAGAGTAAACTAATTTTTCTAGTACAAATAATACAAAGATGCTAAAGGAGGGTCGTCCAAGAAGCCCTCTTAAGAATGGAAGGAGGAACAAATCCACTGAAATGAAAACTACAGATATCAATATTTCAATAAAGATGCAAAGTTTCATCTTGAATCAGGATTTATTATTTAAAGAAGTCTAGAGGATACTGATTTGGGGAATTTGACTAAAGATCTCTTTTTACTGTGCAGCTTAACCGAACACACCTGCTATTTTTGTGGTTACATCTGTTTTTATTTGTGATTTTTACGTGTCAGTTGTCAATGTGCTAACTCCACAAAAATGAAAACAGAAAACTAAACATGTCAATTCTTTGTTACCAGTGGTAGAAGTGCATAGATGTAAATACTGTGTACTGTAGTCGAGGAGTACACAGATGTAAATATATTGCAGTATTATAACTTTTAATTGCTAAATAATAGAAAATGACAGTAGGCTACTACTACTAGCAAAGCAAAAGAACTGGTACTCACAACTTGTTATCCCCTGAACGCATCAACTAGTCCTCTTCGTTAAAGGTGATCACAGTTACATTCATTTAATTAATAATGCAGACAACACAAGTTTATCAAGCTCGACTTATTTGCAGGACTTTCTCATTGAAAACATTACATGTAAGTGCTGTTGTGATTTCTCTGAATTGTGTCTTGTCACATTATTTCACTCTTGGTTGGCAATGACAAATACATGTTAGTATTAGTCTGGTGTCTTATATATTAACCTGCATCAACTGGCGCTGGATGCTGAGGAGTGTCACCTGGAAACAGCGGGCCTGAACACAGGAAATCCTCCATGCTTTTGTTTTTTTTTTTCTCAAAAATCTGATAACTAAGTGGGATCCAGCAGGGAATGCCTTCATGCAAGGCAGTAAAAACTGTGAGAAGTGGGTGAGCGGAGCAAACAAGTGAAGCTGCGGAGATGGGAGGTACAAAGATACTCCTTCGGTTTGGGGAGCAGATGTGAGAAGGAGGAGGGGTACAAACTCATCCAGACAACGGCCACTAAATGCTTCCTGGTCAACAAGGTTGTTAAAAACAAACTGCATGTGTTCACGGCTCGGACCTCCGATTGAATACTTGTAATTTCGGCGTCGAAGGTAGGTTGGACATTTTCTATCAGCCTCTGTTGTTAGTAGAAATACGCTGTACGTCGGTGAACTTAAAGACGTGATGACGTGAGGCGGTAACCGCTTTTGACGGGCTCACGCGGAGCTTTCTGGTCCGTTCCTCTGCGGCTCACTTTGTGACGTCTGCTTGCACTTGACCGCTGGTATGCATGTTTAAAGCCAAAGCAGCTCAGGCCAAATGTTATGGTGGGCTTTTCGCAGCACTGTGGCTCACTTGTGCCTCAGCTGACTGCTTACCAAGCGTCTTATTGTGAAGAAAGAAGCAGGTGAAGCATGCAAAAGACCTTTAACCACATAGAGGAAGCATTTATTCAAAAAAGGGTATTTAGTCCATAAAATTACACGTTATATCAAATAAGCAATACGCTATGGGCAGAAAAATTAGACTTTGAACCATAATAGTCTCCTATTTTGGTCTACAACCCATGCGGTCTCATTGATGGTAGTCCTCCTTTTGGGTTATGAGGTATAAACTAAACTGGACATGATATGATTCATTCAAAGGAGTTATTATCACTGTTTGGTGTGTGTGCTAATATGGGAGGTTTACAAGAAATGATGTCTTGGATAACTTGGAGGCCATGCTTGTTTCATGAGTCACAGTGCCATACCATAAGATCTTACTGGCAGAAATGTCTCAACCAGAGGTATTTATGCAATGAGCACTGTGGTCTGTTTGAGAAAGACACTGTGACACATTTTAATCCCATCATGAGCAAATTTCATTACAAGTTACTGAGAGTGTACTGTTTGCTGTAAGATGTGGGAACCTTATTAGGATCAGCACTGCCTCTTATAGTCAGATTCCTTGGAAGACTTTTCAGACAGTACAATACCTTTCTGGTTAATAATGAACAGTAAGCTGCATTTGCAGCAGGTACGCCAACCTTGTTGTCAATACCTGGCGCACAGTACCTGACACTGTGCATCCACTGCCTCAGTTATTTCTCTTTTCTTCTCACGGAATGCGTTTGGTAAATGGCAACTTGCTGAAAAATCCAGTTTGATAACGTCTGTGGAAATATGCATCAGGGCAAAGATAATTTCAGTTTGAGAGACATACAATATAGGTCAGAGATGGAAATGACTGCATCCTGCACTGTATTTTTGTTCACACTCTGTGAGTTTTAACATGCCAGAATGGTCCTTTGTTTTCACAGACATTAGGGACTTAGAGAGGTCGTCTAGTTTGGACCCAGGCCGGATTTGGGTCCATGGGAGAACGACTGCTCGTTTATTAACGCCAGAAAGCCCTAACGTGATGAAAA
This sequence comes from Pempheris klunzingeri, assembly GCF_042242105.1. Lineage (NCBI taxonomy): Eukaryota > Metazoa > Chordata > Actinopteri > Acropomatiformes > Pempheridae > Pempheris > Pempheris klunzingeri. The sequence continues at coordinate 17,063,864 of NC_092016.1, read as the reverse complement.
GAAACGGCAATTTTCTTTTCATTGAGCAGAAATGTAAGTGCTCTGAAAGAGGCTGTGTTTGATTTACCTCCTCTTATCTCTGTTATGGTTATGAAAATGATTTTGCTAGATGTGGCATAGGGTACAAGGCTTTATCTGGAGCCAAAAATGGTTGATATCTCGGAGCATACCAGGAAGTCAGCCCAGGAAAACAGGGACTCTGAGGTTTCTGGATGTGTTGAACACCAGTGTCTGACACTGCATCCCACCATCTCTGGTTATATTCATGCATTAGTCTGTCACTCTGGGGCTGACTGGCTGACTCATATTAACTTACAGTGTGTTTGTGTGTATGCAGAGGAGAGGCGCATGTGTTGCACTGCGTTTTTTGAGTGTTTATGAGGCTTCATTAAGTGAGCTCCTTGAATTCAACGCCAGTAGAAAGTCTCCTTGTCTGATTCTGGGGTTGTGCCCTGTACTATAAGCGCAGTCAAAGTCGCAGTCAAAGTCTCAGGCAAAGCCATTTGCTGGCTCACCTAATCCCAGTCTGCACGAGAGACAGTCCACCACCAAAGTCATAAGAGGACAAGAGACAGAAAATCCCTGTTCTGTCTTTCAACATGTCTCTGGCTAGACAGGCTGGATAAATGACAGCAGCATAGAAGGATAATAAGTTTTCATATTCAGAGAAAGCCAAGATATAAAGAGATCAATGTGATCATTGGACTGATTCAGTATGTATGACTCAAGCTAAATGTTAGGAAGAGATAAATACTTTTTTTCTGACATTGCAGTGGGCGGGTGAGTGAGCAATAGGATCTTTGGGTGGAAAGATGGATTAAGACCGATTTTAATGGGGTGAAAGAGTTACACTAGGAGATAGGGAAGAGGAGGAGGACAGCTAATGATCTATAACAGGATTTCAAGTTTCAGCGGGACTAAAGAATTACCGAAGGCCCACCAGCCATTGCAAAACCTGCATGTATACCAGTGACAACAGATGTTCCCATAACAATCAACAGATGTTTAGCTCAGACAAGCTTTCAGAACAGCCAATTGACGATGATTATTCTCTGCTAAATGAATGAGATAGTCCTTGCGGCTGTGGCTCAGTGGTAGAGTGGGTCGTCCCTCAATCAGAAGGTCATTTTCCTTGGTTCATCATAAATATAATCAATTGATATTGTAATTAATTTTCACATATTTACACAAATCTGTGGACCTTTTAAGCCAACTGTATTTTATCCCATGTGAAAATATGGAGTGGAAAGTGAGAGAGGAGATGGGAGGAAGAACGAGAGAAAAAAAAAAGATTAATTGGAGGAATCTCACAAGAGGGAATCCTGGTTATATTGTTCATGTACTGCATTGGCCTGATACAGCGTGTCTGTCTGAAAATTATGTGTGAAAAAGTGGGGTCATACTATATATTATAAGGTGCAGGCTTTTGTCTTTCCCAACACCAGATGTTCATTTTAAAGGCGCGAGTACTGGCTTTTGTGTTAAAGAGGGATCATATGTCTTTAAGAAAGTGTTGCATTGTGGGTTGTTTGTAGCCTTAAAGTTGCTAAGCTAGCACATTTCCCTTTCTGTCTATCTACAGTGGGGTCTCCAGTGAGGCCAGTTTAACCTAGTGAAATGATGTGCTTGTGTGAAGTGATTTGCTGCCACAGAGGAAACAAATTACCAAAGAATGGTTGCATCTTTACCGCAGAAATAGGTTGGACAGAGTCTTCAGTAAAGTAACCAGGGGATACTTTAGTTAGAAGGCTGAAAACCCAAATCCACCTGCCTCTAACAGGAGTGTGTGAGTATATTTCTTATTTTTAAAAAGCACAAGTGACATTAAAACCCTTGTTCAAAGTCATACTGACAAGACATCCTCAGAACATAACCTGCTCAAATGACCTTTTACATGGCACACATTTTGACTTGTCACAGAAGGAAAAGCACAGGTGGAACAAATTTCATTAACGATGGCTCAGTTTCATCAAGTGTCCCAGTTTACCGTGACAGTGAGCCAGCACGCACAATACCAGGACCCTTGAACTTGGCTCACTTAAAATGAATGCAGTTGTTTTTAACATTATCAGTTACACCTGTCCTGTTCCTGATTTAGTGTGCCAACATGTCTGCTGTGTAAAACACCCGTAGTATGTCATGCAGGTTACTTCATTCAGGAAGGAAGGGATGGTGCCTTATTTAAAAGCTACCACATTGCTAACTGTAGTGTATGGCACAGGTGGTTGGGGTGGATTGGATGCAAATTGTGGCTGTAGATCCGGGACTCCTGCCTGCTGCAGTAATAACCTGCTGTCTGACACCATCCTAAAGGAAAAACTGTTATGATGACTGCCGTGTTGGAAAAAAAGGCTCATGGGAGCTATTGTTTAACGGAGGCTTTTCAGCTTTCTTTGCACCTGTGGATGGTTAGAGATGATATATTGATTTAAGTGCCGTCTAAAGCACCATTATAAGAATCATTTAAGATAATTTGAAATCCTGCTTTTTATGCTTTAACAAAATGTTTGATAAACAGCATCGACTGCTTTTGTGTTTTACACAGAGATCACTTCAGTCAACACCAGCAATTTTTTTTTTCCCTCTGATTTTCTGTTGATGGGGGTTTTGGTCAGCTTGGCTGTAGTGACTCTCATTGCTCATGCTAATTACTATGTTCATCTTTTCCTGTACATTTGAAAAAAAATCCCGTCTCCACACCCACGTGATCTGTCCTGGAGTACAGTGCTCATGTACTTGTCATAGGATGTTTAAACATCAAATGTGACAGCTTTGGTAACAAGGTAACGGTTTTGTGTGGGTTAATGTCAGTTGGTGGCATGTAGCAATATGGAGATTTGCTCAGCGTGATTACTTTAAAGTTGTAGTCAGTCACAGAAGTGGGTTTCTTTGACTTATGGGTCAGGGTCAACACATACCATCCGCCTTTCACCACCTTCTTGCCTCTTCTGCAGACCGGCATGTCATGTCGTTTTCTTTGTTTTCCTTAATGACCTCCAGAAATTGGAACAAACTGAGAGAACAGAAAACTAGAAGCAGATCCTCATTAAATCTTTTCACACTGAAACAAATCACATGCACTGTTTTAGCTTGAAACCACAGGAAACACAGGGAGGAGGATGTGATGTGAACCTCTCAGCTCAGGCTGTCTTTTTGGCTGAGCTGTCGGTGCTCAGGTCCAATCAGGGTCCAGTCCTCTAAGATGGACAGTGGGTCAGTGTTGTGCCATGGTTATGATGCAAGTGAAGAAAGGAGAGTGGAGCAATAGAGTGGAGGGAAGGGGGCTTCATTGCCTTCCAGCTCTGACAATTATCTCTGCAATCAGCGCTGAACAAGAACCTTTTCATTTCTAGGATCCGCCCTGCCTGCACTGCACAGCCCAACAGTATACTCAGCCCAGGAAAATGAGGTGAATGTTGTTGTACCCAGCTGTGTCTTGGCTCAGCAATAGTTTAGTGCAATTGGAGAGTAAGAGACAAGATCAGGAAACACCCAAAGGCCGTGTTGTCACTGCTGAGTAACATGATGAAGTGAGTGTGGCTGGCAGTGGCCCTCTGAAGGCCTAAGGAGAAATCACATGTAAACTTGAAGGATTAGTAAAAAATCCAGAAGGAGCACCGAGTGACCTCACAAAACCTAACACAGACTCCTCAAAATCAGCCAGTTTGTTGTGATGGCAAAAGTCAGCGTAGGATTAGGGAGAGAGGTTTATGAGCTCCAGTAGAAACAGAGTGCAAGCCCGGCCCTGATTGGATTGTATATTTGTGAACTATAAAGATAATACAATTTTAATTTTCAAAGATTAGTCTGGCAATGTAGAGTATTATTGCAGTGTTAAAGCTCTGCAGTAAATGGCAAAAAGTGATACTGTTGTGTGTGTGTGTGTGTGTGTGTGTGTGACTCAAGAGAGAGCTTTAATTTTTTAGACTAATTCTCCACCATCTGGTTCAGCTCGACTCGATCACATGATCAGTGGGTAGAGGAGGAGACACAAACACACACACACACACACACACACACACACACACACACACACACATTCTTAAAGGTCACATTTAAGATTTCCTGTTTTTGTGTGTGTTATTTTCTAACCAAGATGGAGAGCAAGCTAACCAGACTTTATTTAATCTCTTTGTAGAAATATGGGTTCAAGCACTTTCTCCTTTCTTGACATGACAAACCTCTAAAATATCCCCTCCATAAATATTTTACTACCATTCTTGTTTCCACTTACTGGCGGGATGTCGTTAACCTGCAAAACTACATTAAAATGCTTTGAATTTAATCTTCTAACAACACAAGCCAGATTTATTTTGAATCATGTTGATTTATCATGTCAGAGATTTTCAACAATATTTATTTCTACCCGCACTGGAGCTGAAGCTTTAGTTATAATAGAATTACCAAAAATCCTGTCAGTTGAACCTCATATATAAGACCAATATCCTTATCAACCCATATTTCCATATGTGGTACCATATAGAGCACGGTCTATCCCTCATCACTTATCGTCTCCTCTTCTTCTCTGCTCCTGAACAACGCCGTGATTAACAGTGATTAACAACCTGCCATAAGAGTTAGATGGATATAACCCGAGGTGGAATCAGAAGGTGGTAAATTATTTTATCAGGCTGTAATTGCCGAAGTAATTTATAAAAAGTGGGTCACAAAGCTGTTATTGATGTTGTGTACGGATCGATTGTTGTCAAAGAGATGGCAGCAAATGTGTACGGGAGATGAATGAGGGGCGAAGATTACTGAGCTGGCTCGCTCTTTGTCTTTTGGCTCAGAAACATTCCTAGTTTGTTATGCGGAGAGTGCTACCTGAAGATACATTGACAGAAACATGACATTGGATTCCTGAGAATGTGTGTATGTGCACTGGAGTGAGTGTGTGTGTGTGTGTGTGTGTGTTGGAAGTATTGGCTGTCTACATTACTCCTCTGTGTGTCATTTTGAATTTACATTTGGGAGGCAGAGAAAAAGACAACTGCTTCGTATTTGAGCGTTACAGTTGAATTGATATGTGACTGCTCGAACATAAGTGGTTTAAAAAGTTCATTTTGGTTTATCCACTCACTCAAAATTGTTAGTAATCCATAATTTTGGACAGAAGTGCACTAAAGCAGGCTCTCATTTCTAGCCACAAATGATGATTGTTACCAGCAGATTTAGTAGCAATAAGCTAGATATGTAGTTATCTCATTAGCTAACTATTTGAGTTGGTTAACAACTTCAACTTTTTAATGTATCCATCTGACCGTTTTTAAAACAAGATCTCTGTAAATGTGTCTTAAATATGCTCCTGATTTCCACACACATGATATCATGCTGAATGACTGAGGCTGAAGCCACATCCTCCCAGTCCATGAGCCAAGTACACGACATGTAAAGAAGAGCAGCTTGTATTGCAGAGTGGACCTACTTACAGTACAGTGCCATAAATAAATAAGTCATTAAATTCAGACGTTAGAGTTATACTATATTATTCGTATATTCAAACTGTGTTTCTCACTTTTACAAGAGAAAGGGTTTTGAGGATGAGGACTAACTACCAACTAATGCGTTTGAACAAAAAAGTAGGACAGAGTCGCTAACATTACTCTGATATAAGGATTTCTGTGTGTGTGTAATGTAACCTGTAATCCCACAGCATGATGTAGTTTATGTTGTATGTATTCCCCTTGATTTAGGGGAATACAATACATACTTTGCTTAATAAGATTGATAGATAGACATTTTAACATTTACTGCTAATGGAAGAGCAAATGTGTTTTGGATTTTAAAATGACCATACGCCCATTAAACTCTTTGTCTGGAGTGTTGCTCTTACTATAGACCAATACACACTGCTTTTATGTGTAGGAGGCCTGCTGCTCCCAGCTAGAGTTGCTAAGCTACGATTGGATAATTTACCTTTGTGGGCAGGATTTAACAAAAAGCCAGTTGTTTATATACAGAATGCAGCCAGATACATTCCCAATGCAATGATCCCTGTGGGGGTGCACGCTCCAAAATTGACGTCATCGCCTGTCTTGCATTGACCATGAAGGCTCAGTAAGCTGGTGGCTCTTGTTTGTGCACCTCAAAATTTTTCATAAGTAAGCACACGCTGCGCTTTTCATTTCAAGATGCAAGCATTTGAAGTAGACTAGTCAAACAAGTTAGTCTCTACAAACACCTTTTTTGACGTTTCATTGGGTAACCACAGGGACAGCTGCTTTTTTGTATATAGTTCTGTTTTTATTTCAAACGATTTACGGTATTTGTAGACAATATTTAGTTTTGCTATTCACAATGTTTGTGTCTGTCTGTTATTTCTACTGTAAATATTAGCATGCTAATTTTTTTAGATCAATGCATCCTCTGCATTGAGGAGCTGTAGGCTGTAGGCCCACGCTACAGTGTTGTGTGTGAATATAAACAAAGCTCAATACTTTGTCCACCTCGGAGCACCTTTTTAAAACTGTACACAAATTGACCACTGGTAATCACACATTCTGTTGTCTGATCTGGTGTATTATTTCTGAACCCTGTGCATAAATGGCAAAGCGCAGATTATATGATGTGATGTCAAGGTGTTTCCACGGAAGTTTCTGCTGAACTAAAAGATGTTGTGTTTTCACAGCTGTTTGCAGCTATTCATAGTGTTGGGCTGCTCATGAGGGAGTGGTGCATACTATAAGCAGATGGAAACAAAGTGTCAAAAGGAAGGATGTCATTACAGTGCTAATGCACAGATAAGGAAGAGTGGTGTACTTTAGAAACATTATTATGGGGAAATATACAAAATATATACCGTAAACAACCGTTTTGACCTCAAAGTGTCTCTCAGATTAACTCAGTGAGACAATATGCAGACTGTGGTTGTGGATAACTTGGGGGTCTTTCACAATGAAAACTAAGGATGTATGATGTAAAAGCACGTACAGAGTTTCCTCTGTCACTAGATAAAACAACCACTTATCTATTATTTATGAATATTAAACACATTGTATAAATAATAGATATTCTCAGTGTACTCAATGTGCCAGGAGCCCCCACTGCTCTGATGGAGACATTGATGTGCAGTTAAGCACAAGCTTGTATGCAGATACCTTTTCGCCAAAGACTGCAAAGTTTGAGTAAGAACGCTTAAGAAAATCAGTTAGTACACATCATGTTGCCAGTGTGGTTTGAGAGAAATAACTAATCTAAATAAGTAATCTAAAAACAGAAGGCATTGTTTCAAGATATATTTTCACCTGTAGTAATAGTGTTGAGATTAGAGGCTGTTCAAAACCTGAAATTCTCAGATTTAATAATGTTCTCTGCTCTCCTTTGTGTTCACAATATCTGCTTTATCTCTCAGTTGAAATGACTCACTCTGTCACTGTTACTATGCTATCCCGAATGCCTTTCTTCACCCACGCATATGCAAGTTAACAAGTTCACACCCCCTCTGTGGTTTGCCATGTGGGAAATGTAAAAAATCACTAAAGAAGAAATATGTTAGGCAGACTGAAGGAAAGTGGATATTGAACGATTCATTACCGAGTAATTTTCCAAATGCGCATTGACTACAGTGTAAATCACTAGGATTAAGTATTCTCTCAAACTGTGCATCGGCCTTGGTTCTTGGCCAGAAGGATGATTTTCATAATAATAATGAAAATGATTTATCTGAAATACGACCAACTTTTTGGTTTTCTGCTGCACATCCATTTTTGTTTCTTCTATTGTGGGTTTATGGATTTCTGATCTTAGCACAGAGATTCCATGGCTTATTACTCTATGAACTGCAGACATGGCGTAGAAGTAAAGCAAAATACAGTCATTTTTATTCAATTATTTATTGAATGAATGGATATCAGTAACTGAGAGATTGGTCGTAGTAGAGGCAACTGTAAAAGATCTCTGAGGGCTTTAAAGCTTGACAGACATCATGCACTATCTATCTAGGTCTGCAAATCTGCTTGTTCAATGCAGATTCACCTGAATCAATCTCATATCAGTCTGTTTATGTTTAAAGGAATAGTTCAATATTTTGTGAAATAAGCTTATTTGCTGTCTTGCCAAGAGTTAAATGGGAAGACCAACACTTTCATGTCTGCCCCTTAAATATGAAGCTACAGCTCGTGGTGGGTTAGATTAGTTTAACTTAACTTAGCTTAGTTTAGTTTGTGCACTGGACTATTTCTTGGCCTAATCACCTGCTGAGTGTAGTGCCCTATTTGTCCTACAGACACAAGCCTAGTATGGATTTTCTCGTTCAACTCTTGGCAAGATAGCAAAAGTTTATTTCTGAAAATGTAACGTTTCCCTTTAACCTTTGACAATTTCAAGCAGCAAAAATTATCACTAATTTTTCATAATAATATATTAATAATATATTATTATTTAATAACAATATTACTGTGAAGAGGAATGAGAAGAATGAGAAGAAAACAAAGAGCTTAAAAACTTTGGGTATTTTCCAACTGGAATCAAAGAAGAAATGTACCCAGCCATCACAACCCAACCCTGTGTACTTCAGTATAATGATCTGTAATTTGAGCATTTGACTCAGCTGAAAACGACTCCTACCAAAGAGTCATTGTGAAGAGTAGGCCAGACATGAGAGTGGGCCTGTTGGCCTTGTTCACACATTGTGATTTTACTGAGAGGAGCTCAGGTGGTACAAATGGTTTAGTGGCTAGAAAAAGGACACATTTGATATTTAGGCATCTTATTCCATTTTCCTATTCAGCCCATTTCACATGCTTTATTTTGTTTTATGTACACGCACACACACGCACACACACACACACACACACACACACACACACACACACACACACACACACATATATATATATGTGTATGTATGTGTATATATATATATATATATATATATATATATATATATATATATATATATATATATATATATATATATATGTGTATGTATATATATATATGTGTGTGTGTGTGTGTGTGTGTGTGTATATATATGTATATATATATGTATGTATATATATATGTATGTATATGTATGTATATGTGTGTATATATATATATATATATATATATATATATATATATATATATATATATAATTTTAGTGTTTGAAGTTTCTGTGTGAACAGTAGTTTCAGTAGTCAAATTTTTATAATGGAGAAACTCTTCTATGTATTATGGTAAGATATCTGATCCAGGTCATTACTGACCAGGGCCTCCGCTCTGAGACATGCACCCAGACCTATGAAGTCATTGCTTATGCTGTTTGAATGTATTTTGATTAGACATTAGATCTCGGTCATTACTGATCCATCTCTCTATTAGTTCTATATATCATTTCATCTCTCTCTGCTGTGATTGTTTCCACATGTCAGACCCCAGGCTCCACAGGCCCACACAGGGCTGTAGTATCTGTGGGTGTGTGTGGAGGGTTCAGGAGCCCCCATAATGGGCTTAGACGGTCATAGAGTCCCCCTGGACGCATCAGTGGAAGGGACACAGAAGCCCACTGATGAAGAGGTGGGTGGGTGGTAGGATAATACCAGGATTGTTAGCTGAGGATCGAGGGGCATGCAGGGCAGACTTAGGAAAGAAGGGGATTTGGCCAGACACGTCCTTGGGCTCCGTTGGTACTGATGAAAGAATTTTGGATCATGGTGATGCATGGAACAGATGCCTCCAGCTAGATCACCACATGCATATGTAAACATCCACCGCATACATACTAGAGGTATTGTAAGTATGTGTGTTTCCATTTAGCAGTGTGTATATTTCTGTTTAGCCTCTGGGAGAGCTGGATTACCCTGCGATTAGGACGCGTTTGATGGTATGATGTTTTTCAAGTGGATTCAGAAAAGCCCTTCACCTGATAGGTCTTAAAGACAGGATGTGTTTCATACAGTGTATCCATAATGAGCTCAGTGGAGCTTTGGTTGTCAGTTCTACCCCAGGTGGAGTGAACATCTGCCCAAATGATCTGTGTCGGGAAAAGCACGGGGAAGATGGGGAAAACAGCTGCGGGCGTTCTTGAACACACAAAAACAGCCTCACCACCATTTTCCACTGACGACGGCTCGCAGTATGATTAAATGACAGACGAACTGTTTGGCAATTTATTCGGCTCGTCTTTCTGGCTAGCTGTCCTGGTGGTGGTGGGAAGCCAGAGGCGTCAGTGGTGAAGGAGCCCCTAAACTTTGGAGGACAAGGAGAGGCCTACAAGGGAGATCAATTTGAATCGCCATATTTTGATTTGTAGCATCCTTTTTATTTGGATAGAGGAGTATGTTTTTTTGTTTTGTTTTTCTTTTCCCCAAGACGTTGCTGACTGTTTTGAATCAGATCCTTGAGCAAGTTGGACATTTTCTTCTTGTTTATCATGTGTACATGGGTAATTCTACATGGGTTGATGGTAAGTATCAGAGAGGTGCAAAGAAACTTTGCATGCCCAAGCTATAATCCACAATCAGTACTCTCCTTTGTTGTAATCATTTTCTCTCTCATAATTCAAAACATTTGTTGGCCCAGCGTTTTTGTTTTGCCTGTTACTATTTTGTTGGGTTACATAGTTAACCTTGAGAATATCACATATATGTTTGATTGCAGAAGAAATTGCTCAGAGAACTTTCCGCTCAGTGAACAGCTCCATTCTCAGATAACAATTCTTAGCAATTACCCAGCCAGCCAAGACAAGCGTGTGAACACCATCACCCAAACTGACTGAAGGAGGCTAAAGATATTTGGTTTCTTTGGTGTGAAAAACTTTCAGGACTACATTTTTCTGCCTCCACAGTTCATGGTAACCTGAGAATGATGCTCGCAAAGGTTTGATAAGAACCAAGTGTTACACAGGCTTTGGCAGCTGTTCTTTGGCTTGAGCGTCACTTTTCTGCACTGGCATGGTGCTACAGAGCAGCAGTGCATCCTCATGTGCAGCCAGTGTTTGTACTGAACCTAATCTATTCTCTCTGTTCCAGAGATACATCCCTATGTTTGGTCAGGGAACGTTGCATTGTGCAGTACATGGACCCTGAAAAAGGGAGGCCCTTGGGCCTTTGAAAATAACAGCTTTCCACTACTATAGACTGAGCACAGCCAATCCACCTTGATTCAAACCATGTGCATGAAACAAGATAATGCTTTTTCAGAACACAGTCTATAAAGGATAGTGTTTTGTACTGTGGCATATGCAGTTGTCTTGTCATTATGAATTTAGTTTCAATCAGTGTGGCTCGAGGGTCTGACTGGAAAGCTCTCATTTTGTGGAGGGGGACCCATTTGCCTCTTTGAATATTTAGACGGCAAGACCGCAGGGGTTATAAACAAACAGAGCCTGTTTGTTTCAATGCACAAACATGCTGTGGACTAAAGATCATACATGACCGTGTGTCTACGAAGCTAATTAACCAGTAATTAACCACTCACCTGTGACACTTTCCATCCACCACACTCATCAGTGAAACTCGTATCAGCCATGTAGTCCTTTGCAACAAGTTTGTAACATCTTTACTGTGTCCTCATCTGCACCTGTTAGTGATCTATTTTATGTGTCTCCTGTGTCTCTGTAATCAGTTCTGGCTATTGGCACAGAGAGGCATGTTTTACCCTAACCCATGTTTGCCAGTATTCATTCCCCCCCCTGCCTTCTTATAGGCCTAGATGCACGCTGTGGCTTTTCCTGTGTACATATTGCATAGCTTGTATAAGTGTCTCAACTACTGTACTGTAATTGCCCACAATGTCTTCCATATGTGGCTGTTGTATTCTAAAATCGCAGCTCTCTTTGTCAGAGAGCTTGAGAAACGGAGATGTCCTAGAGTCCTCCCATAAACATGAGCATCGTCTGTCTGGGTAGTGTCCTCGTTTTCACTGCACAGATATTTCAAAATTACTCAGTCCACAGAGGGGATCCCTCTCCTAGAAAACCAGTCACCATATGTAAGAAAAGTGCAAGCAGATGATATTCTTTAGGAAGAAGTGATGTGTTTGCTATTCTCAGTTGGGCTGTATAGACATGCTGGCCTTGACTTTTTAACCTTAAGCTTAATTTGCTTTTTGACTAAAACATGATGCAGCTCAGAATCATGCTGCATGTTGAGCCAGTGGTGAATCCATTTTAATGAAGTCCCCAAAATAAAATAAAAAAACAGCACACTAATTACCACAAGCCACATCACGTGATTGAGATTGAGGTTTACCATTGAACATTTTTGTAAAAGTTTTGAACTTTCCTTTCAAGACTTGGTTTAATTTCTTCTTGTTTTTGACTCTTTTGTCAAAGGCAGCCGGAGATAAATCACAGATTATCACTCTCCAGCTGGGCTGAGTTCAGTTGGAATTAACATGGGGTTCCTAGCTGTTCTGTAACATCATTTCCATTAATACGTCACTCCTGGCTGGAGGCGAGGAGGACGGCATATTTTTATGTTCCTCAACTCGAGCTAGATTCAAAGGACGTTGCATGCTCTCACAAGTACCTTAGTGTACCCGTGTTGACAGCTGGATTGATATGATCCAAATCTCAGAATTCTGATGTCTTTTATTCCCCAAATATTTCGCTGTTTTAGGGCGCTATAAAACACTGGCATCTGTTATCATATTGCTTTTTATTGCTCTATTGAATATGTTATTGTCTTGAAGTAAATGCGTGTATAATGAAAACAGCATTCTTAAGAAGGCCCCCCCCCTCAATTAATAGAGGGCGTTGATTCAGAACAAACAGTGACAGTCATCAGTTTCAGCCACTGTGTGGCTCCATCACACTTCGCGGAGCTCTTCGGTTTGATTGACACAGTGTCTTTGTCATTGCTCTATGGATCACTCCAAAATATTCAGATCTTTTGACTTGATATTGAAATTGTATTCATTAGCTGTTTCTGTGCATCTAATATGTCCACACATGAGCCTTTTAGTGACTTAACAGTGAGCCCAGTCTTTCTTACCGCTGCAATGGATGGGCCGGGCTGTTCTGTTGTCATTTTCCTGATTGATTAGTATTATTTTGCACTGGTGCATTGTTTGTCTTGCCAGAGATATTGAGGGTTTTCATTTGACTTTTGAAATGTGTCCAAGAGGCACTTGCTCTGAAGCAATCTTTCTGTTTTATGGCCAGCTCTCTCATGGAGTGGGAAGGGACATGGGGATTGGGAGATTGGCTTTGTCAGGATCTTTTAAGTGATTATTTATTGGTAATTTCCTTGATGCCCTCCAGTTGTGTGCGTTTCTTTTATCCAGATGTATGTGTGTATCCTCCCTCTGCCCTTGTGCTGCACTCTTGTCTTTTTTATGTATCAAACGCATTAAGTGCTCTACTGAGCCATTGAGGTGTAAATCTTTCATAAACGATGTAGCAAATGGCTGTTTTCTTTCTACTCTTGTCCCTAATAGGAGAGTGTGACCAGTCGGCAGAGAGCAGCTGCAGAAAGCGATACAACTCCTACAGAAACTCAAACAGTAAGTGCAGAATTATTTAAGCATGTAGATATGACCAGTAATTATTGCATGGCAATAATAACTGTATGGGGAGAAATAAGTCTCAGTAATGAGGGATGAGTCACATCGGAAACTATGCCAAAACATTTTAAAATGTCAATAGAAACTTCTCAAAGTCCACTGATGCCAGTGATCATTTAAATTCTGTTGACTGCCTTGTGGCTGAATACATGCAGTTCAAATTACCCTTGGCTGTCTTCAAAGCCTTGAGCTGTCAAGCCAGTACAATCCACTTAAAATTCCCCTAAAATTGGTAAAATAATGCTCACAAAGGGTGACTAAGAAGAACAGTAACATTGACTTGAGGCTGTCTAGCTTTGTAGCTAATAAGTGCCAGATTCTATCATCAGATCGAGTCATGAGACGTTTGGTTGACTTCCAACTCGAACGTCTGTCGCTTTAAATAGTAGGCTGAACGTTATAGAGTCCCTTGCTGCTTATGTACTGTAAGAGCAATAAGACATTTAATGCCCTTGGCTAGTTCACAGCACGTTTTGCTCGCTACTGCATGTAGAGACACATACTCATTTTTGAAATTTCACCTGAATGTTCTGAATATTCAGAGGTTGAACCTTTGGACCAACCTCATGCATTTGTGATGTCACAAGGCTGTAACTACACTCAAAGTTTCTCTAAATTGTCAATGAATGCACAAAGTTTATGTCTCAATGTATGCATTGGAAGCATTTTCAAATCCAAAACATATCAGTTTAAGGGTAAAATGTTAGAAAATGTATATATCTAGTCTACATTATGTTGTATTACATGGTGTATATGATCACCACAGTTTATTACAAATCATCACACCTGAAGCTAAGGAGAGAGGACACATTTTGAGAGAGCTTAGAACGAGCAGAGACTATAAGTTTTGTTGAACAGAAGCTGACTTGAGCCTAATTGGAAAGATGAATTTTCACCCTATGATGGGAACATAATGTTTCTCACAGTACCGTCACCAGTCATGCCCCCTCAATGGGAATACTGTCAAAGCACCATACCTGCGAATCTTTCTCCACTTACTCTTTAATGCTGATAATTTTGGTTAAAGAATGCAAGCGAACTCCATTTTTACTCTGCTGTTGGACTTCATGTTGCCCAGAATGAGCCTTGGAGGTTTTTGTGAAGCTCTTGCTGGATTTTACCAGCAGGCAGCTTCACACAGTGTTAGCGCAGCCCCACAGCTCTCCTGAGCGCTCTATACAGTAGAAACTGTTAAGCTGAGGAGCCACTGGAGGAAAGCAGTACAGGATAATCAACAGTGGTGGTCTGTGCTGCCAGGGCCAGCCACTAGGGGGCAGTGGTATAGTAATGGTGATGTGAAATTGTTTATATAAACAGACTGATGCTCAACTTACAGGTAATATTGTATATTTTTGGCTGGCATACATGTTTGCAAAGCTGTGATGTATTGCCGCTGTATTAAGTATCTGGACACAATCAATGTTTGCTCTATGGGTAACTGATCCCTTGTTGAACTTCACCCTTGAATCTGATTTTATGATTAACCCCTCAAATAACTGTGTGCATGCTAATCAGTCTGAATCTCTAAATTGCTACCAGGTAGGATGTGCGCCGCTTATCCTGAGAAAAACAGATAGCCCGCAGATTGCAGGTAAATACATAATTGATGAAATTAACATGGAGGAAATCCACAGAATATGAACACCAGGTTTCAGATCAGTTTTGTAACCTGCTTCCTTCGGGCCTCGAGGTCTCAGAACACAGTATTAACAGTACCCAGCTGAATGTAAAGCATTTTAAGCAATTATTTTCCCTAGATTTCCCTAGGTTTCCCTAGAAAACAGAAGTTGTGCAGTAATGTCAAGCCAAGTCCTGAAGAAATAGTCTAAAAGTAAGTTTTTCCCCTGAAATGAATTTTGATGCATTTTGGAACTTTTTGGAGTCTGTTGTTCACTGTGGAAATATCCTTAACGATAAACTAAGGGAAACAGTTAAAGGCCCTTTAATGGTGAGCTTTATCAGGCTAAACAGATGGCAGAGTTTTTTCACTGAGTTTGAGAGAAGGAAGATCGTATGGATAATTTAACTCCAGTCTCCAACCATCTATTACTTCGTTATTTTAACCACACTTTCAGGTCATATTTATATTGAAAAAATATATGTTTCCTTTGGCATACTATCTAATAACAGAAATGTATCTTCCTCCTGAAAATCTGAGAAGAAGGAGGCCAAACTTTTTCTTAGATTTTCAGTCGATATCTTGATAACCAAGCTACAAATGGCAACAAGACAGTTAAAGGTGTCATGCTATGACACACAGAGGTCCACTGAGTCACTGCAAGTATTACAAACTTTGTCCAGTCTGGTATCTCTGTGTGTTGCTTCTGTGTGTTGGTTTTTGGTTTTGTCAAAGCTGTGCACAATGATGATTGTGTTAATGATAGCACTGCCTGACAGGAGGCGTTTTGAGCACTGCGGTGTGGTTTTTAAAAGGGGCGCCTTATTGTGGCGGCACGTTTCTCCTCTCTTTCTCAATGGATCATTACCCCAATGTATTCAGTGATTTATGAGCTACGTTATGAATGCTGGGAGCAGTTCCTGTCTGGGGGCTGACATCCACTCACTGATTGCCACTATTTGTCTATGTGTATGCGTATTTGTGTGTGTTACATGTGTGCATGGGCATGATAAAATGGGAGCGGGACTGCTGTAAAGGTTTGTTAAAGCCAATATGAGCTGTTTCCTTCAGTCTGTCTGAGGGTGGGGGAGTGTTTTCCCGTCTGCATGTGTGCGACCTGTGTACTCTCTCGACCAGAGTTTCACTCCTGGTAACTGGATACAGTAATGTTTCACTCAGCTGGTTGCTGATGGATTGTATTTTAAATGGAGCAATGTGAACTCTATAACCAAACAGCTTTGATAGTATCAGTGAAATGCTACCACCCACACTTTGCCAAGCTACTAATAGGTCTCACTTAGAGCTAAGATCTTGAAGGGAAAAGTAACCAAAGGCTGAAGAAAGACTTTCTATGGGCAGCACCTAGGTGTTGTCTCAGGTTTGTTGCGCTAATGGGCTCGGCTTTCTGTCTTTTGTCTGGAGATTAGCTCCATCCTGCTTATCTTGGGCGAGGAGGAACATGTTGTTGTTTGGACAGGTCTGTGTTGTACTCCAGTCATGATGAATCTCTGCCAGCATCAGCTCACATCATCCACTGACAGACTACTGTGGATGCATATCTCTGTCCACGTGCATGTGTGTGCATGTGTTTACAGACGTGCTGTTAAGTGTATGTAGTGTCTATGACAACAAGAGACATCATTGGATATGTTTGCCCGTGCAGATGCTTTTATTGTCAATAGTTTGCATTGGTTACGTGAGAAAATGCATTCCAGAAGTTAAACTTGTATATGAAAGCGTGGGTGAATGCTCTGCTTTCCCATCTAGGTCAATGCAAGCAGCGATGTGTGTGTGCTCGCATAGAAAATGGCATGCATTCGGAGAGCTTGTGTTCAAAGTGTTTCAGTTATATTTGCGTACGCCTGCTGTCTCTTGTCTCTCGCTCTTCATATGTGTGTGTTTGTGTGTCTGGATGTGGACCACCCAAAGCCTTTGAGGTCATAACAATAACAGGTCCACTTCCTTCCAGTGATATGGCAGCGGCTGTAGTCGGGATAGACGCTATCGGTCCACATCACAGCAACAGCAGCCACGCTGTTTAGTGGACTTGTCACAGCTGTGTAGAGGGTTAATCCCCCTCCCGGTGCCTTTATCTACATTTGCAGAATCCCAAATATACAGTCACAGCCCTATATTTAGTATGACAAGTCTGGTGTTCTTGAAAAGCACCAACTTAGCTCAGCGTGTTAATCCATCATCTAGCAGATGTTCAATCTTGATGCTGTAATTAGTTTTTTTTTTTTTCTAAAGCAAAATGTGGCGTTTTGAAAAATATTTTCTCACTGTTTAAGACTGTTTCCTTACTTTTTTTTTGCCTCTTAACTTCTACACAAACAAATTCCTCTGGTTAGACAGCATTTTCATTTTTGTAATTCTTTATTTTGTGATTCTTTTTCTCCTCCTGGTGAGCGAAAATACACTGTGGTAATTAATATGATAATATGTGTGGTGGCATAATTCTTTCCAGGCATCACTGCAAGCCATGTTAAATTGAGGTCTGAGTGAGGTTTCAGCTGGAAACACTGAGGAGAGGCCTAGTACAGTATGTCTCTGTCAGTGCTTGGCCAGTTAAAGGGGGGAAATAATATTTGTTTTTTTCGGAGAGGAGAGCGCTTTACCCACAGCAAGAACTATTATTATTTGCCTAGATAACTGCGTGAAAATGTAGCTGTGTTCACCTTAGTGTGGTGTTTGTTAGTGTGGAGCGGCACAGAATAAATCCAGTGTTTCAGTTCACCTTCAGCTCCAAGACCATTCTGCCTGGTCTCATGTTATCCATAAAGCTGGAAAAACAACCCAACATATCAACTCACATAGTATGGGAACTGCAGAAACTATACTGCAGCTTCAGCTCGATGATTTATTGCATTGCACAGTTTTGCCTGAGGAATCAAGTGCGCTAATGTGTTTGATCAAAAGGGAATTCCTCCGCAGAGCTTCTTATACTTTGTTTTCAGATTACTCCTCAAATTGGTTTCTCAACACCCCAAACCTTATAGGCTGTTTATGTGCACGGGGCTGATTTATGGTGTTAAATGACAGTGGAGCTCTCATCTGTGGTTAAACTGGGTGCAATATACTACTCAGATGCCCATGGCTGCCAGTCCCCCAGTCTGTCTAGACGGGGTAAACACCAGGCTTTATAGACCTGGCGACTGACAATCACTGATGCTTGAGTTTATGGGATATGAGAGGCCAGGTCAGTTAAAATGATTGACAGCTAGTGGCATTCTTTGTGTGTGTTTGGTAGGCGGGAAGGAGTAAAGGATCTCGAGCAGTGGCTTCATCCCTTTATGGCGGACGTAAAGCGCCTTGAGTAGGGGGAATGAGAGGGCTCCACCTTCTCAAGCTATTATGAAATGATCAACACAAATGCTGCTCATAAATGTAAGATGGATGGGGATACAATGATATAAAAAGCATTTGTCTCCACTGTACTTCTGGAGCATGTGAAGAACCTTCCCCTCAGCCAACAATAACATCCATAACACACACATGATGAGTCATGCTGGTTTGAAGGCAGATAACAAAAGCCCTGGGACCTTCCAAGGAAAGACAGTGTTGATTTGATTTGCTCCAAGATCTCCAGATCCCACGTCTCCCCGCTGTGCTTGGTGTGGTTGCTGATTTGCAGCAAACTGGGGATACTGATGGTAATTATTCTTGTTGTTATTTATGTGTTTTGCTTTGTGAGTTCTGGCGGGGGCCAGTTCCCCTGGGGCGCCATCAAAACCCCATCACAGCACTGGCACTGGATAACAGGTATACATACTGTCATTATTACACAGATGCAGATACACAGACACACACTTGAGGGCTCACACAAATGTTGTTTTATCCATCCGTACTGGTTTCTCTCAACGGTTGTCAAGAATCTTATGATTTATTAATGATGTCTACTTTGCATTTCACTGTAGCTACACTCACATTTTTATTTGGCTAAAGTTGCTAATAATTATCAGTGGAATGATATTTGATCTTAAGGCCTGGCCACAGAAGATATTTAGTTTTATTTATCCATTTTTTTTGTCTATTGTCTGTTTTATTTTTTGCTTGTTTTGACACTTATGCAATGACTGTTGCATTTATCTACACTGTTGCATACACTGAAATTACAAATTAACACAAATCCGTCCTGAGGGAGGGTTTTACAGGCCAGTGATTGGAATTTGTCTGCCCCTGATTAAAGAAGATGCTGAAACACAAGATGCCTCTTTCCACTATGGTGTTAGAATGAGGTCTATTTAGTATCTTTTGTGTGTGCTACCCAATCTATTGCACACACTCTCTGCATTAACTGTTGACTACAATGGGAGCAGCATCATGCAGCATTATGCAGCAGCATTGATGATATGACTCGCAATTGTACTTGGCAACTTGGTTGACAGAAGAAAAATTCCCATCCGTTGAAAAGAATGAATGAACAAATTGAACAAATCCTGGCAGACGGAGAATGTGCCAAGAGAATGCTTTTGGTTGATCGGCACTGCCATGCCAAGACTGTGCCATAGTGAGTCACTGTGTAAGCAATAGCTCTTAGACCATTAACAGAGCTGAATCGCATTGCCAAAGGCATTGAAAACTCTTTTGCACCAACATACAGTCTTGTGACGTGCTGAACTGCATGTGTCCCTCTATTGTTTTAGTCTGTGAAAAGACATATCAGGATCAGTTTCAGAAAAAATCTTTTCCCTGGTGGATATTTGTGTGCTAACCGACGTGGGAAGAGGAAGTGAGCGGTGAATGAAGAAAACATCGTGTATGTGTGGGCGAAAGATGGAGTGGGGGCACTTCTTCCACACTTGGGATGACAGTCTTAAGTTAGCACGATGTGGTGATATTAGCGCGACGTTCCTGCAGCTGAGGGTTAACAGGTTCATTGCACATTGCTGCTCTGTCTTTAGTATGGCCTGAAGAGCATGGAGTTGGCAGCCTAGACAGCTTTTCAATCCTGCTTGGCATGAACAGTCAAACCACAGGTTTGTCTCAGGTTAATGGAGATTAACCTGACAGTTGTATTCACAGTGAGGGCAGAAGTAGGAATTGGAGGATTCACATACCTTGACACATCATTCCAAAACAACTGCACCAGTTTATATTTATTCAACATCAAATGGAGTTTAGTTTTAAATCAATTTTTTTTATGTTCTCCTGCATTAGACTGAAAGCTCCCTCTGGTTATTACTGTACAAGACTGAGCAATATGTCTTTTGTCCACAAGAGGGTAGACATTCAGCACGCATATGGTGCTTTTTTCACTGTCAAAGCCTTGGAAGAGTTTCAGCAACTGACCGGGGACGCAATGAATCTTATCTGAATATGTTTAAGCTGACTGAGTCTTCATGCTCTGTTTTGGTTGCACTCCTGTATAAACACAAAGAGAAAACTCCCTAAAACCCATATGCACACACACACACACACACACACACACACACACACACACACACACACACACACACACACACACCTCACTACCTCAAACCTGCACTTCAGCACAACACATTGTGACAGGGAGGACTTGAAACTCAAGAGGACCCAGTCATTACCTGTAAGGACCCGGTTATTACCCATCAGCGTCAAGTTATCTTGGTCATTTCCTCAACGATTCCACCTAAACCCTAAGTAACAGACAGACAGGCAGTGCTTCTAATTATATATTCATAAAAAAAGATGAGAGTGATGAATGCCTCTCAGGATAGATTGGAAAATAAATGGGGAGAGGGAGATCAATTAGTAACATCTTGCCGCCTCTCTCAGCCAAATGCACTTTAGCTGCCTGACAGCAGGAAGGGAAGTTAGGATTAACTAGGAATTTCACATCACATTGCACATCTTGAGAGGACAAGAAGTTGTGAGTCTCATATCCTTTATTTATTTCTTTACTTCATTGATTTTGTTTACACAAGCATAATGCCTTTATCATGACCTTCATCAACATCGACAGGGAGGTAACAATTTCCACATTTTTTGTTCCGTTAACAGCCGTGAAGTGTTCAGTTTCTGTTGGTTACGCCATTATATGTACTCAAGGCATAAAAGGGAAAATGGTAAATAATGTGAA
Organism: Pempheris klunzingeri; assembly: GCF_042242105.1. Lineage (NCBI taxonomy): Eukaryota > Metazoa > Chordata > Actinopteri > Acropomatiformes > Pempheridae > Pempheris > Pempheris klunzingeri. The sequence goes on along the minus strand of NC_092016.1, from coordinate 17,042,697 downwards.
GTAAACATCTTTAGTAGATGAGTGAGTCTTAACAGCAGGGGATATTTTGTGTAATTTTGCCGTAATATTTATGACTGACTGCTGGCAGCATCATGAGGCGTCTAATCAGTTTGTGTGTAATGTCCCTTTTAATGGGAGCCATGGACATTCACACGTGCACACACACACACTCACACACGCACACACACACACACACACACACACACACACACACACACAACGGAAAAGATTTTATTGGACCCTCCGTGTACACTGCAGCAAGTCTATTTCATATCATTGGGCTGATAAGGGATGTTAAAAAACTTTGGATTATCGCGACCACATTATCTCACTGTTTTCACATTCAAATGTTATTACATTTTCCAAGAAACTTTCCAAATTGTGTTTCACATGCCACGATTCGTCATATATATGTCACATAAAAAGTTTAGCATGATCTGCTGTAGGTCAAGCGAATGCTAGGTCAAATATGGACCGTGTGTGCATCGCAGGGGTGCAGAGGACACGGGCTTTCTCGTGTTCTCTGGATATGTCTGTAGATTTATGAGGCCTTGCGCTTCATCCTCACTCAGCCCGACACTCAAACTCCTCTAACGTGTTCAGACACACTACGCAGCCTCTCTTTCCTTCTCTCCTCCAATGCTCATACCTCCACCAAGATCTCGCCACACCACCGCAGTCATATCTCTGCATTGTGTACGATCCCAAAACATTTTTGTCCCATTGTTTCTGCAACCACAGTTGTTCTATTGTCCCCCTACTGTCAGTCCATTGTCACACTTTCCAAGTTTGACTCTCAAGGGAAATTTCTTGGCTTGTATTGGCCGGATCAAAGCTTGTGTTGGCAGAATTGTACTGGCAGTACACTGGACCATGAGTTCAAACTAGGGACGTTTCTAGCAGTATGTTATAGCTATACAAAATTCTGTAATAAAAATGCTTCTATTGACCAGTAAGGTCCTGAACCAATACAGTTGAAAATTAGGTATTTATTGCCCTGTCATCCAATGTCACTCTAAAAGGGGCCTCTGTTTTTGACATTTTTTTGACATTTAGTCATGACAGCATTTAATTTCAGTTTCAAATAATTCATTCAAAGCATGTGCTCACTTTAAAAACACACTATGGATTTTCTGCTACCAGACCACTACATTCACTGATTTCATACCCATGAAGCAAATGCCATTATAGTTGACGAAAGATACATAGCAGCGTATCATACTTGTTTGAGTTTGCATTTTCACTGTAAAGACATGCTGGTATGTTTGTAATAAGCGTAATCCGTCTTCATTTGTGTTTGAACTTGCTGAACTCCATTTTCAGATTCAAGCTCCACTGATTCACACATCATAGGGCCTGGATGGGTGCCATTCCTAATTCACTCAGCTTTTCCATTCATGGTCCCCATTTTAAGCTGCTTTTATAACATGATCTCAGTTAGGTACAAAAACAATCCTTTTTCACGTTAACATCTGGACTTTGACTGACCTCTTACCACCGGTCAGAGATGTGGGATAGTGGAGTGTATATTTTAAGAGATGGGGGTGTGGCACACTCATCTTTCCGTGTCTGTCTGATGTTTGCCCGTCATTGCTGGATCAACACAGATGACTTGGCATGTGTATTTGCATACACGAGCATGTGTATATGTATTATCATCCTCACTGATAGCTGATAGGGGTTGGGCAGTCAGCGGATCTCTGACCCTGACTGCTTTTGTTAAGGCACTCACATTTGCAGCTGCTGTGAGGGTCACCAGTGAACACTGGGTGTTGCTTGACCTTGACTGGGGTGTGTTAAACCATTCAGAGTTGTTGGATGAGAAGATATGAGGGAGTGGGGCAGTGTCTAAGGAAAAATATAGTGACAGTGCATGGGAGAATAGGGAGGGTGGCCTGATGAGGTCAAAATTAACTGACCTTTTGTGGTTACTGGCCGTCTCAGGACAAAATATTGGACATATTTGAGAGTGGACTGCAGAGGGTAGATCGCCTTCTATGTTTGTTTTGGAGTGTTAAAGGAACAATACCTTCTCTATTCTCCTGCAGATGGAATTTGGAGTCAGGTTGGTGGCTCAGGAAGATCCAATCATTCCATTGTTATCTGGGAGAACGATGGTGATGTAGTTGTCCTTGAGGACTGAAGGGGGACTGAGTGCACCTGGACACTCTGCTCATTCCACAGCTACACTAGTCCAGTGGCTTGCAGCATTTTTAACAGATATTCCTGGAGCAATATGACAGAGAGTTATGTAAGAGGTAGAGGTAGCCACAAGGGATCTATACCTGCCAGTGCAAAAATGTGAATGCCATAATGCTGAGGGTGGGTTGGTGAGTGAGTGCAGTATTTTGTTATTACATATATATATTTCTTTTTTGGAATACTATTCGCCGAAGTAAAAATTTGGAGCAGACTCGTGCCAGATTAAAGTTTTTACATGAAGCAGAGCAAGGTGAATGGGAAAGAAAAGAGAAAGAGACCAGCATGGATGAAAGAGGAGTCAACAGACACATTAATAAGTGAGAAAGGCTACTGTGGACTGAAGGACTGTGTTTGCACATGTAACTGTCCATTTACCTGTCATTTATATGAAGACCCAGGCAGCTATTCAGGTCTTTGCTGCAGTCCAGTCCAATGAGTTTGGGGTAAATATCTGGGCACATGGGTAAGTAATGAAGGGGACTCATGGAAAGTGTCATTTAACTCGGATGCTCTTGCCTCCCTTCTCCAGCTGGCTTAAAAGCTGATGCATATAAATGTCCATGTATGCAATTAACTAGTGGAACACCTTTTCAATTACAGTTATTGGTTTTGTTCTTTCCTTTAGTCTTGGGCACGACTCGTGCTAGGGCTGTCTGTCACTGTGACTTTATGAGTGGTGAGGGAGGCGGCTGGTAAAAACAGGGTTTTTCGGGGGGAGCAGAGGAGAGCAGTAATGAGGTAGATCAGATACATCGAAGCTGGATGGATTATTCTGTCACAGATGTGGGTTTGGCTGGACAGTGTACTCTGGTTTGACATCCTGACATCATCTATTCAGCAAAATGAAGTGACAACAAAGTGCCTTTTGTTATGATGGGACCCTACTGATTAGTAAACCATCTGTAACGTTGCCCCCATCGAGCCCACAATCTGTCAACTCATGCCAGTTCTTCCTCTTGGTTTTAAAACAATGACAGCCCTTTTAATAGTGTTCCTTTAACATGGATGCAAGTCTGGATGTGCAGAGCCACCACATGTGAAGACCCCAGTGGGGTTAAGGAGGTCAAGCAAAATTATGGTTGTCATTGAAGACTTTGGTTAATATTCTCTGACAACCCCATCTTGTCATAAATGAATAACATGCTCACTGAATACGAGAACAGAGCAGAACAGTTGTGTGGCACATGTACTTACTATGCACATGTATATTTTCAGCACACACAAATAAAGGCTGTCTGTCACCATATGAATGCAAAAACACTAACTGTCTGCCTCCAATCAGATTTTATGAGACAGATCCAAACTGAAGCTGCATTCATTCTCAGCTCTGTGTTGAAAGTGTTCACAGGCCCAAGTTAAACCCAGACGTTTAACGTTTGCTTTGAGAAATCAAACATTTGTGTGCATTAGTGGTGTCACAAAAATTTCCAGCTGTTAGTAAAAGAGAAGGAAGAAACCAAACTGCACATCAGTGCACTGACCTGGCTCAGGCAAGTGTAATCTGGATTACTGTCAGGATGGTCTTTGTTGTTGTGGTTGGTGAAAATCAGTGTGGAGAAATCATACAGCAGAGAGGTGTCCTTAGGGCCCATCCATTCAGGAAGCAGTAGAGTGCAATCAGTGATATTTAATAGAGCACACATGCATGTGCATATTTGTAGGTGTTAACCTTGCACATGTCTCCCTATTGACAGTGTGTGGAACATGACCAACGATCTCGGGTTTCAAGGCTGAAACAGTTTGATTTCAAAATGTAATGTGTGTGCCTGTGGTGAACTTTCTGCACTGTATATGTGTGTGCTTGCATAGTGCCTGCTCTGTGTACACAGCTGATGTAAGCGTGAATGCGTATTCTATCTCTGATATCAAGACTTGGTAACACTGACATCAGCTACAGTAACAGCCTGTGGCAATGTAATAAGTTTGGTGGAAAATGAGGGCTTGTAGTATCAAAGTCAGGGTGTGTTTTCATTTGATTTGGATGCTTTTCAATTCAATCATATCTGTCACAAATGAAAAATATGTTGTATCTGTTACAGAAGTGCCGTATCCAGTCCAGCTCTCAGCTTGTAATCACAGGTACTCTCTTGACACAATGTTTGGTTTATGTTCTGACTGTTTTCTTACAAAGGTCAGTCAAGAGAAGATTTGTACAGCATGTGCCTTCTTGTCTTGGGCTACAACCTGTGGCATTACTGATTAGGATAACTTTCACTGTATGTTAACACTTGTTGGTAGAGTAATACTTCATTACACTGATGAAGCGTGTGCATATGTTTTACAGTTGTTGTGGCTCACAAATGTACTATATACAGTACGTCATGTGGTGTGCTGAGCTTGGCTCATATGTGTCTGGGACGTACGCCCTCACTGTATGTGTATGTATGTACTGTATGTGTGCAAGAGGGAGTGATGATGGGCTTCCAGTGACATATCTAAACAAACCTGACATTAAGGCCTCAGCGGTCATCAGAGGTGCATCTCTCAGACAAGCTGAGGTGTCAGCCTTTGAAGATTATGACATGCAATGCAATAACATGGATCTTTTTCCATGTTGTTATTACAGTTTTGCTTGGAATATTGGGGCTCTGCATATGGAAGCTATTACCTTGAGGGGTTTAGGATTGCTTTTCCATAGAGAGAAAGGGGGCTGGAGACCATCGATGCATTATGCCCTGGGCCTATTTTTTCCCTAAAGCCCCCTGTCTTCTCTGTGGAGCAGAGGATGGCCTGGTTTCCCTTTGAGGCTAACTATAAAGAGAGTGAAATGTGGCCCATAAGTAGTTTAGTCTTAAAATTAAATTCCACTTGAGGGCCTGAGAAAGAGGTTGCAGTGTGGGATTATTTTATACATTTTACATGCCATCCGTCCTTTTCATTATCAATAGAACTGAGCTAGCCTGCCAGTCGTTCACAAAGGTAGCTTCAACCCACAGAGGAGTGATGGATCACATGTTTCCATCCATAGCTGGACTTCACACTAAAATTGGTATCCAGCTTTTGCCATGATGGAACATCAACCAGCTCTTGCCTCCCAATTAAGAACCATCTGTGTGTTCTTCCTTGCCCATCCAGAGATGATCCGCCCAACTCTGCCCGGCTGCTGGAATCAGTGGCCCAGACTCAGTGAGCCTGTAAAGGAGAGGAGAGTCTTAGGAAGCCCATCTGGACTCCATCAGGACTAGGTAAACAGAGCCAGATCCTACATGGAGCAGTGGAGCCAGGCCTTGGCTCCCACCCACCATCACAAAAGGCTCCGGCAATGGCTCAAGATACAAAATGATACACACATTGTCATTAATTCAAACCGTGTGCAGAAATGCAAATTTCCTCAAAGCTCGTCGTGCGCACTCTCTGCATTATGCCATTTTGGTTTAGTCCACCAGTAGAGCAGTGGAGAACAGAGGAGTTATAAATCCTCTCCAAGGCCAGGTCAAGTGTTTTTCTTTTTCGTTTTTTTTGTGATCTATTAAAACTGATTTAATAATGTCTACTGCTTTACTGGCCTACATCTTTGTTAACTCTCATTGCACCTACCACGCACTAGCAGGTGCTATCCCCACTCTGCCTCAAGTCAAAAAAGATTTGTTGCATGTATTCATCAAAGAGAGAGCATTGGATCTGTGTTGGGGGGGACAGAGTGAGAATGAAAGCTGTTGTTGCATTTGAAGTTTACTTTTAATAAGTGTAGTAAGTTAGAGTCCAGACTAGAGAATCTGAAAATTACCTAACAACATTTGATAAAGTCTAGCCAATACTAGATCAGATTATTTTGTCCCCTACACAGTTGTGTGGTATACCACAGAGGAAGAACTTTGTTTGACCTTTTAACACCCTGTGTGTATGTTTAAAGACTGTCTCAACAGTTGATTTAATGCCGCTACCTTGGAATTTCTCTATTGGGTGTCTCCACCTGGATCTCTGTGTAGCTTACATTAAGCTGTGAAGCTATGTAAAAGGGACGCTGGAGCAGAATGAAGTAAAACAGCAAGTTTCCACACGTGTTCGGCTTATACCCCTCTTTCTTTTCAAGACTGCCGTCACTAAAACAACAGCCTTGTTCATTCAGCACTTCATCTCCCAGCAAGCCAGTCAGCACTGTGTATTTCTTCCTGCTAGCATGTATCAGAGTTGTCCAGCTTTACTTCATGTTCCAGCATCAACTTTAACTGTTGTGGACCTAACCTGGCCTTGTTGTCACATGGTGCAAGGCTGGATTGTTCCTCTGGCAGACTGTGAACTTTACACTTCATTACTTTAGTGCTTTATTGACTTGAGATGTTTTTTTGTCTTTCAAACTGAGAGATTAACTGTCCCAGCCTTGCGCTCACTGTACATTTGATCTTTTGTCCTATGTTGTGATCAGCCTTGGAAAGAGGACTAGTGGCCATAAAGAAGCTAACTGCTCTGCGTCCTGTTTCTGGAGAGATTTATTGAAATAATCAGATTGTAAGCGGTCATGGCCAGGGCAGCTACATATGGAAATACGCAATGGTAATAAAGATAATAGGCCTCCTTTATAAACACTGACATCCAACCTAGTCTCTCATTAAAACCAATAGGAACTCCAGTGGTCCGTGTTGAAGACATCATCAGTGCTCTGTAGTTGGAGATGGCGGATGGTTTGGATTGTACGGTAGAGTAGAAGTTCTCATCTGGAGAACACTATTTTTTGGTGAGTTCTTCCATTGGGAGCCTGCTTCCAGACATTGGAAACAGTTTGGGGTTAGCAGCAGACTGAAGCATAGCTGGCCTCTGCCTGCTCCCTTGCTACATTGGGTTTCTGAACCTCAAGTTAGACTGCTTTAATCTTCATGCAACTGGAAAGGGTAACTACTGCATAACTCGATTTATTTATGTCTTTGAATACAACTACACTGGAGTGAAAAGCGTCATCCATTCTCCACTACCTTTCTTGACAAGGGAATGTCTCTCCAGTTTCTTCTGGGGTACATGTGTTTGAAATCATAGACATATATATGAAGACACCGCGTTGACTGCTTTGGCCCATTGCTGCGATACGTCAGCGTTACCGCCATATTGGACTGGACAAGACTGGCCTGTAAGCACATACAAGTAAATGCTGGAGCTGTGTTTTTTTTCTGGATAAATATCACTGTAACATTTACACTTCTCAGCCGTTTTCAATGAGTTGCTATTGTATTCAAAAATCAAACTCAAAATTACTCCACGTACCAGACAGTAATATGTACAAAAATGTATTGGGCAAAATCCTGGACTGTTTTTGAAATGCGTGCTTTCTATTTTATTTGCGTGTGGCAACTGTAGCATGGTTAAGCTTAGGAAAATAAACTACTAACAGGGCCACTAAAACACTTGGTTACACTTAATAAAATGGTGAATATTTATCGTAGGGTTGCGACAAGATGCAAACTGGTCTCCTGCATGCAAGCTGAATGTACTACATGCCTATCAACCACCCAGACCTCCACACTTTGAGCTTGTGCCCTGCTACATTAAGGGTTCACTCCTTCCTGCATTAGTATACAGTATCCATGTCATTCTGTCCCAACAGTCCTAACTGCCCCTGTCTTTACCGGGTAATGCGGGTGGATGCTGACTTGAATAAGAGCTATATTCCAGACCTGCCTCATCTCCCAGTCGTATGCAGGTTTTTACATTAAAACAGGAATTCGGAAAGAGTGCTGACAATCTAGATTATGAGTATATGAAAGGTGAAAAGTGTGAAAGAGACAAGGAAATAGAGAGAGCGAGTAGAACTGAGATGTGTGCATATATCCGTGTGTGTGTATTTGATTCCTCTGTGCTGTGGGGATTCCATTACCTTTTAGCAGGGAGAGCATTATGTCCCTTATGAACACCATGTGTCTGTCTTCCCTGTGTACATGGGAAACGTTTATTAGATCTTGCCTGTTGAAATGAAGACTGCACCACATGTAGGTTTGTCATTGCTTGAAATTGACAAAAGCTGAGTCCGCCAGCTTTGCTGTTCATGAGCATGTGAAAGCTCATTCCTGCTGTGCGACAGTCTATACTGTACCTGATGCAAGCTACACACACATACCGCTCAGTGTTTTCAGTTTGGTGAGGTTGATTATTGTTTTTTATTAGGAGCAGATGCACTGGCTGGGATTGGAGCTTCAAATGGGATCTGCTTGACTGTCGACACAAAGTAGTATGTTTCACATGAGGTTGGCATCTTTAGTTCACCCTAACTTAAAATGGGTCATTTTATGCCCCTCTAGTCCAACTAAATGCCACTGTATGATACAGCATGGTGAAAAGAGGCAATAAAAAATTCAACCTTCAATCTGAGCCCGTTACCCAAACAGACTAAGTGTGACATGTAAAGAAATATGGATCAATTGTTCAGTAATTATTTTGTGAGAGTGATGAATAGTTGAGCCTTTATTACAGAGCAAGAACTAAGAGACATTTAAATTTCAACAGTAGCGTAAAAGTATGGCTTTGTTGATGATTTATATTTAACCCATTTTAAATAATTACTTGCTTCATTCTAGCAGCAGGTAAACGTCCTCTTTATACGTGATAAGTGTTGGAAACCCACCATATAATTTGAGCACCTAAGTCATCTTAAATGCACCATAAGCCTCTGCCCCTCATCACATTCCTGTGCCACCCAGACTCCAAATTACTGTAAACTAAACCAAAGCCACACCATGGCAACGGAAGGGTGTCAATTTGGACAGGAAAGAATTTATTTGAACGTGACTAAAGTTACTCTGGCTCAGCTCCCTGGTGGGGATGTGGAGAGGGTCTGTCTCTGGTTACTCTGTCCCTTGACGTATATGCCACATGCACCCCAAACAATAGCCGATTCATCCATCTCTCTCTCTGTCTGCAGCAACAGCTGGGGAGGCCGCTAGGAATGAAAAGCACTTCAACCTTCACCTAAGTGAGAATAGTTTTAAAGAAACATACATAAATGCATGCAGTGCATGCACACACAAAACTGACAATCATGCATAAACAGAAGTGTTATATACACTGGCTAACAGAGAGCAAATTGGTATTGACTGACCAGAAAAAAAAGTTAGTATCCTTTCCAAATCATTAGTTACATGTTCTATGTTAATAAGTCTTTTAATCTCTTATTGTAGGAATATAGGCTACTATATCCCATGCGGAGTTGGTGTCGGCCAGGTGAGACCAATTCAGAAATGACCAAAATGATGGGGAGCACTAGTGGCCAAAGTGTTAACAGCAACATCCTCGGTTCTCGTCTTCACAGGAGTACATTCCCATTGCTGTCTTCTCCGTTCCTGTCGTATGTTTATTGTCTGCTATCAATGAATGCATAAAAATGAAAAGAAAAATTATTACAATGATTTCCATGCAGTGGGGGACACAGATTTTAATTTTGGTAAAAAGAAAATACTGCTATTGAAGTGATAATCGTACAGGAAGCTGTCCTATGTTGTAATCGAAAGAGACACATTTGGAAAGATGCATTCCTACTTACATTTATACATAACGATCACCTACAGTCTCCCTCGGAGTACCTGGTATGACCTTAGCTGACTGATTCTTATCAGTCTCAAATTTCTGTGTTTCTGCTCTCAGAAATATCTGGGAGGCCCTGTGATGGAGCTGTGACCTAAAATGCCATGCCCTTCAAACGAGGTAACCAGCCAGGTTTGTTGTTTCTTCCCCACAACCTACTAGCCTGACACACCATGAGGTTGGTTTTACCTCGGTAGCATAGAGAAGTAATTGATTCACAGCATCCTGTATGGACATTTACTGCAGGTATGTTGTCAGAATAATAAACCCATAGTAGGGGGATGTGTTCGAACCCTCTTGGACAGTCCCCCCCTTTTCTCTATTCTTCCCTCCCCAATTTCTTCTCCCCAGCCCAGGCCAGAGAGTGGAGGTGATGATGGGCCCCACAGTTCCCCAGAAGGCCTCTCTTACTGGTCCCACTCTGAATGGGTGTCTGTTCCCTGACATCTCCATCTCTCATCACCACCCCATCAATCCCATGCCTCTGTAACCATCCCTGCAGAGACAGGGCTCCACTTTGTCCCAAAACCCACCCCACTTCCCCAGCAGTCCCCCTGCCTCATAGCCTTCCACTGTGCACGGGGCGTGACAGCTACCTGACAGCAGAGGCCCCTAAATGACAGAAATTTTAGCCAAGGCCTCCCCCTCTGTCCACCACTGCATCAAAACACCGTTGCTAGAAGCATCAGCATCCCCCAACATATCCAAATACCACGTGTCTGTCCAGGAGTGAGAGACCATCCCCTGGTCTGTGAGTCCATAATGGAGCCCCTCTACCTTGCTTTCATCCACATCAAGGTCCCCTGACCCAGTAAACGCCTGCAGGATCAAGGCCTCCTCAGGGAATAGAGGTGGATGTTATCATAGCATTCCAGCCCATGTGAAAGTATGCCAATTAGCATAGCTGGAGAATGTTGTTTTCCTAGCCTCCTTTACTACGCCCCCATCCCAATGGCAGACGGAGTCCATGTGGCAGGCTCCTGGCTGTCACTGGAATTGCAATTGATGCTGAAAATTGATATTTTCAGTTGCAGCTGCTCCTAAATTTATTGCACAATATGGAAGAAATATAAATTCTACAGAAGGTGGCTTGTAACCAATCCTGTCAGTGTCAAATATGACCGGTATGCCTCAACAACATTTCCTGTCTTATACCTCTGCTTTAGCTTTTCCCAGTGTTCCTTGGCTCTGTGGTGTTGGTGCTCACAATGCAGTGATGTCAGTTGACTGGTGATATGCTTTGATAGTTAATGGATCTGGCAAGCCACGCTGAATACACGTCCATTCTTTGTGTGTGTGTGTGTGTGTGTGCGTGCGTGCGTGCGTGCGTGCGTGCGTGTGTGTGTGTGTGTGTGTGTGTGTGTGTGTGTGTGTGTGTGTGTGTGTGTGTGTGTGTGTGTGTGTGTGTGGTGTCCACAGTCATGTGTATGTATTCACTGTTTTACATACTCCAGTGCTCACTTGTACATTCCAGACAGGTTTATTGGGTGTTTGCACTGCAGAGTAAACATGAACTCTGAAGCCTGTTTGTATATTTTTCCTGCTGCCTCCTTTGGGAAAATCAAGTAGACAAAAAGTGACTTTTTTTTAGATAATCCATGACGATGTAGGTCAGACTCCCTGCTAAAATTAGGCCATATCTATAGTGATCCTTTTTTTTTTTTTTTTTTTACGGAGTAGTTCACAGTACTGATGATAATCTAGCAAACTATGGTATGACCATGCTTTATTTATAAAGGCATGCATTTAATTAAACTGGGCAGTGCGGTGAGAGAATGAAGTCTTTTAACGTAGCACTCTGGTAGTAAATCTTTGACCTATTTCACACAACAGACTACACTATAAGAAGTGGATGCGAAGTCCTGATGATTTCACCCATTGGTTTGTATTTAAGCACGTATGAAACTTGATTTTGGCTGTCGGACTTGGGAACATAATGTAATATTACTTGCAAACAGGATGACCACAGAGAACAGGCTCTGAGGCTACAGTGTAGCTGTAGTGTTCCTCTGCAAAAATGTAACTACATCAGGACTACGGCGTCAATAGAGATGCCTCGTGGGGAGGGGTTTCCCCTGACATGCTTCAGATGTTGGTGGAGCTAGCTGAGAGTGAAGACAGCACTGAGGAAGTTTTTCAATAATAACAGAGTCTAGTCTTCTTTTAAGATACTGCGAAATAACACTTTAAGTTACCTTTCACCAAATTGTCTGTAGTCTTGTCACTGTTCTAGTTTGAAAAAAACATGTATATGCATTCACCTACTGCAGTAAGATGGACCGACCAATGACAAAGAGCCTTACGTGATCCTCAGTAGATAGACCTTAATCATGAATTGCCTTTGCAGTATGAATGCCACATAGAACATTTATGGACAAAAATGACATTGCTGTAAGAAAATTATCGAGAATACATAGCAGCACATGAATGAGTGTACCGTATCAGTCCCATTAAACTTTTGACTTCAGAGCTGTTTTTTTTTTTCTTTTTGTTGAGAAGTGGAAGATTAAAATGAAGAGGCACAAACAGTGGAGTTCACAATGTGCACTAGACCTCTATTCAACCACAGGCCCTAACCTCAAACAATGCACTGTAACTCAAAAGCATTGTTTGAGACACGAGGCACACTCTCCGCCCTGGCTCTGGATCCAACCTGACCACGATACCAAAAGCCTTCAGTTCCCTCAGAGATGCCGTACAGTCGCTCGTCCAATTCCAGCACACACTCTTCCTACAGCAAATATCCACTCGAGTACATTTACAGTGTCCTTTGACTCTAACCAGAGCTTCTCCTCTCCTCCACTTTCCATCGAATACTCCTCCTGTAGGCAGAATAAAAACAGGCATTCCTGTCTCATAGGGCTTTAATGTGTTATTGTAGACAAACCTTCTCATAAATTTAATGTCTTGGCAGAACGAGTTGTAACTAAAAAGGAACCTCCACTTTTAGTGTTGTTTTTTACGTTACAGAGCCTGACAAACAGTTCTGACTTGGCGGGGGCAAGTCATTATGTCCAGTAGCCAGGAGGGAGCCGGAAGGGGTTAGAGAGGGATGTCGGATGAGCCGGTGTTTGCCGCTTTGGGGTGGAATGGTAGTTTCACTTGCCAAAGAGTGCCGTGGTCCAAGAAGAATGTGATACCACTGCTCTGCTCTCTATAAATCAATAGCTGGTTTGGACCGCAAATGAGCATTTGTGAGTCCGCAGCCTAATGATTTATTTGTAAGTAGCTTTACTACCAAGTACTTCAGAGTGTGATCACAGACTTCTATATCTACAACTCTGTTATTCAATTTTACATTATACATGTGTAAAAACAATCTCAGGTAGGTTAACGGTGGTGTTGTATGTGTTTGGGTTTTCATTCACTCTGCCCCCTGATTCCTAAGAGACTTGTGGTTTAGTGTAAAATAGTTTCCTGGCCTGTCTAGTTCTGCTGGTGGAGGGATATATGATAGGATAAGTTGTGGTGTGGCTGTTTTTTTGTGTTTGTGTTTCTGTGCTGACTGTTGCGATGTTTTTGTTCCTCCAGAAGTGCGATTTGGCCTCAGGCTGTCCTGGCTACTAGTTTCAAGTGAGACGTCGGTTTGAATTGCCACATGATCTTGATTTAGGATCTTGATGCTTCCTGCAGATTCACTGTACACATAAACAGTTCATCATACGACTGAGTATCTCTGTTTAAAGACCCTGTGCACTTTGATTGAATCTGCTATATATCAAACAAGGATTACTTTACATATTTGTTTTGACTTGCACATCTTACCAATTTATGATCCGATCAGTATATATAGTATATCAGTATATTTTTGAACATCCCTTAATAATGTCATATAATGTGAATGTGTGTGTCTCTTGCTCTGTGGTATAAATCAGCATGGTCTGATAACCCTGCAGCAAAGCACAGGCTGAATAAGTTTTGGCAAAAATTTCTTTTACCCTGAGGGTGAATAATGAGGCTCCTTATCATAATTAATGCGGGCTATTAGGCAAAAAAAATCATAATAGAGACAAAAGAATAGCCTGAAGTTGTTATTATGCATTTATAATGGGGTTCTTTCTGTCTTATCGATTGGCAGCCCAGAGTCTACATATTTAGAGCCTCAATCTCAATGTGTTTACAATTATGTTTGTAAGCTTTAAAGAAATGCTTGCACGTTAGCTGTGCAGTGAAGCAGTGTTAAAGACTTGTGGGTCACTACTAGGTCTTGGAACGGGTGTTCATGATGCAGGTGGGCCTGCAGTACACAAGGGCCTTATACTCGGGTGGATAATAATTCACAAAAAAAGCTGGATTCTGACCTAATTAGAAACAGAATAACAACATGTCATGCTGGTTTAGTCATGGTTTCAGCAAGTTAGAGGACTGGGATCATCCAGTTACATCTTAGTCCAAGCTTGGGATCGCTTGAAGGGAGATTTGTTTTTTATCATGGCTCCTGTTCAGGTCGACACTTCTCATATGCACTTTTTGACAGTGATTTATAAGGGACAAAACTGAAACCCAATGCCCTGTGTGGCTTTAAAGTGTAGACAGTGTTTCAGGTTGTGCACACGTTGTAATCCCTTATGTAAAACCTTGGCTCATAGAGTAAACTGATGACACTACTTTTGTAACATTAGCTCCTAAACCTGTTGCTGGGCCAGCACTTTGTTTTCTCTGGGCTCTCTGTGTGTGTATAGACTGCCTGGTTTGTGTATTTGTGTGCACATAAAAGAGATAGAGGGATAGCAACAGAAGAAAATCTGAGTATCTGTGTGTGCCAGAGAAAAAATGTGGAATTAGTCAAGCAACTTGCTCAGCGAGCTACAGTCTGCTTTTCATTGCCTCTCTAAATCCTCTCTCTCTAATCACCGTTCTGTCTTTATATAAACCTGTGACTAAAACCAACCATCACTAGGGTGTCTGGGTTTACAGGACGCATGACAGCCAAACTTCAGCTCTAAAGACTCAAAGCCAAAACCAATCGCTTCTTTTCTATAAAGCCATTAAACCCCTTGTTTCCCTCATTTTCAGTTACTATTCATTTTATTCAAGTGTGGTCTGAAGTTCTGAAACACGCTGATAATCTTGCGTGTTTGAAGCTATTTGTGAGGGAGGTGAAAATCTGTTTAAAGCCAGGGTATTCCTTTCACTTCAAGTCTGTCATTGTTTGACATTTTGGAGCACATGCAGTACCATGAAAATTGGGTTGACATTCATAAAATCATACGTACTTTTTGAAATAAATAACTCAGTGACTAGTGGTTTATCGGATGCAGTTTCAGTAAGAATTCATCAGATAGTTTATGTTTACACTCTGATAACTGTCAGGTGATGAAAAGTGGGTGTCCAGCAAAGTGTCACTTGGCTGTTTGATGCATCAGAACAGACAATGTTACTGGATTCTTGTAAGTGCACAGAGGCGGTTTGTATGAAGGTGGAAACTGTTGGTGGAATACAACGGCCCAACACGCCATCAGCTCTTGTCGCTTTGTCCATGTTCACTCTCCTAAAAAAGGAATATCACCAAGATGAATGTTTCGACAGCCTTGAGAGTTTCTCTGTTAACTGTGATGTTTGGCTTGACGGAGTGTTTTCCTGGAACAGCCTGGTACTTATCATCTGTTTTACAATTTCGAGGCTGAAATTATCGCATTCTTCTTCAGAAAGGCAATCAACAATGTTCTGCATTTCTGCATTTTATCAGTGCAGATGATTGTGCCAGAGAGTACAAGGTTATTGATAGTGAGGTCCTTCCTATGTGAAAGCAGGTGGTATATTCATACAGCATAATGCCTGACAAGTTGCAAGTCGAGGTGGCCTAGATACATCCTTCATACAAACAAGTCACACTGCCTTCTGCACCAAAATAAGTCTCGTCATTCATCTAAGAACACATCAATAACCAAATGACAAATGCCTTGATGTTTGTGGTCCTCATTGTTCACAGTAGATGAATAACATCACAGAAAATGTAGCCTTGTATAACCTCAGTCCTTATTTTCTCATAAGCCCTGACAGTATTTCTAACATAAACTCACAGTTCAAGATTAACATTACAACAACACAGTTAAACACTGTAGACCTGTAAGTTAATACAAATGCCAACGTATTTAGTGCCACATTGCATTCAGCTGAATGAATGTCCAAATCTAAAAGAGATTCCCTATCCTTTATAAAAACAACTCATGTCAGTTTGAATGGGTGATCAGTCCCGGTGGATATAAGGTAAGCTTGTGTTCATTCTGCTGATGCCATCACAACATGTACCAGAAAGACAGCTGTAGAAAAAATTACACTAGATGTACAGTTACACCCGGCATGCGTGTGCTGTATATATCAAAATAAAGTGCTGCTTGTCACTTGTCCATTTATGTAATTCAAAATATTTATATACTGATATTTATTACCTTTTATGTGTCACTGAAAACTCTTCTCTGCCACATACATTACTTCATGAGAGATCCTGCCATTGTCATTGGTCTCGTCATTGCGCTGGTAGTTGCCCTGACCCAAAGACAGGATGTCACACACCGAGGCATGTTAATTTTCAAACTCCCCTCATTGTTATGCTGACATCAACAGCCAAGAGAACTTCCAGATCAAACTTTGGGCCTCCCCATTAAACAAATCACGTGTGGAAAAAAACTGTGAAAAATGCAAACAGAGGTCAGAAGAGAATTCTCTCTCCCTTGTTATATTATTCCCATACAAATAAGGGGATGGGAGGCTATTTTGGTTCCTCTAAGAGATAATTAAAGCTTTCCCAGGGAGTCAGTAGAATGAGATATGTTGATTGTGGCAGCCAACTTGCAAAAAGCAAGTAAAACCAAGAGCTTGTTGACACATATGGTTTATTTCTCTGTGGCCATGGATTGTAAATCACTTAGACTATGTCAGCCATGGTCTGCTGTACACATTACCATTTATTTTTGTTTGTGTGCATGTAACTGCTGCACCTCTTGTTGCGATACTTATCTGCATGCCACTGACTCATTCCTCACGGCTGCTTTTGGTTTATGCAAGCGTGAATGGCAGTGATTGTGTCAGGGTGAGGGTTGAGAAGCCAAGTAAAGAGAGCACTGGCTGTGTGTGTGTGTATGTGTGTATGTGTGGTTCTGAAATCAGGAGCGCAACACTCGTCCATCTTGGCAAGTTGTAGCTCCTGGTGCTGCTACTCTCAGTCACCATCATTGGAGCAGCGGCAGCACAGCCAACCGACCCTTCTGCCAATCTCTCTGTCTTTCTCACTCCTGGAAACAGGTCTTTTCCAATCCTTATTAGATCTGATTTATACTTTTTGTAAAGTATTGAACAACACAGGTTCATGACATGATGCATGCTTTGGCACAGGGAGGATGTAGAGTGAATACTCTGAAGGGGCTAACTAGAAAAAAAAAGTGCTGCAAAAAGGCGGCAAAAAAACTAATGCTCGCACCGACCTTATGCTTTCATTACTGTGCCAGAAAACTGTCTTGAACCACTAAGAGACCGTTTCTCATTCAATTACGTGTTCCATGTGTGCGTTCCAAGGCTTCATGCACAGCGGCTTCTGAGCAGGCCCAATCTTTCACACACATCCTCATCTCCAACACTCCAACTCATTGCCTATCAAAACACCGCACAGGGTCTGTCTGGCACTCGTGTGGATGTGTTTTATATGCGTCTGTACAGTGTACATGTGTGCTCATTGTATTTGAGGGATATTTCCCAGAGTATAAGTTGAGGCACGTGCCATGTTGTTCACCCTCTCTACAGTTCAATGGTACAGTGCTGCAGGCACTTAATAGATCTTTTCTGAAAAGGAGTAAGAACAGGTGTTTTGCGATACATGTCTCACTCATCAAAGCCCTGTTCTACAAGCATGCATGATTGCCATCTGAAAGTGTTTGATGTCGGGAACCTGGATTGTAAGAGATTTCAAGACGATTCGATATGATATTCAGTTTGCTATATTGAGAAGAACATGGCTAACCCTTGGAAAAATGATGTCCCACTTTTATGTGGCCCTGAGTTCTTTGAATCGTGATTCAGCTATTCTCAGATTGTGACATAGAGGTCTGCATGTGGCAGGTCAGCCTACAGGCTGTGGTGTTAACATGCCAAGATATGCAGCAATGTCCCAGCAAAAACAGTGAGGAAGAAGACCGCAAGCTAGTAAACATGGATGTAAACAATGCTGGATTATTTAAATGTTTTAAGAGGAACCCCAAGATTACACACAATGTGTTTTGTTGTGTTACACTGGATGCAAACATGACTTTTGTTTGTTTACAAGAAAACTCTGACTCCCATCAGAGATGATGCCCTTTGCAGCAGATATGCAAAAACAGATTACAGGAAATTAACAGTCTACATTTTGTGTTTGCGTCCTTATTTTATTGACTCTGGGCTTCATTTCAAATGAGCTTTGCTGTTACTTTCATCTTTGATATTACAGTTTCGTTCTACAGTAGCATATTCTGCGTCGGTGTTTACCTGTTCCCAAACTCTGGAGTTTTCAGGTTCTCCCTGCTCTACACTACTAGATGTGATTTTAAATGCTTGAGTCAGTATTGCACACCCATAATTGTTTAAATAATTATTGAAGTATTTTTGTCCATATTTTGCATCTCTACCTGCAGCATCTTCCGATTTTTTCACTAAATGTGTTTTTTATTACAAATCAAGACTTGTTCTTAAATGCTCAGATTAGCTGATGCCCCTTGATGCTTCTTGTCACAGGACCAAGACAGATCTACCTCACTGTTTCATGATGGCTGTTCTTGCTCAGTCCTGTTCTAATTCATTCCAGTTTCAACATTAATAAGCCACTTTTTTTTTTACATGTTCATCTCCGCTGCAAAGTCCTGTCAAATGTTTATGAGCACCAAAGATTCCACCCTCTGCATGTCGAGAAGACTTATAAAAACGAGAGCTGCATTTGACCAGAAAAATCATCTTAGGAGGATTTAGGGTTTATCCCTGAAAGTAAAAATTTTATCTCGCTGATCTTTACAGTCTGCTATGAAGACCAGTGTGCACAATACGTGCAATGAAATGATGCTGCTACTACACTTTGATCTCAGCTCGTTTTTCTTTTACATCACTAATGGAGAAGTTAAATCTTATTTTACAGCTGCTCAATTCAGTACTGTAGATGGCCCAAGGATGACCCAGCTTATTGGCAGTGTCTAGCTACAGCTGCGTGACATATTTTCCTTTTGTGTTTCTCCCAGCCTTACTTTTGACCCTCGCTTCGGCTGATTTACCAGAGACCAAAGGCCACACAGGTATGAATTAAATCTCACCCACAAAAAATGCTTCTAATGTTTTGCTGTATGATATTTAATCTCACCCTAAAGCAGGCAGATATAGACCTGCAAACACACACACACACTCTTGTCCCCTGCTGTTAGTCTGTCTTGTTGTGGTTAAAGTGTGGTTATCGTTTTAATCCGCGATTCCCCCTCTCCCCACCTCCCACAGTGTGTGAATCTGAGGCTGTGATTAAATTGCTTCGTCTTTGCTTTAATTACATGCAACAGTGCTCTTCACTCTGTGAGCGACGCCAATGTTTTTCCCTGCAGAATCTGGAGGCATGTTTGTGTATGGATATGAGTTTTATTAGTCTGGACAGTGCACAAACGATAAGTGAGCAGCCAGTGATCCTCTTTCAGTGCAGCTCAATCAGGCCTGTAAACAGAGCTGGGCTGGGACAGCAGGCTAATAAAACAGAGACTTTTCTCCATTTTCTGCTGCTTTGATCCACATTACGGGCCCCGCTGGACCCCAGCATGCTCCTTCACTGTCCCGTTTCCCCCCACTTCACCCTCACAGCTAATTGGTTCTGGTCTCCCCACTTTATTTCTGTTGACTGTAGGACAATGACCAGAAGATTAGTGAGCAGCATGCCTGGTCTCATTTGCCGCAGACTGCTGTGTGTTTTGATGTGTGGATGCTTGTGAGCGTATGCGCTTGTGTGTAGAGTGCGACTCGGGGGCGTGTATGCTTGTCTAAGCGTGTGTGTGATGTGAAAAGGCCTTGTTTAGAGAAGTGAGTAAGCCCTGGAGGCTTGTCAATCCCCAGCACTCTATATTGCAGCGGGGCCATTAAGACCTCTGTGTTTTCTTGGAAACAGGCAGGCATGTCGGCACTCTGAGTTTGGTGCTGCTGAGGGTTGATAGCGCAATGCTGGACCGAGCTATGTTGTCATCTGTCCGTACTCCATGACTCAGAGGAGCTATTAGTTAGGCGGATAAATCAAGGAGTGGGGCCGTTGAGTTTGGTCTGATGTCCACCTCATCTGTGCTCAGCGTGATATCTCCTCACTGTTGACTCACTTCTAGCAGGAAGCTTCATGGGAAGCTACAGCACAGGTTGACAGTGGGAAGCAGAAAGGGAGGACAAGGGGGAAGCGGGAGAGAGAGCAGACAGTCAGACAGATAGATTGATACTTAAACACCTACTGATATGGAGGTTACACTAAATCTAGCGTGAGTGTTTTTGGCTTTTGGAGTGGGCCTGAAGAGGAGGATGGGAAGAGGGCAGGTTGGAGTGAGAGCAACAGAGACCAGAGGGAGGTGCGGAGGCAAGTCTGGGTCTGAGTGGAAACTTGAATGGAGTGGAAACTGGGCTGGAGGCCACTCAGCAGATCCACCTGAATGCTGCCAGAGCAATCAGCTATCAGGAGTTTAGAGAGAGAACCATTTGCCCCCTAAGTGAATTCAGCAGGGGTTTGTAGGGATTTGGCCTGCTTTTTGAGCTCTAATGCAGGGATATTTTGGTAAGTGAAGTCCTCTTGTTTTCTGGAGAAGGTGCCAGAGCCTGTCTGCCTTTTAATGGGATCACAGCAGACACCCCAGGAACCACCGCCAGGTGAAGTGATTCCGCTCGATATTTCCAGCTGTGTAAACACTCACATGCACACACTGACACACACGCACACACACACATATATACACACGCACAAATACACACACTCTCCCACCCACACACACACACATAGAGCCACATGCACTATCACTTCTAATAAAATGCTTGCTGGCTCACATCAAGGGAAATGCTCACTTTCCCTTTTGCTCTCAAATAAAAACAAAGCTCATTTCGCTGCTTTTGAGAAAGTTCTTGGCCCTGTTAAAAACAATGAGTTGCTTGAAAGATGCAAACAAATTTAACAAGAGCTGGTGTTGTCTTTTCTTAGGCTGGAAACGTTCAAAGGAGGATGACATTGTCCTTCCTCTGTCACCCTCTGTATTGCTTTTATGTCATTCTCTCATAAATACTTTATTTAGCTTTTCCTGTCAACATTAATTCTGTTTGTAACCTTTACCCCCACCTCCCCCCACTGTAATTAAGTCTGTCCTGCAGCCTTATTAGACCTTTATGTAGTGATATGTATATCTGACATCATCCACACTTTCTGAATTAATGGTGAAAATGTTTATACTTACAAAGCGCATAGTTACGAAACTTTTGCGAATTGCGAAAATCCCATTTGGGAATGGGATTTTGGATCTTGGTCATTTTTGGACACAACTTTGCTCAGCCAGCGCAGCATATAGGGTAAGTTTGTGCAAAGAGTGTGGGGAGGAAAACAGTCTTAGTGGCCAGGCAGTAGCTGTACTGTTAAAGGCATTTGGACTTTAAAGCTCCATTGTTTATGTAACCAAGAGAAAGTCGAGACTCCCTTATGGCCCTTTTGAAAAGCAGATGCCGGAGATTTTTGCCTCTACATTTTATGGCTTATTTGCTACCAAGGAGATTCTGAGATTTCTTATGGGACTAAATCTTTCCTCACATTGCACGTGTCAGGCAGACATTATCTATGAGGTGGGCTTTAGCTGTTAGTGTAGTCATACTCTTTGGACATGAGCTGATTATTGTAATAATCTGTCCACTTTAACTCCACTTTTAACCTTTTTTAACCCATTTTTTACTGCATGATACATACAGCTCCGCTCCCCAGAAAGAATCCAACTTGCAACAATGCCTGCTCTACCCATTAAGGTACCAGGACATGTCTGTAAAAATAAACAATTCTTCTTTAAGGTGTTAAACTGATGCTCACATTCAAAACAGCGAGTAAAAATAGTTGAGTGCACTTCTTTGTCAGGACATATGGTTTTAATTTTTGGCAAGTGTGGGATAGAAACTGTGATGTTACAGTCACTGTCATAGTATGCAATCAAAGACAAAAGATAACATGCGTATGCAGTGTGATTTGTATATTAAAGACAGACTTGGTGTACGAATATAATACAGAGCAGTTAAAAACTAAGTTACAGTTCCAAACTAATTTTCCAGCCCTGGTGATGATTGCACTGTATCATACTCAGCTGTTTTCACTTTACCATCAAGGCTGCCCACACTGCAAAACTTCTTAACAAGTCATTTAGTTTCCTATTCAGCCTTGAGGGCTTATTTTTCATTAAACAAGGAAAATATTCTGCCATTCGGGTGAGATAATTCCACATGCTAAGTCAAATTACTGCAGCAGTATCAAATATGGGACAGCTGAGACACACATTGGTCACTGACAGCACTATTGGTCTCAGAGTCGCTGTGCTGATAGTCTGTAGGAGCAGAACAGCAGTCATCCTAAGCTCAGAGGAGCTATACTGTTGACAGGACTTTCATAAGCAGATAGTCAGATATATAAGGCCTGTGTGCAGCCCTGGGTGCAGCCAGCTGGAAGGTGAGATGTTTTTAATAACTAACCAGCCATGCCTTGCAGCTACAGGAGGAAGGTCCAACCTAAAGCATCCAACAGTATCTTATTCCAAACAGACAAACTGGTCCTAATAAGACCAATGGTGAATTTTGCCATTCTGCATGCTGTGTGGACATGAAGTTCAAAGCCCTTAGTATTAAGGTTGGTTTTCCTTAGCTTGGTGCACATTCTTGTTCAGATAGACAGTTTTGCAGTTGTAGACAGTTTATTTAGAAGAAAAATTGTTTCGCACAATAGCACAATTCTTGTGGAGAAAAAGTACTGATTTTCTTGAATACCATCATGTCTATTCATGCAACATCTTCAAAACAGAGGTTGTGCAATAACAGTGAATCAAAATGTGTCTGCAGCACACAGGAGAACATGAATATTTATTTTTTTTTCCCACTACATGTTGTTTAAAAGGAAAAAGACCTTTGAAATACTAGAAAATTATTATATTTTTATAAACATTTTCATTTAAATTTTTTCTGCATTTGTTCTTTTTTTCTTGTTGTTCTTTTTTGGTGTTGTAGTACCAGCAAACCTTCATCAAGATTGTGCATTTTGAGACAGTTTGCCAATCCCTGCCCTCCCGGACCGCATTAGTCCATGTGTTAGCTCGGAGCTCAGCCTTATTCAAAGAGTCTGGAGTGCAGCTTCATCTATTTGCTCAGCTGGAGGACTCAGGCCTCCCCTCAGGATCACTCAGCTGCTGCCCCTCTGTGTCACCAAGCCTCCAAACATTCACTACTGCTGTGGTCCCTGCTTGGTCCACATACATGAATTAGTGTTAGAGTTTACGTGAATATAAACTGGATGCGTCATGCATAGAGGTTTTAGATCTTAGGTATGGCAATGGATGGAGGGATTTAATATGCCGCACAGCTCATGCCATAGTGTTGTGTGTGCCATTGTGTGTATATTTTAATACTAGTGTTCTCACTTGCATGGTTTTATGTTGGGAAGGGAACCAAACCTCGACAGAAAATTAATCACCAACATTATTATTTATTTAGGGGCAAACATTCCCAGATTGCAGCTTCTTATTTGCGTGAACTGAATATATTTGGGCTTTGGACTGTTGATCGGATAAAACAACACATTTGAAAACGTCATCCTGGTCCCCTTGAAACTGCAATGAACATTTAAAAGTCTTGATTGATGGTGAAAATGAATGTCAAATGATACTCCGCTCTAGTTTAATATGGTATATGTACAAGATGTGGATATTCTTGTGTTAAAATACAGAATAGTGTATAGATTTGTAGCATTCACATGCACAGATGTAAGCCCACAACAGTCAAAAGATTTGTGTGATTTAGCCGTACTGTGTATTTGCCCTGCTTGGTGACCCCTCCTCCAGTGACATTCAGGGCTTCCACAGTGACCCACCGGCTCACTGGCCAACCCGATTAGCAGTGCAGTGAGCGGGGAGGCAGCTGAGTGATATACTGTGTGTGTAAAAGTAAAGGGCGTTACGTGGAACACAAGCCAGCAGTAGTAAAAGCCACAATATATTAGGGAAGTCTTTTTGACAGCATATCCATCCTTGGCCTTAGTAGTGTGAGTGTGTGTGTGTGTGTGTGTGTGTGTCCCAACTCTCTTAAGTAGAGTTTTGTCTTACAGAGTGACCCCATGATCTGATTTATGTTTAGATTACATTCCATTCATTCCGTAATGCTGGGTGGGTTTCAGCAGGAGCTGTTAACCAGTAAATCTGAATCTGAAATGTGTGTCATATGTAGCTGACTTTATAGGCTATGCATTATAAGATATACATTACTGGCCACTCAAAGTCCTGCATGCATTAAATGGCTCAGCAGGAGGGTAGAGCCATGCATGAAGTGAAAACATGCGTGTGACTTTGTGTGCAAGCTAGAACAAATACACTGTGTGTGTGTGTGTGTGTGAGAGGCATCTTAGTTGTAGATAGTGGAATCATAAACCATGTCTCAGTAATGGAGACTAATGTGGGATTAGGTAGATCTAATGACATGCACTCGCCTGGAATGCTTCAGTAGCAGCAATCAGCGTGGAAAATGGAGTGATATGGAATTTCTTTGACAAGCTTTCATTCATATTCATAAATGGATACTAATGTGGAAAATATGGAGGAGTAGCTTACTTGGGGAAAATGAGGATGTGGTCTAGGAAAATTACCTTACCTATCTCGTGTCAATAAGGACATAACAGTGACCTCAGTGGCCATCGGAAAAGTGATTGCGTCCCAGATAAAAAAGAAAAAAAGAAAAAGAATAACAAGATTTCCTGTACTGTGCACTCAATGTTACCTCCATTAGACACCATCGAGAAGCTCTGCGATATTGATACGATACAGGACTAAGCCTCTGGATGGACATGCATTTTCCATAGTGACGCCATAGTCGAATGTGTACAAGATTAGGCCTGCCTCTGCCTTCACTTAAACAGCAGTCACTGATCATTTCCTTGGCTGAGCGAGTGAGGGCTGGAGCATCAGGGGAGCAGGAGAGAAAATGAATGACCAATCTGTGTGTTTCTGGGAATCAGAGTTTTGGAGAGGGCTCACACACCTCCATTTACCCCCCTGGACTGCCCCCTTCTGCCTATGGATTGTACCCCCCTTAGCCGGGAGTCTCTCTGTGGTCAGGCTGCTGCGTGCCCCCATGCTGGGATTGACTGGATGCATTTATAAATGGAGCTCTCTTCTCCAGCCTTCCATGACTTCTCACTGTTACGTTTCCATCTCTCTGCTTCCTCTTCCCTCCTTCATTTTGCTTCCCATGCTCGCCCTCCTTCCTGATTTTCTTCCTACCCATTGCTTCATCGTCCTTTTCTTCACCCTCTGCCTCGCAACCTTTGTGGGGAAAGTGCTCAAAGAGGACTGGGCCATCCATCAAACGGGCCATTAAAAAGAACGGCACTAGTAAAGCAATGAATCAATTATTTCTTGTTACCGTGGATTATTGTCTGTAGATGAATTTTGTGTGAACAACAATCCAACGCTGACATATGCTGACATTCATACATATGCTCATAAACAGCTTGTTTTATTACTCTTTTCCTCGGTTGTTTTCACTTTAGTTTGATCAAACTGTAATTTGTAATTTGATTGATATTTGGATGTAGATCATACTGCCAGCCTGCAGCACTGACATGTAAAAGACTTGGTTAGCAGCACACTTTGAGCAATGAAACACCCAATGTACTGTAGTAAAACTACCATTATTAAACATGATTAAACACAACTTACAGTATATAAAATGCCCCACCACCCAAAAGCATTTAACAGCAGTGTGCTGAGCTGAGGTCGATCTTAATCCATTCATAGATCCATTTACGAATACTTGGATTTATCATTGCCAGTTTTACCACCCCATCCATGTTTTTACTAGATCGCGTGACGTTGTTAGAAGTAATTATACAACTTAAAAGATTTATTTTTGAAGGTATTTCCTTCACAGCTCTGATTGTTTCTTCTCTGTCGCCAGGTCTGCTTTAAGAATGGAGCGTGTAGGTGTGGATGGGAGTCTGTCTTTAGGGGTTTAAATCTGTTGCTCTTTGCTCCAGATATTACTGTCGTGATTTAAAGGTCTGGCTCCTGTACTTACAACACTGCATGTGGCTCAACACAGTCCTTTCATTTTCTTTTCCTTTGAGAAGTGACAGTTCATTGTTTACCTTTACAGATAGTTTGCTTTGACTGTTTAGTGGCCAAAATACTATGCGGCCAAATCATGAGTGTGTAGGTTCATTCCTGAAGTTGGGAACACTTAACTATGATGAAATACTCTGAACTAAGGGTTCACTCATTCATTTTACAATTCACTGAAGAATGCCATGAGATACAGCAGAAAACCCCAGAAAAGTGAGTAAGTGAACCTCAAATTTAGTGTCTTTTAACACATAAGACAAAGTCACTTTATCAGGAGTTTGAAGTGCTATGTTTCCATGGGTTTGTTTTATGAACTCTTATTTTGTTAATAACTTAATTTGGTTTTGAAATAGGCGGTCTAGTTCAGAGGATGCGATTTCATTGCGATAAGGATGGTTTCAATGCATTTTCTTAAAAAAGTTTTTTTTGGACCATTTATTCAATGCTAAGAAACCTTCTCCTAACAAGTGACGAAATAAATCTTGACCTTTCCACCAGCTCCACCACCCCAGCCCCTCACAAAGAAAAAAAAAAACAACGCATTTCCAAGGACCAGGGAGTGCACATTTCACTGACGTCATGCTGCATGATTTCTGCTAGTTCGTGCATAGTCCTCTAGCTTTCAATATGGGAACTTGTAGATTTGAGTGTCTCCTCCTGAGTGACGAACACACTGACACAGACAGTCTGCTGCATAATGATGGAAAAACACTTCACAGACTCAATTTATGAGGTGCAGGTTGTTCAGATGCTATTTTATTACATTGGGAGAGAATCTACTGGGAATCGAGGCATTATTAAAATTGTTAACACAGTGTTTTTGTCAAAAGACAGAAATAATATTATGGGCCTGATGTCTTACTTACTTTAATGATGCTGTCGCTCAGTGGTCACGGGGGATCTGTCCTATGTGTACATGAGAGCGTGACTGGATGGAACACATTTGTAGACACAAAACATCATTGGCCTATTTCACTGAAATGCACAAACGGGACATTTGTCTTGTACCCATGCTTGCACATGCATTTTCTTGCAAACACACATCCGCAGATATCTCTAAGGCCACGTGTCTCTGAGTTTGGGGCAGATAAGGACTCTGATCTGATCAGGAGCAGTGTTGCGTGGATTGTATTGTCTCGTGTGGATTGCTGGATGGAACATATAGTCTTCTCCCAGCGTGGGCTGCTGGCTGTTATGTTTCTTAGTTTTCTCGGGAACACAGTTGTCATGTTTAGATCTCTGTTTCTCATTTGCATACTGATTGAGTCAAAGGCGGAGAAGTGGATTTCTGTTTATTTGACATTTTGTCCGGATCTTATTGCCGCATTCCAGCATCTGCATCTTTCTCCAAGTCTTCCCTCCTGTAGGCACAGAAGGACTGATGTTAATAATTTGACTGCTGGATCCCATCCTGTAGACCCATATGGTTTCACTGGGATGGATCAGGGTTATTAATCGTGCTCTGTTGCCTGTGAAAAATGAATTTGATACTTCTATTGTATTACAACAGGGTCTGTTGAGTGAAATGTCTTGAACACTTGGTGCGGATGACAACACCAGGTTGCTTCTTGACTTTCCAGAGTCATCATATTTTCTGCAACTTTTGTTTATGGCCCTCAGGACACAGAATGAACATGATAAATATGGAGTGATATGGACGGCTCACTTTCAGTTTTATTATACCTCTTCTCCTGCACCAAATGCAAGGTCCCTGTGCCATGTCTGTCATGTCTTTACTTTACTACGTTGTCGGTATTTCCAGAGGACAATCTCAATGATAGACTGACGTAGAGAACAGTTGTTCTACTCATGAAAAATACAATTGAAAAATGATTTGATTGGCTTATTTAATTGTTGGCATCCACTGAGGTTGATCCTGGCTGACGTCAGTCTGTAACTGATTCCAGTTTGGCTCTCATACCAGCGTTCAGCCTCTCTGTGAGCCAACAACCTGTATCAAAAGTAGTTGTAAAAATAGATAAAGCAAGGATATCCCCCTGTTCTGACACTAAGTCATTTATATGGCTGTGATGGACCATTTACATCATTGTGATTGGCCCAGTTAGAGAAATGTGATGTGAAGTTTGCCAACAACCATTACCCGATTCCCCTTTCCCCTGCTTGGCTGTCAGTGCCCAGTGTGTGTGTACTGTGTGCGAGTGTATATGCTTCTGAAAGATCCCTTATTACCTTCACCTACAATTCATACAGCAGTCAGTCAATATCAATTTATAGTATATCACGATATAAATTAAGTCAGTATTTCAGGTTAGCTTTAAGTTTCCCTTAAAATTACCTTGTGGACTTTTTGACCACATATAGTGATATGGAGTGTTTTTCAAGTATTGACAGAGTATGATACAGTTTGTGGCAGTAATTTAAAAGTAAGTCACACACAGGCGCCCACATGAACAATGAATAAGACAGTAATCTGGGAAACATGGATGTACACATTGCACAATTTTAAGTATTCAAAAAATGTATGTTACAACTCTTTACTGAGAACAGAAATCATCATCTTTTTAGATCTAAAGGAAAAATTCTCTAGTCATAGATTCAGAACCTGAAAAATGACCAAGTATTGAGCTCTGTTTCTCTGAGTACCTCACGGTGGGTTCCAGCGGATGGGCCTAATTGCTGGTGTTGGAGACTGTGGGAGCTTAGATACTTGGATGCTTAGATGCCACATGTGACTTAGTTTGTAGTATTCTCCCTCGTTATTGGCAGGACAAGACATATCCCTAGTCTTTTTCATGTAGGACTTTAAGTTGCCTAGCTCTGTTTGGGGACTGTGTCATCCACTTTAAGGCCAAATGAGTAAATGAGCACACCTCTGACATCTCACACTTGGCTCAACCACATTCCTCCTCTCTTTCTTTCAGACTTTGGTACCGAAGTTGGATTGTTGAGTTTAGCTAACTCAACCTACTGCTCTTTGCTATTCTGTATGATTGGTTAGAAATAGCTTTGTTTCTTTGATGTGATTGGTTGTTAATATGTTGTCATTTACATTATCAAAGTTTCTTATTCTCTTAGCAAGGACATGTTTCTATGACAATTAGTGTTTATATCATTTATTTTCCTGCCTTATCACACTTTAAAAGCAGTTTTTCTTTTGCAATGCTAATAAGACTTGTTTTTCATGTTTGGAACACTTCTCATCAGTCTGCCTCCTGCAGGCACAAACATTACGACGCATGCAGACTACTGTATAGAGGTTACGCAGGTCTTTAAACTCTCTTTCCCCCTGACGTCATGCTTTTGGGTTGTGACAAGTAGCAGTCCCTCTTCCCAGCAGAGCTGCAGTGCACGCTAACTGAAGTGAGGTCACCACAGTAAAACAACACAGAAAGTTTCCTAAGGCCGTAAAGGCTGGCCGCTGAGTGTTTGGAGCACTGGAGGAATACGTCCTGGATAATTGGCGAGATAATTTCCGTAGCGGCAGCTGAGGTCAGGAATGGGCCTCTTTCCCCCACTGTCCACAGTCCGCACATACAGTCTGAGCCCCTCATCTGCCCTTCCTCACTTCACCATAACATTACGTCTAATTGCAGTTTTTCCCTTGCCTCCGCAGTTCGCCCCAACTTTTGGCCACATTCACCTCATGTGTACCCATTCTGGTCTGTAATAGTGTCTTGTAGTGATATGGCCACTTTTTGGAGATAATATCTTGTTAGCGGCTGTTTTGAAGATGGATTTTGGACTGACCTTTTGTCCCAAACAGAGACTCTTGGTCTGAACTGTTTGAATTAGCAATGTCTACACAGGCATAGCAAGCACTACACATGCACTGGAAACGTAAAAAACAAGTAAATACTGAGACACAGATGCAAAGAGCCAGAAGGTTGTAGAGCTGTCTTGATCATGCACAATGAATTATTTTGAGGCCTTAAGTGCCTTTTAATGGTGATCACTTGGCACAATAGCATAGACCTTTTACAGAAGGTCAAAACGAACAATTGCAGTTTGCTGCACTTTTGATACTAGTTGTAGATTACAGTAGATCACTTCTGATAAGCACTAAGAATGCTTCAATACATCACTTAAGAGTAAACACAAGGTTTATATTATATGAAAAAGTCAACACACACAAATATATTAAAGCTATATGATTTTGATGGAATTCTTTTTGGCTACTTGAAAGCAGCAGAAAAAGCTGAAAACACAAACTTGACATGTGATCCCCTTATTAAGTTGCTATGGCTAAGTTTTAGCAAACAGCTGTCTATTTACACATCTGGTCTACTATGCATGCATCAACACTAGCCTTCACTCAACGTTGTGTTTCTAGCCATCTGATGAACATTCACTTTATGAAATAGTCTAAAACACTCCATAGAGCTGACAATCCTCTTTGAATTTGCTATTATGAGTCAAATATATTACATTACCCATAGTGTTAAATAGAAGCAAATTACTTTAACTTAAAGTATCAGGACACTACATATTATCATTAGATGTAGCAGACTGTTTGCATGTGGACCTTATCTCTACAGAATCCTTCACTGCTCAATTGTTTCCTAATTTTTCTTTATTTCCTTTCCACGTTAAGCCTGATATATTTCTCTCTAGTTCACCTTTTTTGCTCCTAAATCAGTGGTCCTGATGCTCCACTAAATCCGTGTGTGAAGCACTGCATCATTGATCTTCGTTATCATAATCACTTTTTATTTATCTCCCCTCGAGCTGTGCTAGTCTTACAACGTCAGCTTTCTTTATCTAGGCGCAGCCAGCACAGCGTGTTTGGAGACTGGCTCTGTGGGTGGGAGGCAGTTGCATGCGAGGCACACTCTGTGCCGCGTGCTGTTGGCTTTTCTCCCCTTTAAACCTCTGTAGCTTTTCTCTTCGCTCACTCCATTTTTCTCTTTTCCTCCCCTTTTCTCTCAGTCCCTGCGGTGGGGGAAAAACTTACGGTGCGGTTTATTTGTTCTGGTTTGGTGTCGGTTCTCACATGTCCTTGGCAGGCTTTCATACCTCCATGACAGTAGCCTGGATTGCGAGGGATTATCATGATATCATGTGCGCGTGTGTGGTGTCCGTTTAGCTGTTCACTCTCATGCCATCGTAGCGCCACTTGGTTCGAACACAGAAAATGTACGTTCATGCGTTATGTGTGCTATACAGCCCGTCACCGTTTATGTTGGAGCGGTGAAGCGCTTGACTGCGAGTGCATTTCCCTGCCACAGCGCTTTGGTTCTCCAGCATCCAGACACTCATCTTTCCCCTCTCCTCCCTTCTTCCTCACTTCATGTGTGTA
The DNA here is from genome assembly GCF_042242105.1 of Pempheris klunzingeri. Lineage (NCBI taxonomy): Eukaryota > Metazoa > Chordata > Actinopteri > Acropomatiformes > Pempheridae > Pempheris > Pempheris klunzingeri. The sequence continues at coordinate 17,011,422 of NC_092016.1, read as the reverse complement.
TCTGTATTGTTTATGTTCCTCCTTGGACGAAAAATAAAACACGCCGACCTTGTTGGAAGCAGCGCGAGGCCTACACTTCAACTGGTGATTTGAGGGAAATGAATGAGGGGGTTTAAAATGAGAGGAGGGCTTGGGAGAAAGAGGGGGTGAAGTGAAAGGCAGAGTGGGAGCTGAGCTGTTTCCATCTGAACGTTTCTACTAATCCTAAATTGCAGCCACTGGAAGACAGTGATCTCCTCCTAACATGTGTTCACCATTAATCCAGCCGTGGTGAGAGAAGGCCAGCTTTCACCAAGAGAGAAAGATGAGACAAGAGAGGCTTGCCCCTCAACCCTCATATTATTCACACCATATTTATGTAGATCATGTGTGTCTTTGTGTGTGTGTGTGTGTGTGTGTGCATGTATTTTTGAGTATGATGCTATGTCACGAGAGGGAACACATCATCTATCGTCTTCATACACACTGTCTAGTCAACAACAAATCATTTTGATTTCTATTATGAAATGAGTAATGGTAAATTAAATTGAAATATTATGGGTCAAGTTCAGGCATAAGTATTGTGAATGCAGATGTACAAACGATCTCTAAGGACAAACCAAGATGGAGTTCAGTTTTCAGTTGTTGGGAGAAACAAACTTGAGTGTATTATTGGTAAATAGAGGTGGTTGAGTCATTCCCTTTTCTTTCCAACCACGATTGCAGATTAGATATTCCATTTCATGTCCACAAATATGCTCTGTTGTTAATTAAAGGGCCAGTGATTTGTTGCTTGGGTCAGCAAAAGCTGTGACACGTTGGATCCATTTGGTGGATGATGACCTTCGCTTCTCCCTTTTCTCCGTATTTTCTTCCCGAAACGTCTTTAATTTGCACAAAAAAGACACAAACGTGAAGATTTATGCTTGCGCTCTTTGTTCTACCTCTCTGTTTTTTCCTCGTCTCACTTCATCTGTTCTTCTCTGTCTGTCTGCCTTCCCACTGCTTCATACTGCCATACTGAGCCACATCGCCTTTGCTGTGAGCAGGAGAAAGTGAAGCGCACCCAGGGCGCGTCGACATCCAGCTCGTCCATGTGATGTACGAGATGGATTCAGAGGGGGGGAGTGGGGATGCAAGCCCTGTTCCAGTGTTTGGGAGGCACATAAAACATATTACAGAAGGGCTGCAAAAAGAGCCAACGTTAGTGTCCAAATTTCAAACATGTCCCAGGTCTCAGCTGTCGTTCGCAGAGATAGAACAACAGAGGAGAGGGGAAACTGGCAGCTTGTACTTTTCCAACATGCAGACTTTGTTAGTCTGAGACGTCATGTGCAGAGTTTTTTAGAGTGTTAAAAATTGGGAATCAAAATGAATCAAAGCAGGACAATATGGTGGATAAAACACTCAACTGGTACCACACGAGGGCAAAGGCAAGAGGCCAAAGTGATTACATTATTGTGTACATTTAAAGGGTCACTCGTATTACAAAAACACACATTTTTGTGATCAGCCCTGCTGATATATATATGCAGATATTTTCAGTTGAGATATCCGTCTCTGAGATTTCTGCTGCCTCCCCAAAACAGCATTTAATTTGTGTTGCTCAAAACGCTGAGAAATTATTTTTTAAAAAGTCAACTTCAGCTCTTGTTTCTGGCTTTTCTTCGGATAATCCACAGACCTCACTGTCAACAGTTTACTCTTATTCAAAGTAACCGGGTCATTGTTGGTGAGGTTTTTTTTTGAGCTCTTGAACTGGCTCTTTAAAAACTGAATGAAAGCCTGTTAGACTGTAGGCTTGATATGGATATGATGCTCAGTTTCACATGTATTTGGGATGTAATTTTGAGGTTACTGTATGCAGAGATATATTTAGATTGTGTGTTCATGTCTTAATAGAAGACTCCAGTTGCACCACCATTAAAATTAATGGTGAATAATGATGTTGAGGACATATAAAATCTATATTTTCACAGGCTAAACATTCAACACCAGAAGTGTGGTACATTTTAATTGCTTTCCTGATCATCAAACCCCACATTCAGCCTTACTCTAGACCCATGAAAGACCTATATAGATGTTGAATATCCAGCAGAGCACGGAGCTTCAAGTAGCAATCCAAATATACAGAGGTATTCTCAAACAACGCTGGCCTGCCAAATACAACACTCCTATTTATTTATGTATTTATCTGGATTTCCTGTATACTTGTCGAGATGTCGGGCGCTGTGGGCCGTGCTATCTGAGGCCCGTTTGACATGGCTTGGCTAGCCCTGGCCAGGCTACGCCGTGTTGCATTAAGGCTGGGTTATTTATCCTGGGGGCTCATAATGATGCTGCTGTCTTGGTCCCTGAGACGGCTCTGTTCTCTCAGCCGCCTCCAGCCCTTCGTAGGATGCTGGGCCTGGCAGGTTCCCCACTGGTGCTCCCACCAGGAATGTCGTGCTAGAGCTGCGGATGCACAGGTCAGGGGTGCCGCTGGGGTTTACTTTGTGCGTTGGTGTGTATGTGCACATGAGTCTGCATAATCCAGGTAGTTTCAAGTATTTGTGTTGAGTGATTCTTTTGCATTTATGGGTTTGCTCCACATTCACACATGAAAGCTGGCTGGGAAATTAAGTTCTTTACTGCAGTGAATCAAACCCAGTAATTGAAAGGTACCTCATTTGACCCAACTACAGCTGGGAACAGACTTAATACTTTTCACTCATTTTTCCACACATGAAAAAATGTGCAGTTAAAGGCAAAATAATGTTGAAAGGATAATATCGTTTCGTCAGCAGAGTTGTATATAAACATAATTTTACTGTATTAGGTATTTTGGCCAATCGTATACAGTTCATTTTAACCTTTGACAAGTGACTTTGAGGTATTCAATGTTTTAACTGTTGTCTCTCCATGCTAAGTTCTTTGCGGGAAATTCTCAGCACATAAAACCAAAACAATCTGCTGTGTACTGTTGGTAATGAGAAAACATTGATTTGTGGTTCAGTTTATGTGACATGTGCACATGGAGGATGATGGATATTCTCGCTAAAATGACCTTTGTAACACTCCCCCTCAGATCAGATCAGCATACGTCACTGCGTGCTCTTCTGTTGTCAGCTGTCACACAGTGACATTGTAAGGGTTTGTGGTGTGTTACTTGTTATCCTGTTATTCTGAATGCATTTCCTCATTGACCTTGTGCATCACGTCAGCCAGCCCTGTCAGTAGGGACCCATGTTGTGTCTTGTTGGACCTCTGCCTTGAATGTCTCAACCAAATTCAGGCTGATTGATGTTGGCAGAAAAAACCTCATTTTGGCATATATTCTAAGTGGAGTGCTTGACAGATGGTCAGATGGTAAGAGTTTATTGTTTCATTTTCATGCAAATGTATAACTGCCTTTTTTTTTTTTTTTCGTTATACAGAAAATGTTTTGAGATGATAAAAAGCTCTTTCACTCACCCAATAACAAAACCAGCATTTCTTGAAACTGGAAAGTACACAACATTTATTAATTCAAAAAAACCTTGGAAAAGCAGTTGCCATTTATTTCAACTCCTGTGCCAGTTGTAGTTTACTACAACAAATATGCTTCTGGAAGAATTTTAACATCATTAGCTGAGTAACCTTCTGCAAGGCCAAAATAGACAGCAGGGTGGAATGCACAAGGGAGCAGTGTGCTACCAAAAGCTCCTTCCTCTTTAATTTGCACTGCGAATCTTTCCTAACCAGAGGTTTCTTTCAGCAGCATAAGCAAGCTGCGATACAAAAATCTAAATAAACATTTTAACTCAAACGTCACTGCCGTGGCCTACATGACTCGGGGAATGGGAAGTATGATGAACTTATTCAGATATTTTCCTAGATGAAAAAAAAACGTTGCCCAGCTTTGCCCACATGCTCTTTGAGGATGTGCATATGGTTCAGCATAAAGTGCTCATGCCAAGATTCATCTCATACCATCCAGCCTATCGCTCCTCTCTCTGCCCACCGTCCAGCTCTGCCTCTCATTCAGCTCCCTGCAGGATCAATCAGTCTCTGCCCACCTTTCACTTTGGGCTTCAAATACATCGATGGACTTTAAAAAGTAACATCCAATCAGTCAATGCTGCCAAAATCTTAAACAATTCCCTTAAGATGTCGGTACAATTCTGCTTTGCTTGGAGTGAAACGTCATTATACACAAGTGTGTACACAAATGTCACAAAACTGCACTATACAAGAATGCTGTTGCAGAGTTTCAGACTGGAGGAAAGGATGAACTAAAATGCTGCCAGCTACACATACAGCTGTAGCTGGGAGGACCTTCCATTTTCACACTGCAAACCTGGAGGATCAAATTCATCTATCAAGGTTCCCCCATCCCCCTCTGCTCAGTACTCAGTACTGCAGCTCATAGTTGATATCCTGTCTGAACAAAAGCAGACCATTTTCAGGATGTAGACCAAGAAATACACACAGTGTATTCAGTATATTGCAAATTCATTGGCTTTCTTGTAAAGTTATTCTTTCTCTCACTACTGATATCTCACTCTGCAATTGGACTAATCAAAAGAATGACTCCTCCAAGTGAACAAATCAAAGCGATTCCCATGCATTAATGAATCTGGACAAACTGTACTTAGACGCAGTTTCTGAGAGGCTGCGGCTGGACGGCATGTGACAAACACATGCAACCAGTAGATGGATAAAACATATATTTAAACATTTTTGTCATTTATTCTTGTTGGTGAGTCGGTAGGAATCATTCTCAGGGTGAAGTGAACTTCAGCACAGCTCCACTAGAGGTAAGACTCACTCCTCTTTGTATTATTTACTTTGAATATCCGCATTGCCTCTAAATAGCTTTCAAAAGTCTCGTCTCGTTGCCTTTGTGGTTCCAGCTGAGATTCCTCCATGGGTCAATACGTGTAATAGTTATTAATTACAATGGCATTGTAATCGTTAGCATATGGTGACATTTTATAGTCATTAGCACAAAGAAAATTAGGGGTAACAAAACAACATGCTCATTTCCATCCGAGGTGCCTCGAAATGTCAAAATGAGATTCTTGCATAAGTTGCCATATATTCTTCATGGTAGTTGAAGAAGATTGTTTTAATTCAATATTTTATGCAGTCAGTGGTCGATGCTGTGTGTGTGCTGCTTGTACGGTTAGATAAATAGAATAATTTTGACCTCACATACACTATTCCCCGGCAGCAAACACACGTCTAACTCTCTCTCAACTCACAATTAATGACTGGCCACAGTTAGGTTTATTTATTTTCTCTGGGTGGTACCTTCTTGTAGTGATCCGTGTTTTCACACAACCTCCACTAGTAAGCTGTAAAAACACTATCACCACATCATAGCAGTGCATGTTATGAATAGGACAGATTTTGAATGGATTTTTTGATAGTCTTTTGGTTGTCCTTTAACTGGATTTCTCCATGAGGAATAATTGTAATGTTTGTGCAATTTTTTCAGAAACTATAATATTTTTTGAGTTGACTTTCACTTCAATGTCATTGTGTCCCTAAATATGATGTAAATCATGACTTTTGTGTCTTCTTCACTTTTTCTCTTTTCTCTTCCTGTAAGCAGGAACTCGTAGTGAATTGTCTTGTAAATGGCAGCCATACACATGCAACCTTTACTATCACTTGTGTCAGCAGAAAGAACGAAACGGAGAGAGACGGCATGAACTGATGCCAACCCAGTGATCCAGTGTTTATATAGACATAACTAATCCACATTTACTGTATTAACTTTCCTCTTGTTCTTAGTGCATTTTCCCTCCACATTCTTTTGTATGCTTAGACCAAATCTGGCCCTGCATTTTAGAGCGCAATATACTTCACGTGTGCACACATGGCCGAACAGTAGCTTGTTTGTGTTGCTGAATAATCCTTAATCAACAATCCAAACCAAAGCATAGTCTTTCATTATCCAAGGGAGCATGCCAGCTTGGCACACAGTGAACCCTGCCTGTCTGTTTAAAATGGGAACCTACTGAAACAGGACAGAAGAGGCCCTGACGGCAGCACAGACAGTCTGTGTGTCTGTGCTCTCTCTGCTACACACACACACACACACACACACACACGCACACATACAGAAAAATGCAGGGACAAATCTGCATGAACGGGACGCATATGGGCGCAGAAGCACAAGATAGTGCAAGCCAGAACATGCATATGCTCATGCTGTCAAGGCAAGTAAAAGTCATGAAAAGAAAACAAACACTGAAGTCCACATGGACTGACTTGCAGTTCCGCTCACACACACACACACACACACAAGCCCTGCATGCATCATTTGAATATAATAGTGGGGTATTGTGGCAGAGATGAATAATGTACAGACAGATTATTAGCTAAAGTATTAGAGAGAGTGCTGGATACTGCAGAGAGCCATCTTTCTTTCATTATGCAGTATAGGAACTGTAACTTGGGCCCTAAGGGCATTAATTACGCTGAGAGTGGGGTCTGTGTGGACCCTACAGTGGCCACACATGGCATTGAGTAACGCACGGCTGCAGCTCCTCATTACAGGGGGTTTCCTCTTCAGATCTTTCATCACTCCCCATCATGCAACCCAGAGAGGGAATCCTGAGCTCGGGTAGCCCACTAACCAACAAAAACATAGGCAGTTCTGTGTTTTTGAAATGTATTCTTTTTCTAATGTATTCTCAGTTAAGAGCTCTATTTCTTTTTTTTCTCATGTCTTTCTTGCTTTGTTTTCCTGTTTATTTGTTTCTCTTAAACACAAACGCACACACACACACACACACAAGCAGACACACACAGAGTTGAATTACTTGAGTGACATGCTTCACAGCCCTGGCTTCCTGCCACCCCGTGGGAGGAGCTGTCCATAACAGTGACAGACTTGACTTTTTGAAAATATTATTTCATATCAGGCCAGAGAGGTTAGAGAGAGACAGATGCTGCCATGGAGTGATGGATGAGCCCATTTAAGAGGCCATGAGGGAAATAATAGACAGTCAAGCTACCCCTGAAAGCGGCAGGCTAAGCCAGGCCGATCTTTCCTCTCCCTCTCATCTCCAGAACTGTCAGACTGAAAAATGTCAGCAATTAGATAGCATGGTAATGTAAAGGTAGTTTCATGTTTGATCTGCCATGTCCTGAAGTGGCTCCAGCAGTCGAGGTGGTCAGTGAGGGCAGCAAGCAGCAGGAGGGAGGGTTACGCCCAGGACACACGGAGCCTGTGCCAAATCTGAAAAGGAGATGCGTAGTAACTTAAGATATTTTAACTGCATGAGCCCCGTCACAAGAAAATTGTGCAGCTGTTATCTTGTTTACATTCTTACTACTAATTTATCATGTACTTCTATTCATGATACATCATTTCCTGGGTTGTGAAAGTGAATGTTCTGACATTATTGTTTTCTTTACAGCTGGTATGTGGGAGACGTTTGAAAACAAATGAAAAGTGTCTCTGGCAAATGTGATTTTTGAAATAATTTTTGTATATCTCTACGGCATCACGCAAAGGAAGAAGCACAGGTTTTGGATGGGTCGTACGGTGTCATCGTTTGCAACCCATGATGTCATCATGGAGACGTCTCCTGTTTTCGTGTGTGTTTGTGCACTCAAAATCTCAGTCCTTAATTTGGTTGTCCATAAACAACACATTTACATGGTTATACGCACAAAGACAGAAATTAACATTTGCTTTGCTCTTTTCTTATTTATACAAAACCAAATATGAGCTCATGCTTTTTTGGAAGATTAAAACCATATATGCACAAACATATAACAATACTGTTCAACCCATGCGATTAAAGACTCGTATTCCAGTGGTTGACTTTCCACTAGAAGCAGACATGGTGAAGGTCCAACAGAATAGGAGACCATGGAGACTAAGAGGCAGCATTTACTTGCTTTAAATGGCTTATTTGATTAAGACATTTTGACTTAGTGCTGCGTCTGACGCCAGACCTGGGACTTGTAATGGAGAATGAGTCAGAGCTGGAGAGAGAGAACATGAAGAAGAAAGTGATGGAGAGAGACGGAGAGAGAGATTGGGGTATTCTTAGTCAACACAAACACTGTCAGGCAGGCAAGCCGTAGACAGACCATATAGTTCTGCTTTTTATTTACTCGTAGGTTGTAGTTTTAGGTCTAGGCTGCAATTTGCTCAAGTTCATTTTTAATGAGTAAAAATGGGCATGAGTATGCATGTGTGTGCTTGAGTCTGGTTTGGGTTGGTATTTCTCAACACAAACACAGTGACAGAAAAACCATAGACCAACCGTACAACTCTGCTTTTTATTTATTCATTACCCATGGTCTTAGTTCTGGCCCACAATTTGAATAAGTTAATTTCGATAAATGGCCCACTGATTGTGTAGAAAGCAGAAGGGAGTAATGAAGACAATCTGTCGGGCTGATGCGATGATTCAAGTGCTAGAGGAAAGTTCAGAATTCAGCAAAACACATGCTATTAAACAGTGACATCAGTGTGGTAAAACCATAACTTACTGGTTTTGAAAACATCTAGCTGGATCTGTGGGTGCTTTTCTAGTGGTTATTAAAGACAGACAAATAGCAGAACCGTGCTGTCCACACACTCATGGAGAAAACTACCAATACAGAGGGTCTCTAGCCCTCACTGTTTATTTTCATTTTCTTTAAATCACTCCACAGTGGAAACTGTGCTGCAGAAACACTCTACTCAAGATACAGCATGTATACTGAAGTGGTAAAGCTTTAGGGTTGCCACAGCATGCGGATCCTTGTCTGTAAAGATAATCATTACTGGATCTACTTGAGGGGAGGTGAGGGAGTGGGGGTTCGGGGTGTGATTTACCATTTGTTTCCTTGGCAAGGATGTGTCTTGGACTTTGCTAATGGTTGGGACTGTGTCTGTGGGTGCGAGTGTGTTTTTAACAGCAGCGTGATTCCTTGATCTAAACTCCGGCAGATTTGATTTAGTGAGCCCATAAGTCAGACCTTTCTCACTTGGCTGAAGGATTTCAACAACCTAACATGAAAACCTCCTCACCTCAGGCTTTGGGCAGCATAGCCGGCAGGAATAACAACCTTGAGAAGCCATTAAAACATAAATTACCTTAAGAATAGTCCCGTTACTCACCATAAGAATTCATAGCATTAATGGCACAAGAAATAGCAGTGTTTTTATCTACTCTTGATAGCAGTAGAAGGTATTCAGATCCCTGCTCTGGGATAAGGAGGGGAAGCCGAAGGAAAACAAGGTTTGGGGTGGAAGCTGTGGCGTCTCGTGCCCTGCCAGCTGCTTTGACCACTGGCATGTCTGTCTCTGTCCCTTTGCCCAAAACAGCCATGTTAGTTTGTTCATCTCTCCAAATGAACAGTCGGCACCACTGAAGAGGTGGGAAGGAGAGGGGGAAAAACATAGGGGCGCCTTGTGTTTGGGGGGGGGGGGTGAAGCGGGTGTGGGGATTTTTTTTTTTCCTTCAGCTCCATTTTCCTCCAGCACCACAGCTGATTGCTACCACATTGATGATCGGTAGTTAGTGGGAGAGGGCTGTATACTCTAGAGCCCGCTGGCCAGACTGGCTCTCTTCCCTGTGGCATCAAGCCCCTGGCAGCCAGCTGTCCTTCCGCCACCACAACATCACTGTCTCATCCATATCCCATTCCTCCTTGGGTCTTAATCCACGTCTCCACCAGGGGCTTGGAAGAGTCTTTAGTAGTTTTTATTGAGCTGCAATTGTGTTTTCAAGTGTCACAAAGACAGTGGCTGACACTCAAGGAATGCAACTAATAGTCTTTGGGATAAATTCACAGAGCCTCCTTTGTTATATGTATGAGTGATCCAAATCAATAGTTTTCTGTTTTCCAAACCCAGATCCCACCACTTTCTCACAGCCTATCTCACACGCCTCCATCTCATCTCCTTGTATAATATGAGCCGCTTTGCTATCAAAACTTCAGCAATATGTTTGACTCATTTTCCAGCCTCTCAACTCTCTGTGCCTGTGTTTTGTAAGAGCAACATTATGCTCCTGTCTCCTGCAATTTAATCCAGAAATTGGAAGCAGTAAAATTTTGTGTGTGAGTCCAGCTTTATGATGGAACTAATTTTTAAAGTGTGCAATAAACCAAACCAGATTCAACATTACCCATTTTGCCCTCATTTATGTCTCTTTTGTTTCCCTGTGGCATACCCATGTGCCCTTGTTTAGCCTTTTTTTCTCTCATGGACCCCTATTCTTATATATAAACACTGTAACAATATTACGACACTCCCTTGACAGTTTGACACACTTGAACAGCCATGTGGACGTCTAAACATGGCAGTAAGTGAGTCGTTTTAGAGCAACACATCTGCATTTGCTTTCACATCCTTACAGGAACTTATTCACCTCAGCACACACACAAGAGAAGTTTGAATCAACTCTTTCTCTCCCAAACCTCATAGTCTCTCATATTAATGCAACTGTAATAACTGTAAATAACTCACTGTCTCGCTACAAGAGCAATGAGGAGTTTTCCTAACGATGGGGTCTTAGGAACTCAGATATATGCCCAGATATATACCCTTCTGCTATGTGACATTTATGAGAAGGTTTACTGCAACAACAATCAAGGAACATTGTTAGCACCCAATTAGCACTGTAAAAGCGCTCAGACCTGCTTTTTTCTTTCTCAGCGCTTCCAAATGGCTTTCATTGCCATTCTTTCAAACACACTTCAGTTATCTGACAGGATGTAGAATGACTTCTCACATGCATCTCAGTGCTGCAATGTAAGTTAATTGTTCATGAAATGTATGGTTGTAAGAATGTATATTTTTGATGGAGAAAATGTTTTTACACCAGAGGCCATATCTGCCAAGGATGAGGAAAGATAAAAACGGCTTTTCTTCGTGGAAATGAAAACACAGGCGAATGTTTATGGGCCACGGTTGAGGAACAAGATCATGGTTTTTGGCTTGAGAACAACACACTGCCAGCAACCGCTCTCTCTCAGTCCACACTTCCACCTCACTTTAGACATAGTTCACTTATATTAAAAACAATGGTGGCGATAAGTATTGCAAAGAGAATAGTGGTGAGATCAGTGACTATAATATATCCAAAGATGTTCGCCAGAACTTGATGTAATACAGATTGTGTGTTTGAAGAGCAGAATTTGAACTTTAATCGGAAGATCTGCCGTAAATCTAGCTAGTGCTGGGGTGATATTTCTTTGACACAACAGCAGAAGCATGGAGCTCGTCTAACAATATATTTTTCTGTGGTTATGAATGTAAAGCCTCTCTTAATGTTTCTGCAAGAGTCATCCAACTATTGCTGAGAAGCTGTAGCACTAAAGAGGGTACTATGGTTGAGGTTCCACATCATAATAGAGGCCGGCGGGATACTTCAGCTGCTGTGTTTGTTCTTTTTAACCAGAAAACTGGAGTAATACACAGGATTTGTCTTTGTTCCTGGGTTTATATGCTGTGCTATTATTAAAAATGAGGAGCTCTGGTGACTAGTTCTTGTGGGACTTTGAGGTAAGGAAATTATGATGAAAGTGGGTCCAGGGCTGGCCACAGATTGGACACTTTATTAAATGGACAAGTCCAGTGGATGTCCTGAAATGGATTGCTGTAAGGAGGTATTTCCTGCAGGCCGACAGACTGCTTAGAGTGAGTGATGTGAAGGGCTTTAAAGGGCCTGACAGGCTTCTCCACTCTGCTGTATCTTAAGACTGCTAAAGCCTGCAGTTATCTTGCTGTTTTCCATGTACTCAACAGGCTAGATTGGCTGCCAGTTTAAACCACACTATACTTCAATTTATAGCCCTCATTAAGAAGCAGAGGGTTTTTTCCCACATTAATATTTCTAAATCCCCTCTGGTACTGCAGCTTTGCTTGTTTTCTCACTCAGCTCCTCTTGGAAAAGGCTGCCCTGGTTTCCTTGTCAATAAAAGAATTCACTATCCTTCTGGGGAACTGATTGATTGTTTTGTCTATAAAATGCCAGAAAACAGTGAAAAACACCCATTGCAATATCCCAGTGCACAAGGTGTTGCCTTCAGATTTGTTTTTTGCCCAACCAGCATCAACACAAAAACTCAAAGAAATTCAGTTTACAATCAAATAAAACAGAGAATACTCTTCACATTAAAGAAGCGAGTACCAATCAGTGTTTGCCATTGACGAATGCTTCGTCGATGACTCACAAAAACTGATTAATCATCAAAATTGTAGCTTGTCTGTTGATAGATTGATGAATGGTTCCAGCCCTGATTCAAAGTTGTTAGTGCCATCACATTGCACTGCCTTTGACTTTTTTTTCTTCTTCCACTCTGCTTCTTTTTGCTATTTGTCTGCCCTCCAACTATTTCTTCTTCTGCTTCTGCTTCTTCTTCTTCTTCTTCATGCTCTGGTAGAAAGTGATTAGACAACATCAGGCATCAGTGACTATTTTGGACTCTGAGGCCTCTTCCTCAACAGAATGACTGCAACTGATTCTGTCAAGCTTACGGCAGAATGAAGAGGCTGTAGCACTGCTTTTGTTTAAACCCATTTGGCTTCACCAGTTGATGAATGTTGCTTCACAGATGTGTGTCTGCATTAGTGAATGTATTTGAGAAAGATTGTGGGTGTGAGAGGAGTAAGGATTGGCTGAATTTACAGTGCTCCTGCTGTGTTTAAGTACGGGTTTGTGCTTTTGAGTATATACATATGGTTCAGTAGATGTCAGTGTATGTGGCTGTATCCGCATCATGGCCCCGGGGCAGCCTGAGCGAGGACATGATTGATGACTTGTGTACTAAAGTGAAAGTCTTTTAAATTGCAGCAAAATGGAGTTCAGAACGTATGACTTCATCAGACCTGCTCAGCTCCATGCGAGGCTAATGAACTCTTCTCTTTCGGCTCACACCATGCATTTTATTCCACAATAAGGCCTGTGCTCGACCGTGTCAATGCACCCAGCTGCCATCATTGTGAGTAAGCAGACACTGGATGAGCCACTGTAACTGAGCTCATTGTGGTGCCATTAAGAGAGTGTGGTCATGCTTTATCTGCATGGAGGGCTTTACAGGGACATCCACCCTGTGTCAGAACTGTCTACACTGAAGGAACGCTCCAGTTCAGGATAGTGATGCAATGTGTAAATACAATGCAGTCCTAAAAGAAACACGGACACTCCTCTGTTTACATTTCACAGACTAGACAGAAGGAGATGACAGAAACATTACAAACTGAAAATGAGTTTAGTTCATTTGAAAGATTTTCTTTAAATTCAAAATATAGCAAAAAGCATTGAGTACTGAAATTTTTGACTTCATCAGCTTGGAAAAAGAACCATGACATCAGGATAATGTGGTTATTGGATTAGAAGATCCTGATCTTTAGGACACACTGCTGCCTTTCTGTCCCATCAACGAGTTATGTCCAGTCAGTTCCAATAGCTTAGCCTGCCAGCGGTAAGTCAATCCCTCCTTTTTTAAATAAAAGAAGAGCAGAAGGTTTTTTAGGACTGGAAGTGAAAGCCAAAACTGTGCTGGTCACCAACACCTGCAGTTTCCTGTCGTAGCTCCTGCACACATAACTGCTATAATTGACATACCAATGATTTGGCCTTGACAGACACTGCATGGTTATCTGAAGGTCATCTTTTGCTTGTGGGGAATGCAGAGGCCTCTCTGCACCATTATTCTGATCAGATGTGGAAATTCTTTCCCCGCATTAAGCCATGCATCTTCCCTCCAATCATGCACACTGCTGACAATACTTCATTAGATTACATGAGGACGTGCGTGGCAGTATTAACGTGAGTGGCCATCCAGTTTCCACAGCCTCATATAGAATATGGTGGGCGTCAGCCTGTCCGGTAATGTGTTAATTGTGTGCATTCATGTGAACCCAGGACTGTTGGCGTGCATGCATGTGTGTATCTGTGTATATGCTCTCTCAGGTGTCTTATAATGCGGTAATGGTTCTTGTATCTCCATCAGGAAAGGAGCAATGAACTCAGTGAGGTGTGTGTAACACCCCGCTTCCATCTGCTCTAAACCTGTCGGGACAAAGGCTCGTGGAACGCACAGGAAGCCGCTTGAACCCCAGGGGTCCTCGTTGCGTATTCAGATCTTCCTGAACCGCCTCAGGTGAGCAACTCACTGTCACTGCTGGCCCCAGCTCAAACAGCGCTTGTGAGAGGAAGTGTGACTCGGGGAAATTCTAATGTGTATTTATGAGCACACATTTGCATTTTTGTGGACGTGAGTGTACTTTATATGCATGATAATGCCGGAAAAGTGTGGAAAAGCCAGCATGATATTCCTAGACAGAGTCCGAGGGAAGAAGTTGGAAATTTTTCACCTTACTGTTGAATCCACATCGACGTATCATGCATCTGTAGTTTTGAATGGTCTCAGTGTGTTATGGAGTGTGTGTGTAATATCAGAGCATTGGCTTGAGAGGGGAAGCCAAAGGAGGCCGCTCTGTGTTATCCCGAGGATTATCAATGGCTGCTGCTGTGTTAGGCCTCACTGCTCCTCACAACTCCATGGGCTATACAGTATGTTAGTGTCTGTGTATGTGTGTGATCGTGTATGTGTGTGTGTGTGTGTGTGCGTGTGTGCGTGCGCACGTGTGTTCAATTACATCTGCAAATTGCATATGTGCTTGTGTGCTGCAGCATGAGGGTGTTTGTGCTTGCCCAGAGTTCTTTTAGGGACACCGTTGGCTCACAGGCAGAAATCAAGCGTCGGGAAAGACTCAAATGATAGAGTTTGGGGGATTACAAGCTGATCTAAAACAGAGCATAGAAGAATCTAAGATAAGTCCCTTTGAGAGACTGAGAGAAAGTCACAGCCAGACCAACAGACGTATCCTCTGTCACTGTCTCCAGCGGGCGAGCCTGCTTCATTTAGACTTAACTGAATGCACCGAGAACGCTAAACAGGTTCTCTGTATGAAACCGGCCACAAAGAGGAGACTGTATGTGTCCAGAGGGTGTGAAAACATTCCTGTTATCACTATGGAAAACTCTCCCAGCTGTCATCAGATTTGGGGGAAATATTATGAGTCTGTCTGCCGGCAAGTGTGTGTTACTCTGGGACAATCCTGCTATGTTTATTTTCTGAAACAGTAGACGTTTAGCTTCCACATCACACAGACCAGGATCCCTCAGCCACAGCATCGACCTCACTACTGTTTCCGCATGTGGATGAGTTTGGTTGAAAGTGAGGGTGTGTGTGTGTGTGACGGCGAGAGAGAGAGAAAAAAGCAAAGGTTTTGTTTTCACTGGGGTGTATATGAAGCAGAGGGGAATGACGGGATTAGCTTGGGATCAGAATAGGATGAATAGAATTATAACAACATGGAAAACCTAATGTTAAGACCACAAAATTGACAAGATTGCAGTCGTTTGTTTAGTCTAAACCAGCTGAGGAGTCAGTCACTGTATAAGTTTTACGTTCTGTCCTTGGAGGCAACAGACTGCATTCATAAAGAAGTCATAACTAATCGACGGTCAATGATTTTACAACTTATATGTTTCTCCTCATGTACATTTGATTTCTTTCCATTGTTTATTTCAAAGGATTCACCCTGAGTAACTTTTCAGAGATTTAATTTTGTTTGAAGTAATACAGTCAACAAACAGTACCATGGCTGTTTACTTATTTGATCAATATTTAAAATCTAGGTAAAGTGATCTGGAGACATAGTGAATTGATTTCCCGGCCAGGGTCTTTGATTGTATAGTCATTTTTTATTTGCTCATCTGTTGTCATGGAATTTTCCTTTGTTAGACTCAATTTGATAGATCAAAGGGACAATAGTTGGAGTCTGTCCAGCCTCAGTATTTAGAGGATTAATGGTAGACAGAAGGAAAGTGGTTATGGATATGCTCTGTAATTGTTAAATGATGATTTTTGTACAAAAAAGGAAAAGATAGTGGAAAATTTAATTTCAAAAACACAGCCTCTCTTGGTTACTGTCCCTGCTTTGTTGATATTGGGCTCTGTGGTGAGGGATGGCGTCAGCACCAAGCAGTAAGCACCAAGCTGCTCTCTGGCCCCGGCGCATGGGTGATCTATCTGGTCCCATCAAAACAAAACGACACTGTCAACTTCCCCACGCACACCTGGAAAGCATTGGGTCACGCTCAGAGGCAACACACACACACACACACACACACACACACACACACACACACACACACACACACACACACACACACACACACACACACACACACAGACATACACATAAGAAAACACAAAGAGAAAAAGGTAAACGGAGCTTCCAGATGACTATCCACTCCAGGCTCTCAGGTTACAGGAACACATTTTCCAAAGCAGCATTTTCATCTTAGTTTTTCCTCTCTATGGCTTCTTTGCTCTTTGGAGACCTGTCACGTTTCCACTGGGCTACAGAGTTACTGTAGGTCAGTCAACATTTTCAACGAGTGGTGATTTAAAGCCTTTCCCAAGTTTTCAACCACAGCGTTAGGGGCTCAGGTATTAGTCTGACCCTACAGATAGTTATCTACAGAATATCCTCGGGGCCCTAAACACACTTCCTTAACCCTTTCAGAGCCCAAGTCCATGTGCGTCACATATTAAATCAGTTTCAGCAAATGACGTTCCTAAAAACGTTCTTATTTCTGCTTAATAAATGGATAGACTAATTAATCATTGTCAGGCTTTGACTTCACAAGGATTCACACACAGCGGGACAAAACTGCTGAAATTACTTCTCCAATAGTTTTGTCATTTAAAAAGGAGTTGGCCTACCCATTTGTGTAGATTTGTTATACATTTTCAAGAAGTTTTACACAGTCAAGTCATTCAAGTCAAATTCTGGTGTCAAAGGCAGTGGACGTATAAAGAAAATGATAAAGGCATTAAGTTCCGTTAAACAACTACCACAATTTCTACATTGAAAGGTCTGAATAAAAAGAAAAATCAGATGTGAACGTGTTAAGTTCTGTATGTGGAGTCCTCTAACCAAACAAAGACTCTGTTACGCTGGTGCTAATGCTATAGATCCTGAACCTTTATGAGCATGCTGAAAGGCCTGCTGGTGGGAGGGTATACAGATGGATGGTGTTCAGCAGAGGCTACTGGGCAGATGACAGCAGGCCCTCCTGTGGAAAGCGAGGAGTAATAATGAGTGCTACAGACGAGAAGGCCTTTGAAGGGAGAGGGCGTGACCTCTCTAAGTAAGCTGGGGCAATGGGTGACAGATGCCATGAAAAGTACTACGGTCGCTGCTCGAATCTCTTTGCTATGTATTTACAACATGTTATTTTTCAAGCGTGGACTCATCATAACCCCACCATACCAACACACATATCACCCCTAAGTTACCTCGAGTCATGACTCCATCACCTGGACTGCCCTTTGGAGCGCAAGAAAAAAGACTAACAGCTGGCTTTCACTTTACCTATGCATCATGTGCTGCCTAACACGATGCCCCAGGAGCAGAAAGAATTAGGTCAGGAAGACAGAGCGTGTTTGCTTTATTCTTTTCAAGTCCAAATTCTGACCACCATTTTTCTTTCTCCTGTCTGTTAAACATCTCCTTTTTATGCTTCTGAGCAGATGACAGCCATGACTGGATGCATTATGATTGCAGGTTGTTCATCCATCCGTCTGTCCCATTCCAACAACTTAAAATGTTGATGGCTGAAACAGGGATTTATTCATGTCGTATCATATGTAACACCATACTATATTGGATATTGAATTAATCATCAGATGCTCCAGTTCAGACCAAACTATGGGTTTTTAGTTTTTGAGCCAAGACAAAGACCAAAATGTGGCCTGCAACAGAATAGGTAAGGCTTGTTTTTAGAGTTTGTTTTTGCTCTTTGACGTCGAACTGAAGCAGCTGTTGATGACTTGTGCCCCCTACATGCTGGTTTAGAGCAGTCAAGGACTGTATAAACCAGTTACTAAAATAGGTTTTTCGAAAATTGTGAGTCACTGCAAACATGAGAGGTTGTTCAGCATACAGACATAAATGTGCACAAAAAATACAAGGCTGATCGGTCCACTGTTCTTCGAGATTAGCTGCGGACAAACAGATACACACACACACACACGACCAAACACATGATCCCCTCCAGGCTTGTACCTAGCCAAGATAATTATAACAACATTTCACATGTAAAATTGGACAAATTCATAACGTAATGGCATTTTATGTCCAAAATTTCAATGTTCAAATTCACTCAGACATAATGTTTTGCAAAAAAACTTTTCTGGCTGTTATTCAATGCCATAACTGTGGAACAGAAAAGGAGATGGTGACCAGATTTTACACTTGGTTGAAAACTGAGTTGGTGACACTTATCTTGAGTCTGAGCAGACATGGCTGTACACTGTAACTTGACTGGTTGGAGGAGGCATTCAACTGTGAGGTAGTAACTCTCGTCTCTTCTTAAGTTCATTTTAATGTGATTCCTGTAAAAACACCTGATTCCACAGAAAATCTAAAGTTGGGGAATATATCTCCCCAGCTCCTTGTAATTGTTCCGCCATCCAAAGTCTTCTTCCTCCTCCTCCAAATCAAATCCCCATCCCTGTGATCACAGCCAGCGTCTTAACAGTAGCCATGTGTCCTGAAGTGTATACTGTGGCTGCATGTTCAAATACACTCAAACTGTATATGCACACTCTACACACACTTGGAGTCATTAGGACGGTATCACCACAGACCTTTAAAAAGTAAGAGGAAAAGTGTCCAGTGTGGCCAAAGAGGAGTGTTTAATATCTTTTTATTTATCTTTATGATGAGCCATGCCTCTGACATACACACTGAGACACTGTATGTTGGTTTTTGTTTAATTCATCAAAAAACCTTGGAATCCATCAGTGTTTTATTTGACGATTAAAATGGTCGATTATTTGATTTTTAACAACAATCACTAATTCCAGAGCACAATGGAACCACTCTATATCGTTTCTTCTAAAAGAGGGATTCTGGTGCATGATTTAAGCTCATTTACATAGCCATGTTGTTTTTCTCTTGATTTTCTTTGACCAGAATGGTTTTCGGAGCTGTGCTCTTAAGAGGACCTTGTTTATTCTGAAACGTATTATTATGATGAAACTTGATCAGTGCTTTTTTATGCATCAGAAAATACAGCAATATCTTAGTGTAGATGGGGAAGGGAATTAAACAATCCAGATTTAAAGTGGTTTAAACCTGTCAATTGCTTTTTTTTTTTAATTTGTGTTATAAGTAAAAGTTGCTCTCTCTCTTTTTCTTAAAGAAAGAAATGGTACCGCAATTAATAGTTGTGGCCAGTTATTTACTAGCCTTTGCATATTATTGTAGAGAGTTTGTGTGTCTTTCCCCCTTGTCCTTGGCAGTTATTATGTCCATATGTTGTGGATTAGAGTCCTGGGGGAGGAGATGGGAAGACTTTAAGAGGTTGACACCAGAGGAACATTTACCTGACTTTAACAGCCTCTTTTACATGCCTGCCTTAAGAAATTGTTTGTTTAATCTATTGTAATTGCCTTTAACTTTTCCTGCCAAGTGTGAGAAAAGGCTCTGTGGGCTGTAAACCTATAGCTTGGTCTGTCTCTGACTGCGACTCCTGCGTTAGAGCTTTCTGGATGTTTTGCCCATGGCTGAACTATTTAAAGGCCTCTGTTTCTTTTAGATGGGAAACAATGTA
Organism: Pempheris klunzingeri; assembly: GCF_042242105.1. Taxonomy (NCBI): domain Eukaryota; kingdom Metazoa; phylum Chordata; class Actinopteri; order Acropomatiformes; family Pempheridae; genus Pempheris; species Pempheris klunzingeri. Next base: position 16,991,821 of record NC_092016.1, on the reverse strand, counting down.
GTTAACCATAACGTTCTGCAAACACACACACAAACAACTGAGAAAGAAGAAAGATAAAGGTGCAAATGAATGTGAATACTACCCAATTTTTACCACTCATCACTATATCCCACAGGTTTTAAATACATTTTGTTCAGTGCTGCCATTAACTGAAAGTAGACATATTATGCAAAATGCACTTTATAATGTCTTTTTGGCAAAAATGTATGTCCCCAGTCTGTCTAGAGACTCTCAAACAATGAGAAAAGACCATTCTCTCTCTCTCTTTTTTCCCCCTGCTCTATCTTTCAGTAAATGTGTGTGAATTACCTCCATGTAGATTTGGCCCCGCTTATGATGTCACAAGCAGGGATCTGTTGAACGTGTTACTTCCTTCAGCAGGCTGACGGTCCTGCTCACTGAATTTTCCTCGTTGTCTGCCATTGTTGTTATCTTGCTAGCGCTAGCTCTGGTAATAAGATGTCGAAGGTACGGGCAAAGCAAGCAAATTGTGCCTTTGTTGGCTGTAATAACCCTTACATCATTCTCCATCTTTGAAGTGGATTTACTTTACTTTGGATTAACTTGTAACAGCAATGTCTTCACAGTGACTGCAAAACAGGACCGATAATGGTACAAGCTCAAGGATGGATCAATACTGACTGTCCATTACCCTACTTTAGACTTGAAATCCAAGTGGCAACCTGCAGGGCTGGAGAATGAAGCCAACGTGTAGGTGCCAAAAACTGAGGCTGGCTCACTTAAGGCTGGCACCAAAAGCAAGTTAATCCCCATTGACCCCCATGTTTAAATGCCAGTGAAAATAAATACAGCCTGGTGCAAAAGATGGTGTTGGCCTCTATAGCTAATTTCTGTATTGGCAACTGTGCAAGGGGGTGAATTTTTATATATAACTCACCCGTTCAAATCATATTAAGGCTTAAAGTTATGCATAATGCATGCATCCCTCCGCAGGTTTATATATTGAACTTGGTGTTAGCATGTTGCTTGGCTAATGTGGCTCCCCATTGGAGAAGGCAGAGCGAATGCAGGAGTCGGTGCCTGCTCAGGCTCATGGGAGCTGACCAATCAGAGCAGACTGGGTTTTTGGGGATGGGGGGCCTTAAAGACTGTTTGACTGTTAGATCCAAGTTAGATCTTTTTGTTCATCTTATTTTTAGTGCAAATCATCTCTCATTAATTGATTGCCCACTGATTATTGCACTCAACAAATGTTCAATATTATATTATATCCACATTCTTTTGCTTGTCCTCTTCCATAATTGTTGCTCCATTGTTTATTCATATGAACATCAGATCCCAAGTTGCTTATTTTGAATACTTATTTAAAAAAAATTTTGATGAAGATTTTAATTTTGTAGAGTACTCTACTTGGCAAACACTTTACACGGTATAATTTCCCTGTACACACACACACACACACACACACACACACACACACACACACACACACACACACGCACGCACGCACGCACGCACGCACGCACGCACGCACGCACACACACACACACACATACAAACACTCACACAAATGCGCACTTCCCGTGGGGTAAATATTCATGTTCATTCCGGTAAATTCAATCCGGTTATTTATCCTTTCTCCTTTCATTAATTTCACTTAAACTCCTGGCAATTAGCACCTTTTAATGTCAGTGTGATTTTATCACCTTGGAGAAAAAAATCCAGGACTCAGAGCTCAGGACTGTGTGGGAGCCTAACCACTCGGAAAATGACACAGTGTGCCACAAAAAACACAGAATATCACATGGAAATACAGACTTTCTTGTTTTCCTTTTCATGTGTCTCTCTCTTCTTTTATTT